>NW_008349353.1:2520772-2529241 GCF_000622305.1 Nannospalax galili
ATTGGGGTCTGCTGTTCATTTTTCCAGTAGTATGTTGGGTTACTGTGTGGAAGAGCCTTTATCTATCCTAGCCAACAACTCGACTGAAGGTATCGCCTGTCTGGCTTTGTTGTTTGTCGAGTAACTTTTAGTTATGTATATGTATGCTCTTATGATATTATGTTGGCCCCTTTAATCTTTGGTTATACTTCCCTTTTGGGTGTTTAAGGACATACAATTGGACCAGATAAACTGATTTGTTTTTACTCTTGAGGTCGTTAGAGGATTTGTTCCTCAGAGGTCCCATGGGGTTGGGAGGAGCCCCTGGCTCCTTTCTTTTACCAGCTCCATCCATGTGAGGAGACTTGGAAAATTTTTAACAAGGCCAGGAACTCCCCCAACTGGTCAGAGCCAGGATTGGCTTGCACATAATAGGTGTGATCTTTTCTGGTGCACTGAATGACAATGCCGTAACTGGACTTATTGGCATATGAGAGGGCTAGTGTGGCTAAAGTTAGGGGAGTTTTGCAGGAGGAAGCTTGTGGCTGAGTGGTGATTTCCAAACAGGCCAGGCTGGGCAGGCGCCTATCTGTGGGTGTGGTCTTATCCAACTCCCCTATGAACCCGGACATCATTAGTTGGAAAGCCAGAGGGTCTGCCCATAATGTTTGGAAAGCTTAAGAGGAAAGGGCAGTATAATTTTGTCAGGTTCCTTTCCGAATATTCATCTGGCTGTTTGTTGGGCCTTAGTTGTTAACTTGAAGCCAATATCACACTTAGAACTAAGCCTAGTTAGGTCCAAGGTAGCCAGCTGGATCCATGCCACGGGGACTTGCTGCCATAGCTCCCCCAAGACACCATTTTTAGTCCGGAGGATGAAGGCCAGTAATGGTTCTGCTGGGTCATAACATCAGAGTGACGCAGACAAGAGTATATGATTTATATTATTAAGAACATCCTTAGCTGACTGGGTGAGAGGGATCCTTGAAGTTGGTGAATTAGGGCCTTCCAGCAGGGAGAACAAGGCTCAGAATTCCAAGTCAGGGACCGGTATAAATTGTTTGAGCCAGTTTATAGTCCCACAAACGTCTTTGAGCTCAGTCAAGGTATATGCAGTTTATTGCAAGGTGAATGGGTTAATCGGTTTAATTACTGTATCTTTATGGTAGACAAGGAATGTGAAAGGTTGGATGTATTGTAACTTGTCTTGTGCAATGTAGAGACATAGACATTCTAAATCGACAAGCAGACTGGGTATTGCTGCCTGTAAAGTATTGTGAGATTTGTGTGCTAGCAGTATGTCGTCCATATAGCCAATCTCTTGGCTGTTCTCTGAAAGTTGGGCTCCCATACCATGATGGCAAAGTGAGGTTTATCTTGTTCTGCTAGAGGGATTTGGAAGAAACAATCCTGGATATCAAGTACTACGAAAGGAAGGGATGGGGGAGATGGCTGTAGGGTGTGGTAAGCTAGCTTGTAGTGAGCCCATCTTTTCCATCTGGGCATTGGCTGCTCTAAGATCTAGGAGGAGTCTGTATTTCCCCTATTTCTTTTTAATAGCAAATATTGGGGTATTATATTTACTGAGAGAGGGCTCAATATGGACAAGCCACTATTGTTCAGCTACCAAATTTTTGAGAAAAGATAATTTAGATCCACTCAAATGGCATCATTAGAGAGCCAGGTGATGGGGGTTATCATGGGGTCCAAGATTGGATTTGATCCCAGATGGGCACTGGCCATTAGGATTGGGGGTGTTGGGCAAGGTGTTGCCCTTTCCCTGATAGTCCCAAGTTATTGTGGAGCATGATACCATCGTAAAAGGCATGAACATCCATTGTAAGGACCTCGCCTATGTTCTCTAGGATGTCTCGGCCCCATAATTAATGGGGAATGTCCTCTACTATTGGGGTAACTGTGCCCTGGTTCCCATCCAAGTCCTTCCACTATACTGGACGTGTGACCAGGTGGTACCTTGTGTGCCACCAACTCCCTTTATTGGTGGGCCTGGCCAGTATTTCAATGAGGGAATTTAAGGGATTCAGTTTCTGATATAATGGTGACATCAGCCCCTGTGTCTATTAGGCCCTTTATGGCAGTTCCATCTAGGAACAGGGTCATTAGTGAGGAGTGTTTGAGGATTGGGTGAGTCCATAATATCTGTCTCATTTCCCCTCTTGTGGGCAGGGCTGAGGGCAGTGCCGGGTAGACTTTAAAGGAGCCGAGTCCGGTTGAGGCTGTCACCTACAGTCTTTAGCCCAATGGAACCCTTTTTTGCACTTGGAGCAGGGAGTCTTGGGGTCTGCTGTACCTCTTGGGCAGTGGCTATGAAAGTGGCCAAGCCCCCCACAGTTCCAGCAGCTTTCCCATGAGACAAAGTGGGTGGGTTTTCCTTGTGACAAAGGGTCTCCAAGAAAGTTGTCAAAGCCTCAGTAGAGCCTGCCCTTGGGTCTAAGTCTCTGGTAGTGAGTACCCATTTATGAATGTTATCATTGTTGACAGGTGTGATAGCATTACGAGTAGAGGTGTTCATGCCCTCCCAAGTTAACTGTTTGATAAACACCTCTTGGGTGGGTCCAGACTCTACCCTCCACTCTATTGCCTTGGTGACACGGGTAAGGAAATCTGTGAAGGACTCCCCTGACTGTCGAATAAAATTATGGAAAAAGACTTATGGGTCATGGGGGGAGCAATATTTAAGGGCCTTAAAGGCCAAGTCAGAAACTTGTTGAAAATAGGCATGGAGGCCAATAGTAGACTGGGAGATGCGGTCAGTATATTGTCCACTTCCCGTGAGCATGTCCAACATAATGTTGAAGCCATATTGGAGACTTAGGCATGCCTGGTTTTCAACCTGATCGTCATAGGCTGCGTGCCAGCTTAGAAAGACTGAGAGTTCTAAGACTGCCTAGTAAGTTACACCAATCATATTGTGTTTGTAGATGTAAGGACCACTGACAAAGAACCTGTTTGAAATATGGGGAGTCAGGGCCTGATTGTTTTGCTGCCTTGCAGATAAGAGCGAGGTCAGCGAGTGGGGTGGGCAGCCATGGACGCTGCACCACATCAGGCCAAAATTAACTGGAAATGCAGACAAAGATTAGTGAGGGTTTAAGGAGGGTGGTCTAGGAGTAAGGGGCACATTAGCAGGGGAAGGGACAGCATGGTTATTTGGGGGAGAGAGTACCTGCTTCCATGGGCAACAGTTCGGGGAAATTTCTTGGGCATGGTAGCTCTAAAAGAGTGTCCTGAGATATAGGCAAAGAGATCCTTCCTTATTGGAAGTGGGCACAGAGGCTGTGTCCACCTCCAGGTCCAGGAGATCTGGGGTTGAGGAAATAGCCAGATGTACACTAGATTGCTCCTGGCAGTGTTTGTTGTGGACTGAGATGACTTCCTCAGGAGTGGAGGATTTAAGGCTAGGAATGATGGCTAGGAGGATCAGTACAAACAATGTGAGGGAATGATCCCTGACCCGACATCCCTTTTTCGGGCCAGGAAGAGGACCGGCATCCATGTGTCAGGGACTCACATGTTTTCAGGGGAGACCCATGGAGCTAAATTAGTGGCTTCATCCTGAAAGTGTTCGATATCTTTTGGGTTTACTTTTAACCCTCTAGTTTTAGGGAGCACCTTGAGTGCTGCTCTTTGTGCTTCCATGCATTGTGGTGGTAAATTGCCCAGTGTGAGAGGATCTTGTGAAGGAAAATTTGCCACAAAAGTAAAAGACAAGGGTGACTACCAAGAGGGCACAAAGGAAGCAAAGAAGCACTGTGAGCCAGTCGGATGTAAACCGCCCCAACATGTAAGGGTGTATTGGATCCAAATGTCTTGTGATCAGTGAGGAACTTCTGAAGGTCATGACCACTTCAGCCGTATACTCACACGGTGTCTACGGGACAGACAACAGGGTGACCTGAAGCCTGGGCTTTGAGTTCGGAGTGGATCAGCCCTTATGTGAACTCACAGGGTGAGCTGAGATGGGGGAGGTGCCAACGTGGGCTTCAGGACTGTCCCAACCTGTGAGACAGTCAGCGTGAGTACCTGGAGGGAGGAGAGGGGACTGAAAGGGACAAGAGAGGTGAAGAATGGAGACAAGACCAGCTTTTTTATCAAGTCTCATTTATTGATAGAAAAGGAATAGTTTTTATAGAGAGGGGAAGGGGGAAGTTGGCAGGGATAAATCTATTGAGGCAGAGCAATTCTATTAACAGAACACCATAGTAACATCACAATTCTATAGTAAGGCCACAAATCAATTATAAGGTTACACCTGCATGATTACAAAGTAATACAGAAAGTTTCTTAGGCAGTTCCATGAGAAATGAAGGAGTCTCTCAAGCGGTAAGTGCCCGAGCTAGAACAACATGTTTGTGTGAGGCTTTCAAGTATAGTCATCTGGTTAATCTCAAACCAGGCCAGCCTTGATGTCTGAAAAACAGCTTTGCGAGGAATCAGGTCTTGCTATATCCTGGTGTGGGGGCCTACGGCTCTCCACAGATCCCCCTTTCTTTTATATTTTAATAAAGAAGAGAAATGAGCCAAAACAATCCCTTAGGGAACCGTGTCTGTTTTAGGTTGGGAGATCTTCTTTTGATGTTTATCTGTCATTGGCTAAAAACAGCTGTTTTGGCTGTCAGCCTGTCTTAGGTTGTTATCAGTGAGATCTCTTTTTATCTGTCTTTGGCTATCTAGTTTAGCTCTCAAGGGGACGACTGAAGCACATCGTCACATGGCCTTTTAGGCTTATAGGGCTCTTTCTGATTTTTAAGTGTAAGCCTGAGATAATGTATTTGAATTGGCTTTGTTGTAAGATCATTAATCTGACTTTTAATGAAGGTGGTAATTTTTACCTCAACCTGTGCTCTGTGCTGAGGTTAGGTAGAGCCTAAGTCCCCCTCCAAGCAAACAAAAGGACCCTAAGGGGACAAACAGTGTACAGCATGGAAGGGCATTACATAAATGATTAAAACAACAGTGCACAAAGCATGTGGAACAATTAATGAATCATGGAGAGAATCATAGTATCACAGGCAAAGTCGAGAGAGAACGGTGGGTGCCAGGCGGTGGAAGCAGTCCATAGGAAACACGAACAAAGTCCAAAAACCCAGTCCAAAAAATTGGGAACACAGGATGTGATGATGGATGGTGTAGTGATGACACAGGTGGCATAGAGTCTGGAGATGTTGTAAAGCAGATGAGGCATTTAGGTACCCAACATGCATTGTCAGCATTCTGTGGAAAAAACATAAACATGCCCTCTCTCCCAAATGAGGATAAGGGAGGATGTCACAATTTATCAGCTGTAGAGTTATCTAAAGGTGAAAACAAAGAGGGCAAGAGGGAACACATGGTAAAACGGACAGTTAGTTTGGTAGTGGTGACTGGAAACTGCCAGGAGCATAATTTATAGTGCCTTGATCCTGTGGAGCAAAAGAGGTACATATGTACCAGGCAGGTGTCCAAGGTAACATACAAGAAACAAAGTGACAAGAGAGGGAGGATACACACCTTAGTTTTAGAACATTTAAGACAGGTAACCATGGAGACACAAACATACCATTTAAAGTGAGACAAACAAGGCAAAAATAATTTATAACTAATATCAGTAACCTAATTTTGTAAGTTTTGTAGTGTGTTAATGTTTTATTTTTGACATCTATTGTAAACTCATGGAACCTGGAAGAGAGCAAAATAGAGTTGTAGCTCCTGTCACAAACTACCTGTTGTTCTAAGACTCATCATAAGCAGCTCCTGTCACAAACCACCAGTTTAGAGTATTCCTCACAAGCTATTTCTACCACAAAGCACTGTGTTGTTGAGAAAGACCACAGAAAGACAAATTTTAAAACTGTCATTTTTTATACATCATCCACCTAGAGCTGTGCCAGGCTTAGACTGAGAGAAATTTGTTAAATGGTACCATCAAACTAAATTGAAACAAAACATGTTGGGAATGAAACCCAATGCAGATATGCAAAAGGCACAGTGTCGACATTGTGTGGGCACACCTGATTTACGTCCAAAGCATCACTGTGGACAGCCCTGGTCAGCGTCCTGAGCAGCTCTCCAACTGTTTTTCTGATTAATTACAGTATGTCTGTTTTTACACGTTTATCATATGATCAATTTAGATTAGGTCCCCCTGTCAGGAACCCAAGGAGACTGACCCTTGAGGTGGAAGCCTTTTTAACCAAAGAAAATCCTGCATGCCAAGGCATCAAAACATGCAATCTGCTCTCATTTCCTCTCACAGAGTCAGAGGGTCAGTCTGAACCTGGAGAATTCTTGAGAACAGAAGTTTGTGAGAACTAGCATGAGTCTGAACAGAAAGGACCAGTTTCTGCCCTGAGTCAGCTTCTCACATTTTTGGCCTATACTACATTAGTTTGAAACAGCAAGTAAGAGACATTAGGCAGAAAACATCTTTTAGATCTAAAGAACAGGATTAAGTCTGAAGTGAAAGGGGCAAAATTTCCCTCCAGAGTTAGCTGTTAGCATATTCAAGCAGCCTAGGTTTTCAGAAATCATAGTATACATCATACAAACACTTAAAATATTTACACAAACATCTGCCACACTCTTTTCTTCAGGAGGCAGAGGACCAAGAAACCTTGCTGCTAAAGCTTCTATGTGTATTATTACAGTTAGGAATGGCAACTATTGTTGATGCCCACTGGGGCCTGAGAATTATGTTGAAAAGCATTGTTATGGAGCCTCTGAGGTATAGCCTGAGACTGGCTTCTTCTCTCACCTTTTATTTTTATTTTATTTAATAATTAGTATCTGTCAATTTGATTTGCTAAAGCAATAAAAATAACATTTAGCAATTTAAAAATTTTGAATTATAATTTACTAAAATATTTCAAAGACAAAAAATATTTTTAACTTATACAATGAATTGCACAGGCTTTTTCTCACATTATAGAAACCGAGACCTTACATAGACTCACACTGGCTGTTTCAGACACAGTCAGTGAACACAGAACACAAGAATCTATTTTAAATGTCAAGACTGAGAAAACAGAGCGCTGCAGGGCGGGGAAAGCCGCACCTTGCAAGGAATGTTTACTTTTAACTGATAGGTCTTGAAGACCCACAAGCAGTTCTTGCTTTTGTTATTCTAGGGCTAGCTGTTCTTTTAATAGAGCCACTTCATTTCTTAATTGGGTGACGAGGGAAGAAGTGGGGAATGCCTTGAGGGCAGGTAGAACTGTTGGGAGAGGGTAAGGAGGAGACAAAGTCTGTGCCTCAGAAGGAGCCGTGAGTGCAGTGCCAGACTGGGGTGTCATAACATCAGCGCTGACTTTAGAGTTAGGTTCTGATTTAAAATTTTTGGGATTTGAAATCCTAGAATGTATCTCGGGTGACATTTCTTCATCACTGTCAAGGGAGATGAGGTCTGTCTCCTTAGGGGGAATTACTTTATCACCGGGAGGCTCCTGAGGGGTGCCTTGTAGGAGGCCTGAAGTTTGCTTTATGGAAGCCTCGGTGGAGGATTCATTTGAATCTATTAATTCTCTGATTAAGTTCCACTAGGAAAAGGCTGTAACAGGAATTTTTTCAGGGCCAAAGACCTTATAGTAATCCTCTAAAGCATTTTTTACCCTTTTCCATCATTTAATATCTATTATTCCTTCTTGGGGGAACCAAGGACAGGTTTCCTTAATAAATTCAAAGAACCGAAATAAATCCTCTATTTTAACCTTTACTCCTCGCATCCGTAAGGCATCCTGCAATTGCCTAACATAAAGTTCGTGCCTGCTTAATTCTTGTCCCATAATCAGACGTCGGTACTTACTTCTGGTTGTAGCCGAGGCAGGTTCCCGCGGCGTGTCCAGAGTGAAGAATTGTTGTGGAACGCGTTCCTTGGGGGCCGTCTTCTTCCCACACTGGATCCTCCGTATCCAGCCCCACGTTGGGCGCCAGATGTCCCGACCCACAGGACAGTCAACGTGGGTACCTGGAGGGAGGAGAGGGAACGGAAAGGGACAAGTGACGCAAAGAATGGAGACAAGACAGGCTTTCTGATCAAGTCTCATTTAATGAACATTCACACAAAGTTTTTATAGGGAGGAGAGGGGGAAGTTGGCAGGGAAAATTCCATTGAAGTAGAGCAATTCAATTAACAGAACGAATATCACAATAACACCACACCAATTGATCACAGAGTAAATTCCATAGTAACATCACAATTCTATATAGCAAGTTATAAATCAATTAAGAGGTTACACTTGTGTGATTACAGAGTAATACCAAAGTTTCTTAGCAATTACATGAGAAAATGAGGGAGTCTCTCAAACGTTAAGTGCCCGGGTTAGAACAACATGTTTGTGAGAGGCTTTCAAGTATAGTCATCTGGTTAATCTCAAACCAGGCCAGCCTTGATGTCTGAAAAACAGCTTTGCCAGGAATCAGGTCTTGCTATTTCCTGGGGTAGGGGCCTACGGCTCCCGACAGATCCCCCTTTCTTTTATATTTTAAAAAGAA
>NW_008349353.1:2530225-2561731 GCF_000622305.1 Nannospalax galili
AAGAGGTTACGCTTGCATGATTACAATGTGATACAAAAAGTTTCTTAGGCAGTTCCATGAGAAATGAGGGAGTCTCTCGAGTGGTAAGTGCCCGAGCTAGAATAACATGTTTTCATGAGGCTTTCAAGTATAGTCATCTGGTTAATCTCAAACCAGGCCAGCCTTGATGTCTGAAAAACAGCTTTGCCAGGAATCAGGTCTTGCTATATCCTGGGGTGGGGGCCTACAGCTCTCCACACAGGACCACGTGGCAGAATGAACCTCCCTGATCTAACAAACTAGTCCAACAATAAAATGACAGACAGGGTGGAGGGGACAGAGGAGGGGGCTACTTGCTCATCCTCGAGCAGCTGAAAAAACTGACAAATCCAGGGGCCCACTTACCAAATGAGCTGAGGTTCTGGGTGTCGCCAACACCTTGAGCAGGGGTCCCTGTTCGGGCGCCATGTGTTGAGGGTTCTCCTTGGGCCAGCTGTGAAAACCCTGACCAGGATCGGTTCCCCTGCTGATTAGGGGGGTAAGAGGTGCAGAGTCAGCACACAGACACAGTGAGTCAGGTAGAAGCAAGCACTAGGACAGGTGCTGCAGGCTTATTTAATGCAGGAAGAGGAAGGACTTATATTTCCCTTTCTCTGCCCCCAAGTTTCTTTGGTCAGTGTATTGTGTTCTGGTTGGTCCACGATACACAATCTGTTTGCATCAGCAGTCACTAGGCTCATGAGTGGGGTACAGAAGCGTGAGCTCCTTTTGGCAGGCTCCTTTTTGCTGGCTATTTACAGACCAAGGAGTGAAGTGAATTCTCGCTGAATCCCAGGGCTCTGGGTCCATGCCATCTTTGGAGGTGTCCTGCTACACTAAAACATGTGTTAAATCCTATATGGTCTTTATCTGTACCCAGATGTCTCTCAGTGTATGCTCATCCACTGGAGTCTAGTCAACCTATCTAGAGCCATACCCTTGAAAAACTACCAGCAGAAATCGGTTGCCAATAGTTAGTAGGCTAAGGTTCACTAGGCTGCTGCAAAGATGGATGTACACATATCTCTACATTATGTTGAGTCCTTTTGGGTTTATGCCAGGAACTTGGATAACAGGATCATATAGTAGAGTCGTTTTTAATTTTTAAGATTTCTCCACACTGCTTTCCGTAATTGTTACATGAGTTTGCCTTCGCGCCAGCAGTAAATGAGCTTTCCCTTAGCTCATTTTCTTTGCCAGTGTTTGGTTCTGATCTCTATTTCTCTAAATACTAAAGATGTTGAGCAGTTTTTCATTTATTCTTTAGTGATTTTTAGTTCCTCCTTTTAAACCTCTGTTCAGGTCCTTAACCCATCTTTTTAATGGGTCATTTATTCCCTTGTTTCTTTGTTTTTGAGTACTTTATTTTGGATATTAATCCCCTGTCATTTTCTCTTTACTTCCTATGTTGTTTCTTTTGCTGGACAGATTTTTAGTTTAATGGTGTTTGACTTGCTGTCTGTTAACCTTAATGCCTGAGAAACTGATTTCTGATTTAAAAAGTCCTTTTCTATACCTATATATTGTAGGGTAAAACCTAAATTTTCTTATAACCTTAATGCCTGAGAAACTGATTTCTGATTTAAAAAGTCCTTGTACATCCATGTTTGTTGCTGCTCTTTTCACAATAGCTAAGAGATGTTCTAGCAGTTTCAAAGGTTTAGGTTCATACTAAGGACTTTGTTCCTTTTTTGTTGAATTTTGTGCAGAATGAACGATAAACGTCCAATTTTGTGTGAAAGATAAGGGTCCAATTTCATTCTTCTACAGGTGGAAATTCAGTTTTGCCAGCACCATTTGTTAAAGATGTTGTCTTTACTCCATGGTGTGGTTTTGACATCTTTGTTAAATAACAGGTGACTGAAATCACAAGCACGTATGTTTCAGTCTTCTATTTTGTTCCATTCATCTAAATGTCTGTCTTCATGCTATGACCATACTGTTTTATGCCTATACAGTAATACAGTTTGAGATCTGTATGATAATCACCCAGAATTGCTCTTTTTTCTCAAGATAGCTTTGTCTATCTGGAGATTTTGTGATTCCATATGAATTTTAGGATTATTTTCTAGTTCTGTGAAGAATATCACCACAATTCTGTTGAGAATTGCATTGAATCAAAGGATTGCTTATGATGGGATCATCATTTTCACAATATTAATTCTACCAATTCATCAGGACAATAAGTCCTTCCATCTCCTGGTGCTTTCTTCTATCTCTTTCTTTAAAGAAATAATTTATCATTGTTGAAATCTTCAATGTCTTTCATTAAGTTTATTCCTATTTATTTTTTTAGACTATTGTAAATGGGAGGGTTACCTTTAATGCTTTTTCTGGTTGCTTGTTATTGTTATATAGAAAGTCTACAGATTTTTGTAATTTGATTTTGTAACCTGCCACTTTGCTGAAAGTATTTATATTTTCTAGAAATTTTCTGGTGGAATTTTTATATCTCTGACACATAATATCATTTGCAAGTAGTTATAGTTTAAACTCTTATTTTCCAATTAGTACTCCTTTAATTTCCTTCTTTTTTCCTATTGCTCTAGCAAGAATTTTAAGCACTATATTGAAAAGGATATATTGGTCTTTCGAATCTGATCATCTTATAAGTACCACACCATTAAGGAAAATTGACTCTCCCTTTCCCAGCAGTGATTGACTGCCAATCTTCACTTAGTGCTGCTTTTTTTTTCTTTTAAATACTTTATTATTTTTATTTTATGTGTATGATTGAATATATATGTTATCATATATTCCATGTTCCTGCAATGCCCAGAGTCTAGTAGAGGGTATTGAAGCATTGGAGCCCTTAGAGCTAGAGTTATACATGGCTGTTAGTTATGGTGTGAATGCTGGGAATTTATCCTAGGCGCTATAGAAGAACAGATGTGTTCCTAACCACTGAGCTATCACTCCCTCCCAACCTTCCTGGATTTTTTACTAGCTTGGGCTTTCACAGCTCTTATGAATGCTGTCACAAGCACTATGGGTTCATATGATTGTTCTTTTTTCCTTTTTAATTATACATTATAGGTTTTGGTAAACTTTTACATCTTTAATTGGTAAGTGTGCTGGATAGCTTTAATGTCACCTTGAAACCTGGGATTAGGAGGCCTCAACTGGTGAATTTCCTCCATAAGACTGGCCTGTGACCATGTCTGTGTGGCATCTTCTTGATTGTTGAGTGATATGGTAGGGCCCAGCCCATTCTGTGTGATGCCACCCCTCGGCAGATGGGCTTGTTTTGCATAAAAAAGCAGGGTGAGCCAGGCATAATAGTGCATGCCTTTAGTTCCAGAACTTGGGATGCAGAGGCAGGCAGGTTTTGTGAGTTCAAGGCCAGCTTGATCTACATAGTGAGTTCAGGTCAGCTGGGACTACAGGGAAACGCTGTCTCAAAACACAAAATAAAAACAAAACAACAATGTGGACTCACAATGAGAGGGGCACCAAGCCAGTAGGCAGTGTTCCTATGTGGCCTTTGCTCTAGTTCCTGCCTACAGGTTCCTGCCTTGAGATCCTACCTTGGGCTCCCTGATGAACCTGGGAGATGTAAGACCAATTAACCTTCTCCTCCCCAAGTGGGTATTGGTGAAAGTGTTTTTTCACAGAAACTGAGAAACAAACTGGGACAGTAAGTAACAGATCTCTTTTTGTGATCATCTCAATTACTAAATTCTGTAACCTTTATCCCTGATGCAATTTGTCCTACTTTAAGCTGTCTTCAGAATTTGCTTGTGGCTTTATGTTTTTAATATTTTTATTGAGCTTTTATAATTGCATCTAACAGTTCTTAATCAAATTTAGACCCCCTCCCCATTCCATACCTCCCCCATTCTTCCACCAAACTTCATGTATTCTACCATATGTGTTAAGTTCTATTCATTCAGGCATTTGTACCCAAATGTTCTTCAGTGTAAATTCATCCACTGGAGTCTAATCATCCCATTTAGTGGTCATTTATAAGCCATATTCCCTCTCAATCAGCAGCAATCAGTTTTCAATAGTTCTCAGTTTACTGGACCAAAATCTATTTGTATCCTCCTCTTTGGTTCCTTGTTTAATTACGTTGACACGGGTCCTGTGCTCGATGCCACCATTGCCACAAGTTCACATGTGAAAGCTTCCAGTGGCCTGGAACCCTCTGCTTCACTGTGTTTATGAACCAACCCTGCCTCTTACAATCTTTCTGTCCTCTCTTCCACAATGGTCCCTGAGCCATGGGAGGATGAGCTTCCATATAGGAGTCCTGTCATAAACTCTAGAGTCTTGGGCTTCAGGGAATCTGATGTCCTCTTCTGGCCTCTGCATGCACTGCATGAATGTTAAGTATAGTTACATCTAGGCAGACAAAAATACTCATACAGATAAAATGTAAATGAATCGTTTTTAAGCTTAAATTTAACTTGCTGAGATTTAAAATAAATCATACAAATACTCTAAAATAACATTTAGAACTATAGACATCATAAAATGATACTCACAGTTTCTAATTCAGAAAATATCTGGTCACAAAAAGCAAGATAAACTGAGGCAAGGAAGAAGGGCAAAAAGAAGACAAGCTCCTTCTGGATCTCACTGTGATCATTGTAATTTATCCTCAGCTGGTTTGTTGAGCTCCCAGAACAGTCACCATTGCTAAAGTCTCTTCCCTGAGGGATATTTAAACAAAGTCCACTCCTCTTCCCTTGGTCCTAACAACAAACCAAGGTACAATTCCACTAAAGCGAACTCTGGGAAACTGTGGTGGTTTGAACAAGAGTGTCCCCCATAGGCTTCAAGTATTTGGACATGTTGTCCCTAGTTGGTGGTGCTCATTTGGATGGTTTTAGGAGGTGTGACCATGCTGGAGGAAGCATGTCACTGGTGGTGGGTTTTGTGAGTTCTTAAGCCTTGCCAGATCTCTGGTTTCTCTCTCTGCCTCCTGTGCCTGCTTGAAGACAGAATGCTTAGCTCTCTGCTCTGACCACCTTCTGCTTTTGTGTCACTTCTGCATTATGGACTTTCTTGTTGGAACTGCAAGCCAAATGAACTCTTCCTTCAGTAAAAAAAAAAAAATTGTTATAATTATGGATAGCTAGCTAACATAGCTGCCTAAGTGCAGGCTTAAGTATCAGAGTTCTTTTTTTTTTTGAAATAATTTTCTACTTTGAAATAAAAATATCCCATAATTTTTGTTACAGTGATAAATATTTGTTTATCAGATTGTATCCATTACCAACTCATTTACCTGTATTATCAGATTGCATTTCAAGCTTATTTTTTGTTTATTAGATATATCATCCAGTTTTTTTCAAAAATGTATGCAAACAACACATTTCTCTCTCCATAAAACAGTTTTAACATCACTAAATATGATCAAAAAGTAAAGATTTACTTCAACTTTGTTTCACATTCTGTAAAACTCAATATGTCATCAAAATGCCTTACATCTCTATTAGCTCAATATCTAATCCTCTCTTACTAGCATATATTATTATTGTTTTTGTTATTGTTAATATTATCTACTTCCAATGCAGGAGTCAAGTTCAAAACATGGACATTCCTATAAATTAAATTGAGAAATAAGGATAGTTAAGACTAGAGTGTTGAATAGTAAATTTATAAGACTCATAGCTATCATTCTGACTTTCCATGTAATATCTAAAACAGAATAATATAACAAACTTCCATACAATATCATAGACTATTTTGTCATATACTATTTCAGAAATTACTCAAAACAAAATTTTAAGATACTTATAGTTATTACATTTTAATAATCTAGAATTCTAGTGCTTTACAAAACTTGTTACATGAATAAATAACATTTTAAAATGAGAAATTCTGATGTTTAAGTAGGTCATAAATTGTCTCTTTTTTTCTGATATCAGGTTTATTATGAGGAAACACGATCTTGAAATATTAACCTTTTCATTTGTAATTAATCGAAGAATTAGTTCTTAAATTCAGTAGAGGTTTTACAAATGCTCAGGGCATTTTGCAATACATTACCAATGATATAAATATATAAATGAAGAATAATTTTCATAACATATAATTCCTAAAATCAATAACATGTAAATGACCCAATGACCTCCTTTCATTTTAAACTAAGAAGATTATGACAGTAGTTAAATAAAAATGGCTGATATAAAATGAAAAAGTACTCTCCCAAAACTAGCATGCATCTTAATTCTTCAAATACACTTCAAATCTTAAAACTCTAACACTGGAGCACCAAATATTGATAAATGTGGCCGCTCTCTGTTCTCCCTGGGTGCCACCTAGGGCCACTGTTCATTTGCCTGGTGCTGAATCCGATAGCATGGGCACTGCCTCCAATCGCAGGGGAGCCCCCTGCTTCTCCTCGCAGCAGTGCAAGCTGTGGCAGTTCTTCTGCTCACTGTGGCGCTGCTTCTGCCTGTCTGGATCCCAGGGCTGGTGAGGTGACTGTGTCAGTGCTGCCACATTAAGACACAGGAGACCAAGTTCGGTGACGCAGATCTAGTTTATTGCAGAAGGGCACAAGATTATATAGGGGTAGGAGTCCAATCAAGAAGTTACAACTCAGACCTTTGGCAGGGCTGTGTCCTATCACGACACCATGAGTCAGACACCTTATTAGCATGATAGATTTCAGGTTACTTAGGTTCCGGTTTCCTGTATGGGGCCTGTATTTCTGGGAACCACGTGATCCAGGCTGCTGCAATATCTAAGTGTTGCAATTTAGAATCTTAAGGGTGGTGATTAGGGAGTGGTGAGCTCTAGGCATCAGTCTCATTATCTGCAAATGGGAGCAAATGTCAAAAGGCATTCCTTGTGGCTCCATAGGCCTGGCTGTTGCCTCAGGCCTGCTGTATGGCAGTCATTAAGACGTTCACCATAGGCTCAAGGCTGTCTCCACAGGTATTTGAATTTTATGGTTCAAGTACTTTGAAAAATTCTGATCTTCTTTGTTTTTTTGTTTGCTTGTTTTTTTTTTTTTTTTTTTTTTTTTTTTTTTTTTTTTTGGTTTGGTTGAGTTTGGTTTGTTTTTGATACAGATTCTCGTTATTTAGCAACATTTGTCCTGAAATTCACTAAGTAACCAAACACGCTGGCTTCCAAATCAAAGAGCTACACCTGACTCTGCTTCCTGAGTGCTGGATTGAAGGTGTGCACAACCATGCCCAGCACTGAACATTTTTTGAAAAGTTTTTCATATATTACTCCATAATGCAACAATCCAATTGTGTTATTGATGTAGATGAAAGAAAAGTACATGTTCATTTTGATTACAGATGCTTCAGGGGCTTGTTTCTTAATTGCCAGAAAGAAGCAAAGAAAAGGCTAAATGCCCATTGAAAATTATGTGAATAAAAATTTAGTGAAATATAAAATACTGGATTATTTATAACAATAACAATTTTATCTCATTTGCAACAAATGAGATATATTTCTGATCCATGAAATAAGTGTGCAAATGTTAAGGGCTGTGGCAATAGCCTGTGCAATTTGGGGGGTCTCTTGGCCAGCTCTGACCAACAACACAAAGGTTTCTACTGTCTGGCACTGTTTCTTGTTATGCATCATTCAGCTATACACATGTACTCATGTAGGTATATTTTATGTTTATGTTTTTCAACTAATATGATCCCTTTGTTGTTTTTTTTAATACTAGCTAGGCATTATTTATGTCTCCTCTCTCTTTCCCTGTCTAACTCTCCCTCCATGCCCTCCCTATTTAAAGTATCCCCATTTTCCTTGTTTCTCCCTTGATATTCCCTCTCTCCTATGGTCATAACTCTTGGAGTACTTGTATTCTATTGGTTGTGTTCATAAAAGAACTTAACATATTATAATATATGATAATTCATAATGTTTTTACATTTAAAAATATTTTAATTTTATGTATATGAGCATATTTTCTGCATGTAAATGTACCAATGCTGCATAATGCCCAGAGAGGTCAATAGAGGGCATCAAATTCTCTGGACATGGATTTACCAACCATGGGTTCTGGGAATTGATTCCTGTTCCTCTGCAAGTATAGCCAGTGCTCTTAATGGCTGAACTGCCTCTCCAGCCTCAATGTTTTATATTTTTAATATTTAACAATAAAGTAATTATTCATTTACTAGAAGCCATAAAGTACTTTTACTTAAATCAATGTACCTAATTATTAAAATGACACTTTAGAATAATAATATGACTAGAATCAATCTATTAACAAATACTACACTTGTTTCATGGAGCCTGAGATCAAGTAGAATCATGAAATTTATGGGTAAGGACATGCTACTCCTTTTACCTAGGCTGTTTCTTACATTCTTCATCTTAGTACTATACAGTTCTTGTTCACCAATTACTTTGAAAGTTATTTTCTCTAAATAGACATTCCATGTTGGCTTTTTCACTTTTGAACCACTTTCTCTGGTCCTTGTCATGCATTTGTGTTTCTAATGCTGTAAGAACAGTGATAGATGATACATTCTGTACTGGCACCAGTAAGCTAGGAATCTTTGGATCCTTGGCACCTTCAAACCAGTCTCTTAAATATAATTAGCAGAAATCAAATGCTTGAAGAATTAAAAAAAAACCTGTAATTAGTATTCATACTGGTAAAAGAAAGAGAAAGACAGCAAGACTGAACATCTCAGACTCCACCCTCTGCCTGTCCCTGGGATTGCTGTTAAGAAAATTGCTGTAATTATAAATAAACTTAGCAAATACAGAGGCTGAAGAATTACATATTTTGTACTCTTGAAAGTGACTTTTCATATCTAGAGGTCAAATATTAGCTTCAAAAATTAATTGCATATGTGTCTTTTTAAGACCCTCTTTGCTAAAATTAACCATATTAATGGAGAGAAATGAAAGTGCATGATCCCTTCCTTGAGCAACATAAGTGTGGACATAGATTAATAGGTAAATCATTATCAGGGAGACTACTAAGGTAAAAGCCTCCTCCATAATTAGACATTAAATAAAGCACCTATGTCTCTTCCTAAATAGAAGGACTTTAATTTAATTTTAGTTCATTTCAAACAGAGCATATTAAAGTTCCATTTGTTTTTTTTCTTTCATCTTCACATATCTTTGAAGATTTATATTTCTATTTCTAAATTATCATTTAAAATTGCCAATTGGATTAATTATTTCACTTGGAATAATTGTGTCTTTAATAGCTATCTATAATGGCAAACACAGGGATGGAGAACATTTCAATTATCTTTGCCCTTGCAGATGTACCTGGTACAATAAAGTAGCAACCATGCTACAATTGTTTAAAAAATCTTTAATCCTCCAAAGTTATCAATATTATATATTCTAATGTAATATGAAACAAGCTGTTCTACTTATGGTTACTAGAAAGCAATCTGTAAGACATGCCTGATTTAAATTTTGCCTCTTTTTTTAAGTGATTGTTTTGTAGTGTTCTTAATTCAAATAAACTGTTTGGCTGTCTACAGTTTTTTTTGGGGGGGGTCTTTTTGAGAGAGGATCTCCCTGTAGCCCCAACTGGCCTGGAACTCACTTTGTAGACCAGGCTGGCTTTGAACTCACAGAGATCTGACTGCCTCTGCCTCCTGAGTGCTGGGATCAAAGGAGTGCACCACCATGCCCAGCTTGGCTGTCTACATTTTAGTAGTTGGCAATTATTGAAAGGCTCTAAATTTGACATATACACATATATATATAGGCATATATATATGAATAAATTAGTAATGAAATCTCATTGGCTATTATGATTAAACGTTTCATAAATAATAGAGCAGATTATATTAGAAGTAGTAAGTAAGGAGCAAGGGAACCTTGAAGACCTCAGAAGATACAGGATCTTCCTGTCCCCTGTGACTGGCACATTGATGAACAGGCTTTGCTTTGAGGTGACAAATATCTTGGCATATATATGAATAAATTAGTAATGAAATCTCATTGGCTATTATGATTAAACGTTTCATAAATAATAGAGCAGATTATATTAGAAGTAGTAAGTAAGGAGCAAGGGAACCTTGAAGACCTCAGAAGATACAGGATCTTCCTGTCCCCTGTGACTGGCACATTGATGAACAGGCTTTGCTTTGAGGTGACAAATATCTTTTTCCATCGTCAGCATCACCTTTTTAAAAGTAATAAATTGCTTCTTAAGTCTCTGTCGATTCCTCTGTTTTCATAGCTGTGTCATGATCATCAGTCACTAAACTCCTGGTTGATTCCAAGAATGCAGCCACATAAAATATGAGAATCATCTTTGACAGACAATTGAGTTTTTCAGTTTGCAGTGGAGTACCTAGTAGGCACAATGGCTAAAGATAATCAGGTTTTCTGTATCACAGAAATAGAAATTTTCCCAAGTTCACCAGGGACCAGTCCCCCAAACTCTAAAATAAAGTGAACTGAATTTTCTTTTGATATTTCTAAAACTACAAATGGAAATTAATACCTAAAAAATATTTTTGACTTTTCTGGAAATGCAAATCAATGAATGAAGTCCTACATCCAAAAATATTAAATAGAAATTAAATATTTATTTCTTATTTTAATATACATATTTCACAACATTTGTGGGAAATACATGGAAATCTGAAGTAAATTATGTTATCATGTGGAGTGACAAAAAATAATACTATAATTTTCTTCATGGTTGCATGAGTTATGCATGACCCTGCGGAACTGTGATTGGATTTTATATCTTAATATACAAAGCATGAATAATGTATCACCCAGAGCTTTTGGCTTGACCATCTAAGATTTGAAACTGAATATATAATAAGGTGTTGAGAATTCACCTACTTCCTAAATTTTCTCTTTCAAATTGTGTATCAGTAGCTACTGCTGTTTCTGAATTATTTCAGTGTTTATTTCTGCACAATTCTTTGTCAGAAGATAATTTCTGTAAGTCCTGCACAATAACATATTCTTTTTATAATATAAAGAAGGAAGATAGCTGTTATATTGAAATTTAATAACATGAATCACTGAATATAATGTGATCACTTGCTTTTGCTTTTATTTAGTCTTCAAAAGGTACAGATCACCTGAAATTCAATATCATTATATTTGTGTATCTAAAATACAAAATATCCATATCACAACAGGAAAATGATAATCTTTATTTTAAAAGGTTACATAGTTTATAATGACTTTGAAGGCCATTTTGTTCTTAGTGGATTATTGTGCATATGGTAACAATATCTGGATATAATTTTGTTATCATATAAATTCTACTATCACTGGGTGTCTATATTTTCATTTATACATGCAAACTTAATTTGAAAAAAGCTTAGAGCAGGCCTATGAATATTACATGTTTATATTAGAAGTAAAAATGTAGTTGTTCTATACATTATTGAAGACTATCTTAGTAAGTAGTTTTACATTGAATAATTTTAGCTCTTCAAAATCTCCTCATTTTCAAGTTAATGTCTTTGGAAATGTCACTTCAGTACTTTTTCTATTACAAACTTTTCAACATCTATCTATAAATAATTGATCAATGACATATTGTTCTAATAACTTATTTAGGCTATAATTATTTCACAGCTCTGAGCATATATAATAAGGGTCTACTTTAAAGTTTGTAACATTCAGTGCTGCTTGTTTAGGAAAAAATAATAAAAGCAAAATAAAAAAAAATTAGTGTGCTTCTCATGGTTACAGTTTGGAAATGGTTATCTACGACAGCTATGTGTTACTAAGTATATTACCTGAAATATCTGTATACACTTAGGAAATTTTCCCCACCCACTCTTTAATTTTCTCTGTATTTTTAATTGCCATCTGTGGATACTTTTTCAGAGCCCCTTAATCCCACTTTTCATGCAGAGAAGTTAATGGGGTTATAATCCTGTAATTAAAGCAGATAATTTTAATTTCTCCAATGACTCTTTGTTATGATAATCTTGTTATGATTCTGTGTTTCATTTGTATAACATATGAACATTTGGCTCTGTAGAGAGGTGTTGTGTTATTAAGCTACTAAATAATTTAAAAAGTAAAACATGATAGTCAGAAAAATCTTGCTGCTAGTGTAAGATCAAATTTAGATATCAGGCTTTAAAATTCTAACAAATGAACCAGATTGAACAGATCACACATTTAGTACAACCCATCAAATATAAAATAAAGTTTCATTAAATCCCTATCTAATTTCATATTTAACAAAAAATGTTACCTTCCTACATTGAATATCAGGATGTTACTCTCTAGGAAATAAGGACTTAAGAAAATAAGGAAAACGAAAATAAGGAAAAAGAATAAGTAAACAAATTTCCAAAATAAAGGGGAAGTTCATCACTACTGATTATTGAAAATAGCTCAACTTTGCAATTCATTAGCTTCTGGTTTGCTATGGTAGAGTTACAACATTATTTTCACAAATGACTGACTGCTTTGTAATGCTGAATTTTTCTGATATGAAATTTCATACTAACAAATAATTTCATGCTGCTACAATTTCTTTGTAAAAAAAATGGTAGAATGTTCATTTTGTATTATTTGAACAGTAATGCAATTCAAAATACTTTTTTCTTAAACATTATTTTAGATGCAATTATGAATTCTCAGAAATGTAATAAGAGGGTCTTTTTGTCTCTTAGCTTTAAAATCTAAATTCAAACACATTTCTTTATATTTCATTTTTGGATTTGGCTAATTCATTTTTTACATCAAAATTTCGTGTACTTATATACAAAATGCTTTAAATTATCTTACTTTTAGTTTTGTTTGGATTGATGAAAACAGTCACAATCAACTGTAGCTGACAAAAATGGCATGCTGTATCATACAGTCATTAACCTTATCTAATTTAAATTTAGTATTCTTTGAGTAACTACACCACTCAGTCTGGATCACCACTCTCTAACCTGATTTAGCTTCCATTAAATTCCACCTACAAGTGACACCATGTGATACTCATCTTTCCAAACCTGGCTCCTGGCTTATTTTTTAAAATAAAATATCCTTATAGTTTGTATGTGTTCTTTTTTTAACAATATTTAATTAGTTTAATAAAAATAATGTTATTATGTGTATATCACTTTATTTGTTGCTTGACTAAGATTTAAGCAGGTTCATTATCTTGGGTGTTATAATTCATGCTGCAATGAACACAAGAGTTACCTGTCTCTCCAAGACACGGATTCCACATCCTTTGGACATGTTCTCATTGGTAGATACACAAACAAATGTGATCATTCCACCTTTGCTATTTAAATAATGTGTACCTGTGTTACAAATAATGTGAATTTTTACATAATACTTATACAAATTACCATTTATGTCAAGTGTGTAAAGGTATCACTTTCTTTACCCCCTACAACAATTGTTCTTTTAGATCTTAGATACTGTAATATTTTCTGTACTACTTAACTGTAGTACTAAAGTAAAATGAAAGTTGCCTTGTAGTGATAACAGATTATATTAAGTTGAAAACAACTTTCATGACCAATATATGCTACAGTTTTGTTTAGCGCACAACATTAACATTTTTGATACTGCCATTTATAAATATCACATTGGACATTGCTTATCAAATTGGTGTAGCTATCATAACTTTTAAGGTCTTACATTAACGAAAAGGATAAATGTCATGATTACAGTACAATAGTATTCTAAATTGACTAAATATTTATATCTTGAAAACAGTTCAAGGTTGCTTGTATCAAAATTATGCTGAGGATAATATCTCTAGAGGGCATATATGTGAAAGATCTTCTTATCATGTATTAGTGGCATATTTATGTATTTTGTGGCTTATGAATGTATCATTCCAGGCTGCAGAGATTGCTCAGTGGTTAAGAACACTGAATGTTCTTGCAGAAGACCTGGGTTTGAATCCCAGCACCCACATGGCAGCTAATAACTGTCTATAACTCCAGTTCGAGAGGATCCCACACAATCTTCTGACCCCCATGGGCATTGCATGACATGGGTGCACTTACATACAGGAAGGCAATACACAGATACACATAATATTAAAAAATAAAATATTAAAAAAGAATGTATCATTCCATTCTTTCTTGAACTTAGAAATTTTCTGAGAAATAACAGCTAATTTTATTTACTCTTTTGCATATCAATTATTTCTTCTTTCTTTCTGTTCATAAAATCTCTTTTTAAGCTTGATTATAGAGATTCTGACTAGTCATTCCAGTAAATCAGAGTGTTTTCCCTTACTGTATCTGGATTTTTTTCCTTTTCTTGATGTGGAAGTTTTTCTGTCTTCTGTGCTTCAGTTAAACAGCTTCCAACCTTCTTTTCCTCTCTATTCTCTTTCTTCATTCTTTTGCTATTGAATATTTTTTTTCTGATGCTCTCTGAGAAAATTTTCTTTATTCTTTCTTGACTTGCATTCATTTTCCTGGCGACTACATATTTTTAATTGACTTAATTTTTGTCTTTTAGACTCTACTTAATTCTCATGTTCAACTTCTCTACAACTTCTTTTAACTTCATTCCATTCATTGTGCTTTTCAACTCCAGAATTTTTCAATTATGTATTTCTTTTTTGTGATTATTCATATTATGAAAAAAGGACTCATTCAGTAGTCTAGTCTGGCCTTAAGTCTCATGGTGGCCTTCCTGCTTCAGATTCCCAAGTTCTAGGGTTTGAATTTTGAATCACCATACCCAATTTTTCCCTGGAGTTTCCAAAATAATTTCAATTTCAATTCATAATTTTAATGACCTTTAGAACAAATGTATATGAAATATGTGCTAACTTTTCTTTAATCTTTAGTATTCTTTTAATTATGTCATCAACAATATAAGTACTAATAACAATGAACTTTCATAACTCTGAAACAGAATTTGGCCCTGTTTGAAAGCAGTGGATTTAACAAACAAAAATGATAAAGGTGATGGAAAATACATAGTATCCCATATTTGCACTTTATTTCTGAAGACATATAAACCAGGTGGAATGTGTGTAGGAGACTGCTACCCTTCTATATAGGATACTTGTTTTTAAATCTACGTGATTAAAATTACTTTGAAACAAAAAAATAGACAAATACATATGAAGTTAAAACTTTAAAGTTAAATATGTCATTTTTCTGTGAAAAGTTCAATGTTTATTTCTTCATTTATTTTCTATATTTTATTTACTATGTTTATCTTATGTATATGAGTGTATTACCTACATGTATGCAAGTGCACCCCTATTGTTCAGTGCTTGTGGAGACCAGAAGAGGTTGTCAGATCCTCTGTAACTGGTCTTAGAGATGTATGTTGGTCAACATTTGGGTGCTGGTTACCAAACCAGGGTACTCTGCAAGAGCAGATATGTCAACTGCTCATATATCTCTATAGCCCCATTATTTCTTTTTATCTCTATATATCCACTGATGATATATCTCTATAGCCCCATTATTTCTTTTCTTTAAATAGGTATATTTACATTCTGTTTGAAGGTCCATTCATGTTTTAAAATAGTATTTTATTGATTCTTGAGAATTTAAATACAATATATTTTGATCATATTCAGACACCTCCCTCATCTCATCTCAGATCCACATAAATATCCCAATTCCCTTCACTTCATGTCCACAATTATATTTTAGGCTTACTGAAAATAGTTTGAGTCCTCCAAATGCTCCATCTATTGGAGACTGGTCAACCTACCTGGCATAAAATGGTAATGAAACTTAGTTTTGATCGCCCAGCAGATATCAATTGCTAATAGTTCTTCAAATAGAGCTGGGGCTTTGTGTCAACCTCTCCCATCCTCCATGCTGAGTTTTTGTCTGGCTTGGGTGTGAATAAGTTATAATTCATCTTAAGAAATATGAATAATATGCATATTATATCACTCTATCACTCATGTCACAGTAGTTCAGAATTAATATAATTTTCCTTCCAAGAAAATGCACAGTAATTTAGCTATAATGCCAATGGTACTGCATAAAAGTAATGAATTCAAATGAAATTCACTCTCCTTCTTCAAACATTCTTTCCCTCCAATGGTTACAAATAATTATTTCAAAGTTATTCAGCATTAATTTTCATAAGATAGAGAAAATGCAACTCAATTTTAAAGTGTATAGAAGCACAAATTATTATATATATGTGAATATACCCTTCTTATGTTTTGAAATGTTTTTAACTAGACAATACAAAACAGGGAGACTGAGACATTAAAAGTCAAATATTTTGCTCAATTTAAGGTAAAGTAATGTAACACAAAACATTCACTACATTTTCTCTTCCTCAGCTGAAGGTGAAAGGGTAAACACATAGTGATAATTACTGAATACAAGTTGACTCTTGTAATCTGAAATTTTATCATATAATTATTATGCCAAATTTAAAATTAAAGAGGATATTTTTTAAAAAAAAAAAACACAGTGCATTTCTTAAAACACAAAATTTGCTCAACAATCTTTTGCTCAACTTTACTCTCTAAATGTCTACTCCCATGTAATACAAATACCAATTATAGATTTCAAAACAAATAAAAGCCCACAGGAATTTGTATTTTACAAAAACTTTAAGGAAGCTTGAAAATGAAATATGTACTAGTGTGTGTGTGTGCGTGTGTGTGTGTGTGTGTGCTTATAGTTTTAAATGTGTGTGTGTGAAAGAGCCAGAGCAAGAAAGATAATGCTGTTGTGTGTATCCCACAATTAATACTCAGAAGTGAGAGGAGAACATCAAGTGTCATTCTTCATCTAACTTATTTGAGACAGAATCTTTTGGATTTCTGCTGCATAGACAGGCTAAATGGATGCTGAGCTTCAAAGTGGTTCTCCTGTCTCAGCTTCCTGTATCCTAACAGGGTCCCACTTGGATTAAAGACCCATAGGAGTTACTGTATCCAGCTTGTAGTATGATATCTAGGGATCAAATTTCAGATCATCAGGATTATGTGGCAAGCACTTTACACAATGAGCCATCACCCCAATGCAAAAGTCTTCATAAATTTCAAAACAATTTAAATCTTTTGCACATGAGATTTTCTAAAAAACTGAATGAAATAACCCTTGAATCATACATTTTTTCCATACAGCTTATTCAAAAGGCTTTTACTTTTATCACTCCACATACTCCCTCTTCTTTCCTGCCCTCACATTTCCCACTCTATTTAACCCTTCCTACTCTATTAATAGTCCTTTCACATTCATATTTTTTTCATTATGTCTCTCCATGCATGAATCCTCATACCCCCATGGGTGATTATTAGTTTCCTGACCTCTACATTTTCCAATCAAAACATTCATGTCTAAGATTTCAAATCTAGCATCTAGGTATGAGAGAATATATGTGATATTTGTATTTCTGGTTCTGGGTTATATCAGTCACTATGATTGCTTCCAGTTTAAACCATCTAGCTTCATAATTTAATTACTGGATGTGGTGGCCAACACCTTTAATACAAGTACTCTGGAGGCAGATGCAAGCAGATCTCTAAGTTTAAGGCCAGCCTGGTCCACATTGTGAGTTCCAGACCAGCTAGGGTTATAGGAAGACCCTGTTCATAAAGACCAAAAAAAACAAAAAACAAAAAAACCCACCAAAACAAAGGGCCGAATAATATTCCATTGTGTATGTATACTATGCTTTCATACATCCATCAGTTGATGGTCACCTAGGTTGTTCCCATTTCAAGGCTATTATGAAAAGGGAAGTAATGAACATGGATAAAAAAGTTTCTCTGCAGTGGTATTGCAGTTATATATAGAGTCTTTTAAGTATATGCCTAAGACTGGTATGACTAGATCATATGGTAGATCTATTTCTAGTTCATTAGGGAATCAACATTGATTTCCATAATGGCTGCACCAGTCTGCACTCCCATGAGCAGTGGACAAGTTTTTCCTTCCCAACACCCTCTCCAGTGTTTGTCCTTTTATGTCATGGGAATTTTCAAAAATATTTTATTTATTATTTTTATTTTATGTATATGAGTGTATTTCCTGCATGTATGTGAACACCTCTGTTGTGCAATGCCACAGAGGTCAGATTCCCCTGGAACTTGAGTTAAGGATGGTTCATAGTTGTCAGGTGGGTGCTGGGAATCCAACCCGGGTCTTCTGCAAGAGCAGTCGGTGCTCTTAGCTACTGAGCCCTCTCTCCAGCCCCAATGTCTTGGGAATTTTAACCATTCTGAGGGAGGTAAGATGAAATCTCAAAAGTGTTATTTTTTTTTATTTCCCTGATGAAAAAATTTGCTTAGCAATTTTTTAATTATTATTTCTCACACAGAAACAAGTCTTTAAAGACTGCTTTGAGCAGCTTCTAGCACCACTAAGTAAGGTGTTTGTTTTTTAATGCTTAGGTTTTTTTTGTTTTTTTTTTTTAGTTTTTTTTTTTAGTTTTTTATGTACTCTAGATACTAACCTTCTGCCAGAAATATTACAAGCAAAAGTACCTTACTAGTATTCAACAGAATTTCTGTAGTTTATTTCTTAACTCCAATGATGGTGTCCTTTGTACCATGAAACTTTAGTTTCATGAGATTATATATTGCAGTGTTGGACTTTATACTTGTGCTATAGAAGTCCTGTTCAGAAAATGCCTTCCCTGTCCTTATAAGCTCCTGTATTAGATATGGTATCAAGCATTATGTTTAGATCCTTGATGCATTTTGAGCTGAACTTTGTACATGGTGAGAAATAGGGATTTAGTTTTATTCCTCTACATGCAGTTATCCAGTTTGACCAGCATCATTTTTTGTGAACATGCTGTCTTTTCTCTAGGCTATATTGTGGCTTCTTTATCAAAAATCAGTTGGCTGTAAGTGCATGGATTTAAATCTGGCTTCTAAAGTCTATTCCACTGTTCAATGTGTCTGTTTTTATGCCAGTAACATACTGTCTTGATTACTATAGCTCTGCAGTATATTATGAGATCAAACAGTAATTACTCCAGGATTTCTATTGTTGTTCAAGATTAGGTTTGTGATCTTGTGTTTTTTCTGCTCCTGTATGAAATTTGATATTAGGTTCAATTTCTGTAAAGAACTGTGTTGACATTTTAATAGGTATTGCATTCAATTGGCAGATCGCATTTGATAGGATGACCCTTTTCACAGCAATATTCCTATCAACCCATGAATATGGAAAGTCTTCCCATCTTCTGATATCTTCTTCAAATTATTTCTTCAAAATCTCAATTTATATTATACAAGTTATTCACTTCCTTGGTTAAATTTATCTCAAGGTATTTTATGGGTTTTGAGGCAATCATGTGAAAATTAATCATCACTCTTATACAACTGTTAATCCTGTGAACTACAACAATAACATGCCTAGCAAGATATGTCCACAGGTGCAATAGTGATACATATATGATAAGAATAATGAATAACATTCAGATTAGATTTAAGTTTTGCTTCATAAGAGGGAGCACATACCTGACATTGATGACATGCCTAGGAACTTGAAACTACACAGATCACAGGATATAATACTATGTCTCTCTAATAGGGAAGAACCAAATACTATTTATTCTGCTAATTATATATAGTATTAAAGTAACTGCTGCTAACTTATTGTTAAACCCATAGATTAATGAATCTCTGTACTCAAACCAAATTCTTCATGCTGCAAATGGTGATTAACACAGATACCCTCAACTGACCAACATGATGAGAACAAGAGCCTGTAGACTGCTTATCCCTAAATAGAATGCCTACTTCAAGCTTCTGTCTCCCAAAGCTCAAGGATTGTTGTGAAAAAAGAGGGTGGAAAGCTTGTAACAGCCAGAGGTAGTAGATAACCAGAAAGAAACAGCCTTCTGGATACCTTCTCAGGTATGCAAATGAACCCACAGCAGTGGTAACAGCAAGCACAAGTCCCACTTATGCTTAAGTCAGACAAAATCACAACATAGATTTGGGGAGGTGGGTAGGACACTCAAACCCTACCTGAGGAACTATTAACACCTAATGGCTACCGGAGGGGAAGAGTCAGTCTCATTAAAGGGTGAGACTCTTGGTAGTTTAATCAGGCTACTGTGGGTGGACCCATACCATAGGTCATCTGGGATTACAATTTGACTCTTTAGGCCTTAAATATATAATAAACTCTATGGAATTATGTGTGAGTAGTAATGGAGTGTAGATAGGGAAGGGAATGTAAATTTAATCAAAATATATTGTATGAAATGCACAAAAATTCAATTTCAAAATATTCACAACCCTGAGACAATACTACTTTACAACCCATTTTCAGAACCCCTCCTTATTGTGGGGAATTATTGATATATTTATCCATAAAACCTAGCTTGTTGGTAAAAAAATTAAAAATACTAGGAAGAGAATTCTTTTCATTTATTCCCAATAGCAGTATTGAAGTTCTTCTGACCTGACATTATCAAACCTTCCTATATTCTTCTTCATCTCAGTAGTAACTCCAATCTCTAGTTTCATAGTAAAAACAGGGACACTGGAAAAACCTTTGCAGTATTGCCTTATCCTTTCCTTGTATGCCTGTTTTGTCTTTCTGGGAAACTGGGAGCTTTTATCATGAAAATAATTTTTGATTCATCACTTTCACCTTTTCTATGATAACGCCCTGGCCAGACTGCATCATCTCTATTCTGACCATTTGTAAACTGTCCCTTTCAAGGCATTCATTTCTGATATATAACAACAATCTCTTGATTTGGGATATCCCATGAGCATTACCTCCAAGTTTTCACAGTGGTCTCTTTCTGGTTTTTGCAGAAGGTCCTCACTCTGAGAGCATCCACATAATCATCCTTTCCTCTGTGCTTGTTCCTATTCAATCTCTTTTAAGCATGGTAGTCAGCATTATTCTAATAAATTTAACTCAGATCATATTATTTCTCAGATAGACACACCCAATGTTTATTTATTTAATATACAACAGAAATATGTGAGTTTACCACTGTCTGGAAGTAATTATCATGTACCATATTCTGACCTAGCTAGCCTAGCTTTCTTCATTTGCCTCAAGCATGATAAGAGCTCCTCTGAAAGTTTTGTAGAATGTTCATTTAATGGCTCCAAATATGTGTATAACTTACTCTTTCACCCTGACACTTAGTTCTCACATACCATATTCTCTATGCTATTTCTCCAATTTGATTTATAAACACAGCCCAGTGTCATCCATGGTCCCCCTTCTTGTTTCTCATCTTGCTTAGTGTAAATTATTTTCTGTTCTCCTACCTATATGTCTTGATTGTTTTCTCCATTAACTTCAAGGAACTGAAACTCCATAAAGATGAAGTTCTTACTGGTTTATTTAATATCAAATAAAAACTCTAACTACTTTCATAATCACTGGCTCACCTATAGAATGATCCACAGCAGAAATAAGCTTATCTGTTCTACTCTACATGATTAGAAGACTTAGAAGAGAATGAATTTATTAATACTCAGTCTCTTTGACATAATTCTGCTGAATTTGAAGCACCTAAGTCAATTCTGGTCTCTAATTTTTCTGCAGAAACATCAGCTTTGTCAACTCTTCTCTTTCTTTTTTTTCCAAATATAACTCATTTTTTTATTTATTAATTTTTTGTATGTACTTCATGCAGAACTTCCCAAACAACCTTATTCATCTTTATACCCACATTCCAAATGGCAATCTCTCATAGCCTCCCCACCCCACTGGAACCCATATACTCTGTCATCCTGTTACTGTCCACTGTGTTGTCAGTGACCCTAGTTGTTCCCCAGTGCAAGTCCATCTACTAAGTCTAGTCAGCCTATCTAGAGTTCCTTGTTTGAGAAAAATCATCTGTTCCTCATCTAACAGCAGTTGCCAACATTCCTTCAGATAAGATTGGGGTCTACTGTTCATTTTCCCAGTTTTATGCTGGGTTACTGTTTGTGAGTATTTTGGGCCACCCTGGCCAACAACTTAAAGAAAGGTATCTCCTGTCTGGCATTGTTTCTTGTTATGTAGCCTTTAGCTACACATATGGACTCTTAAAAAATTATATCGACCCCTTTAATCTTTGTTTATACTTTTCTTTTGGGTGTTTAAGACCACGCAGTTGGCCCAGGTAAACCAATTTATTTTTTTAATTTTAAGGTTGTTTGAGTATCTGCTCCTCAGGGGTCACATGGGTTTCAGAGGAGACCTTGGCTCTGTTCTTCTACCAGTTTCATCTATGTGAAGACAAGTCAAAGTTCCTGCTCAACTGTGGCTGGCTCCACTTGGAAGCATGGAGGAAATGTTTCCTCTGTGTTGACCCTCCTCTTTGTAGACCAGACAAGAGGACAGGTGACTCACTGCAGTTGCAGGACATTTTGAGAAAAGCTCCATAGTCCCTTTGAACTTAGTCAACCTTGTACGGCAAGGAGCAAAAATTGTCCTTTAAGTCCTTCTGAATAGATTAATATAGGCTTCAAAGTATGGCTGTTAAACATCGAAAGTTAGTTCCACCAGTCTGGTACTTTAAATTACCATGTGCTATGTAGATAAAGCTTGGGCAAAAAAAAAAAAAAAAAAAAAAAAAAAAAAACATATTCTCTGATAAACCTTGACTAGACATATATTTTCTTCCTTGAGCTAATTGTATAATTTGTCAGTAAGTTGTTGGACTAATTTTCTTCCTTCTGTTTTTTTTTTTTTTTTTTAACTAGCTAGGCATTAATTATCTCTCTCATTGTCTAACCTTTCCACCATGGTTTCCCGATTTAAAGTGCCCACATTTTCCCCATTTCCATGTGTTTCCATGTACTCTTTCTCTGATTGCTTATTTGTATATAGAAAGGCTAAAGACTTTTAGATTAACTTTGTAACCTGCCACTTTACTGAAACTGTTAATCATTTCTAGGAGTTTTCTGATGGAATTTTTGACTTCTCTTAGATATAATATCATCTGCAAAAAGAGATAATTTGATCACTTCTTTTCTGAATTATTAGTCATTTAATTTCCTTCTCTCGTCTTGCTGCTCTTTCAAGTTTTTCAAGCACCATGTTAAAAAGGAGTGTAGATAGTGGACAGCCTTATCTGGTTCCTGGTTTTAATGGGAATGGTTCCAGTTTTTCTCCATTTAGAATGATGTTGCCTATGGGTTTGTTGTATATGGCTTTAATTATGTTGATTTATGTTCCCTCCAGTCCAACTAACTCTCTTATTTTTCATATTTTATCATTACCAGCTCAAAATCCCAGTGCTGTGTGGGGGATACCTTCCTGTGAGTTCATTATCAGGGAGGCCCCAAAATTTTTCCATACAGCCTATTGCCATTGCACTTGGTTGTCTGCAAGAATCAGATTGTAAATACTACTGCTGAAGAAACTGAACATTGGGCCTGCAGGAGCAAGAAATCAGCTGGAGTTTAGTTGGAAAATTCCTGCAGCTGACTAGATTTCCTAGAGCTAGCTAGAAGTTGCTATACCATCTAGTAAGAAAGAAAAGTCATCAATGTTTTACCTAAGTGTGAACCCTATGAGCTACAACAATAACCTGCACTAGTGAAATACTGGCATGACTATTATGTAATTAGCCAACCACTTTCTGATAGGATTTGAGGCCTACTCTTCATAAGATAATCCATGTCTACTATTGAAAACCTGGTCAAAAGCACATGACAGGTGAGGTAATAAATGCTAATGGGGAAAGAACTATGGTTGTTTTACCAAGTGGACATGGTTTCACATTTAATTCCTAAGTACTTATAGTTACACCCATAAATTAGTACTGCCTTTAGGCTTAGAGAATCTTCATTTTTAGTTGTTCATAAATGATGCAGAGACTCATAATTATACAAAATATTGAGATTAAGTGACTAAACAGAGCTTGACTCTAAACTGTATCTCTGTATCACCTTCTATAATGTTCAGGGAGGATGGTAGATGAGGAAGATGAAAGAATGTGAGAGGTATAGAATCAGGAGAGCTGTGAAACTATCTTTTCTGGATATGACATGGGCATTTCATTCACGAACTGAGAGCAGCTATGGCTACTTGGCTGGGATAAGAACTGAAAAGAATGTGCATGCCAACATTTCATTATGAATGGGGGAGGGACTCACAAGATCCCATCCCTCCAGGAATGATTATTAGTCATTAATAGTTACTGGGATAGCTAGCATTATTTCCTTCAGTGGTGTAGCCACTGATCACTTGTCTATGCCTCAGTAAATTACTTCTCATACTCATGCAAAAAATCTAATTGGAAGTATATACAAATAAATTTGGGAAGAAGAATGGTTTCAGTAGGAGTGAAGAGGAGGTACAAAGGAGGACTGAGTGAAATGACCATAATTCATAGCACGTATATACAATTGTCAACAAATACAATACTAATGCACTGCAAGAGGTGATAACTTCTTTCTGCTTGTTGAGAAAGTGCTTTCAATGAGAGGTTACAAATACATTTTAAAGTTTGGATAATAGCTGGGTAGTCAGTGAGTTTGCCCTATAGTAGGCACACCTATTTCAACCCTGCAGTTCATAAGAACTCTGCTTTTATTAAGTTTAAGTGGAGAAGACCAGTTGGGACAATGTCGCGAGCCGGGACTCTGTCCAGCAGAGTCGAGGAAAGACGACACAGACACCAAGGTGAGGTTCAAGCTTCTGTTTCTCTTTCTTCCTTTATTCTCTCTTATTCTCTCTCATATTCTCTTCACTATGATGCTGTCTCCTATGATGCTGTCCTTATGATGCTGTGTTTCTCATGATGCTGTCTCCTACCTCTGTCTGTCTCTGTCTGTGTCTCTGTCTCCTCTGTCTGTGTCTCTGTCTGTGTCTCTGTCTCCTCTGTCTGTGTCTCTGTCTGTCTGTGTCTCTGTCTGTCCCCTATTACACACTTCAGCTCTTTATATAGCGTTTCCAACAGCCCTCCCCCCTGCCGGGACCAATCAGGGCTCACACACGTGCAGCGGGCAGGCAGAGTGCAGCTCGTTAGGCACGTAGCAAGATCATCAGGCTGGCAGCACCTGTTTTTGGGCTCACCATACTTCAGAGTTGGGGTAAACAAGCGGGATTCATGAGCCTTGGCAATCAGCCAAGAGTTGAAGTAAACAGCACGAGGTTTGGCAGCCAGCCAGGGCTCCATCTTTGGCTGGCTCGGCTGTGCTCGCTTCCCACAGGACAATCAATGAGTAAGAAGGATAAAGTATTAGAGTTGCCATCAGAGAAATTTTGCCCAATCCCTTCATTTTGATTATCTTAGCCAATACAATTTTCCAGCCCCATAGAGAGAGACCCATAATACTGAGGGACTAAAAGAATGTTCACACCTAGGAACACAACAGAAAGTGTCATACACTTTCATAGTAACAAAAAACAAGAAATTATATCAGGATAGTGAACAGTAGCCTAGAAGGTCTATAGCTAGAGTGCATTTTTAGGAAAAATATTTTAGAAGAGTAAATTTTGAAAATAGAATAAAACTGGCAAGTGTTGAAAACACACTGCTTCCTCAAGGGGTTCGTGCATCCCCTGTACACTGATGTTTGAACCAAACTTTGTGCTGTAATATGGCTCCACATTAATTAATAAGAATACTGAAATGCAAGCATCTCAAAATTTAATGGTTCTCTAAAATGTAATAAACTTTTAGGCCACTGTTCTAAAAGATTTAGAAAGTTTGAAGAAGACCCTATTGAATTTAAGCATTTGTAAGGATGTAATGTTTTTATACTTTGTTCAAAAATACAAATTATTAGGTTAAAATAATAGTAAAAGGGATTAATTTTCAATAACTGGTATCTTTGCATTTATCCAATTGTGATTAAACACCCTTCTTCACATTGTTATTTAGATTGAGAGTTCAGAGAGAATTTCTATTCTTGTTACTGAAAAGTGTTATATATTAAATCTCATTGTAGTGAACTAGACTAATAGTATAAAAATTATAAATAAACAGGTAGTATTCTATTTAAGCCACAGATGTATAGAAAAAATATGTAACATTTTCATATTCAACAGTTTTTTCATCTTATAATGAGAAGGCAGTTCTACCACTTGACTTAAATTTTATGATATGTACATAAACTGTTTGTGGTTACCTTTATAAACAATGCTCATTAACACAAAACTGCATTTAGATCCAGAACACTGACATAAATATTCAAATTTGTCTACTTAGGAGATGGGGAGATAGCTTAGTTGGTAAGCTTCTCTCCTTAGAAGAATGAAGACCTGAATTCCATTCCCAAAATCTACATTAAAAATGCCAGGCATAGTGATGTGTGATTCTAATTCTGTCACTGGGGACATGGAGAAATTTGGATCTCGCACTCCCACACATGGACACACACACATACACACACATACACAATCACAAAAATAACATTGTGGGTGTTGGAAAGACTTCTCAGTGGTTATAAGCACTGGCTTCTCTTGGAGAGGATCCAGGTTCAGTTCTAATCATCTACATGGTGACTAACAGTCATCTGTAAATCAAGTTCCAAGGGATCTGATGCCCCTTTCTGACCACTTAAGACATATTTAACCTTAAGGCGCTTACCCACATGGAGGAAAAACAATTATGCACATAAAATAAAAATAAGATTAAAACAATTTTTATAAAGGTTTCTGAACATTTGTAGGAAATAAAATCTTCAAAATTACATAGCAAAACAAATTAAGCAGACTACTTCATCAATCTTAACAAGGTTAATATATCTGGTTTTAAATTTCATGCTTCCTTTTTCCCTTATTTCTTCAGTTCCCAAACTATGAACATCCTGTTAATTTCGATATCATTAAATCATGGAATTGGATAGGATGATGGGGTTGACCACCTTTCAAGCTATATGTGAGGAAATTGACACCCCTGATACATAAATTGCTTGCCTTAGGCTTCTATGTAGTAAACATACTTCCAAAATACATATTCTCTTGACACTAAGCTTTTTCATGTAAAATGTATTCTATAATAGAAAAAGCATGTCAAGATGAAATTGTATAAGACTAATATTTTAAAATTTAAGAAAGTGCACAAAAACGGAGAGGTAGACAACTCTGAAAACTGCTTTACAACCCGGCTTGAATTAGTGCAATTACTTCAGATGACATTCCTTATAGCCAAAAATCTAGGTACATGATCTCAGTATCATGATAAGTAAGACTGATAAAGACAATCTTTCAGTATAAATATTGAAAGCAAATTAGGGAAAATGTGGAATCTTTTTTTTGTAGCATCACATATCTTTTTAAAAATATGAACGATATGCTTAAGGCCAAGTACACAAGCAACATGTAAGGAAAAGGTTAATAATGAGAGGTTAATTAACTGAGTTCTGAATCACAAGGGCTATTCAGGAATGAAGAAAAAGACATCTGTGAACTAGTCACCACTCTTATTAGAATAACTGCTTGAAGTTAACTTTTCTGGACAGGGCTGGGGAACAAACTCAGGACCTTGCACATGCTGGGCAAATGTTTGTCCACTGATCTATACCCCGAGCCCCAAAATTAGGATTCTTAAACCTCAAATTCAGCTCTATTTCGGGATTCTCCAATATTTAAGGTTACATTTTTCATCTAGCAAAGGAGCCAATAAAAACATATGAAATCATATTATGAGGAAAAAAAATGAATTTTATCAAGGTTATAATATATAATTGAGCTGGTCCAGAATCATTCTAGTTTTTAAATCTCTTTTAAAAAATACTTTATGGTATTCTTGTGGATTTTATACTTTATATCTTAATGATACTTATCCCCTGCTTCCCTATCCTTAGCCCCTCATATCCCACCCATAGAACTTCATGAATTTTGTCATATATGTTAAGGCCTATGGAATCAAGTTTGTGTTTCTAGATGTCTCTCTCACCCAGCAGTGATCAGTTGCCCATATTTCCTCACCAAAGTTGTGGACTCCTGCAAATTTCCAAATTTTATGCTATTTTTTTTTGTCTGATTGGGTTTGCATGGATCTGGTGCATGATATAACCATGGCTGTAAGTTCATATGAGCAAGGTCCCAGGAGCCTCTGTGGTTCTGTTTCCTTATGATCACCCATGCTTCCTTGCTCTTGCAAATTTTCAGACCCTCTTATGCAGTGGTGCTTGAGCTCTGGATGGGTGAAGTTTAATATAGGAGTCCTGTCCAAAGGCCCACACTCAGATGTTTCTAATTCTCTACACTTAAGTAAAGTGTGGCCTTTTTTGTTCATCGCCCTCTGTTGCTTGAGGAAGCTTCACTGAGGAAGGCAGAGAGATGCATTAGTATTTTTCTCTACCCTTTGTTCCAGTATGTTCTGTGAGACTTAGATATAAAGGTTCCATTATAGATGTGTCACTTAGGGTTGGGCATCTCACAGACACGTATTCTCTGCGTATGATCAGTTGTTACAATCTGCAATTGTCCTTATCTGTTGCTAAAGAAGCTTCTTTGGTGATGGGCATACTTATCTGCAAATAAAAGAATCTATATTTAACCTATAATAATAAATTGCATTTGTCTAAGAATGTGACAGACTTAAGATTTTCTCTACGACCTATGATCTCTCCAGCCATATTTATTTGACTTTGTTTACAGTGCTACACATGAATTCCCTCCCATTGGGCAAACAATACATCCAGTTAGGTAGTAATTGATTTCCCCTGAGATAATAGTGGCACTACTGCACCAGTATAGTTTGCTGTGCAGTCATTGTTGTTATGATTATTAGTCTTTAAAGCTGTGGTTGGAGTATTGATTGATTTTTCTCCCTTATCAGCCTAGTATCCTCTAAAACTATAAGAGCTTAGTTTACAGGGAAAAGGATTCCAGGTCAGTTGCAGCTCCATTACTCTTAGTCGTGTGTCCGAAGTATGTTCTGTCTTCAGCAACAGTTTTTTACCTTCAAGTTCTGCGAGAAAATCAGGGGCTGTGGCCATAGGGTGTATAATTTTGAAAATCTTTTGAGCTATCCTGACCTACAACAAGAAGGGAAGGTTTTCACGTGTGTGTGTGTGTGTGTGTGTGTGTGTGTGTGTGTGAGTGTGTGTGTGTTTGTCGGGTATGTGCAAATGTGTTCAGTTTCCCACAAGCATCAGAAGAAGGTAGAGGGTGTTGAATCTCTTGGAGCTGGAGTTGTAAGCCACGAGATATTGGAGCTTTGAACCAAACTAAAGTCTCCTGTGAGAGCAATATAAAACTAGAGCCTTTTAACCATAAGCCATCTCCAAAGTTTCCCGCCCATTCTAGTTTTTAATACATAAAATTTGCTCATTCAAAATACTTGAAAATTTACTAGATAACAAGGAATCATTTTTCTTTTTGGGGGGCGGGGGGGTCTTTTTGAGACAGGGTCTTCCTGTAGCCTCAGCTGTCCTGGAACTCACTACGTAGACCAGGCTAGCCTTGAACTCAGAGGGATCTGTCTGCCTGTGCCTCCCTATGCTAGGATTAAAGATGTGCACCACCAAGCCTCGCAAGGAATCTTTTATATATAAAATTTGCTCATTCAAAATACTTGTAAATGTAGTAGATCACAAGGAATCCTTGATGTGAAAAAATGAAGACTGAGACAGCTGATCATTGTGTGTCACACTGCAGAAGAATCAACACTCCCCGTAATCTGTTCAGACACTCTCATGTGCTTTCTAGTGTTAGGTGAAGAGAAAGTGAGATCTTTTTAATTGTTGTTGCTATTACTGTTTTTTTTATTTAAGCTCAAACATTAGGGATAATGGAGTGTAACCAACTTTTCTGTGGGAAAAATTCTAACTTGCAGAAACATTAAAAATGTTTAAATAAAAGGAAAAATAGTAATTGTAATGATATCGTTATCCACATAAACAAATCAGGACTGAAACTGAAAAGGTTCGTTTTAGGTTTAAAATTTAAAAGTGTGAGCTTGATATGGTCTGTAGTCATAAATGTACTAGAATCTAAGCAAAACATTGTAAATCATAAAATATGAAATGAAAAATCATTTTATGAGGCCTATCCTATAATATACAGCTTATTTAGACACATTCTATTTTACTACATACAACTTTTTAAAGAATCTACATCCAAATGGTTGTTATTGAAAATGGTGAAAACCTGTCATTCATATTTGCAAAATGTGTATTCAATCTCTGTTTCTACTCAGATCATTTTTTCCAAAAAAATTTATTTATTTATTTATTTATTTATTTTATATATGTGAATGCTATGCCTGCATGTGTGTAAGTGCACCTGTGTTGTACAGCTCCCATGTAGGACAGAAGATGGTGTTGGGTCCCCCGGGAACTGGAGTAATGAATGGTTACTGAGATTCGAACCCAGGTCTCCTGCAAGAACAGCCAGCACTCTTAAATACTGAATCATCTCTCCTGCCCCTCAGTACTTTTTTCATATTTTCCTTTATAAGAATGTGAGTCATATTTTAGAGGGGAAAGAAAATGTGCATCTATCTTCTATTCTTGAGTTCATACACTCTATGTGTATAATAACACGTGTAAAGATTAACTATGATTTGAAAATCCATTTTCCTCCAGATATATTCACCAAATAAAAGTTGATTGTATCTCCTGTTTTTCAACATTCTCCTAATAAAATGTGACCATAGGAAGACTCCACAAATGGCACAGGTATTGCACCATTCATTCACTGCCTTTTAGAACTTGAAGGTAAGATTCGGGTGCTGAAGGCATCACATTATTTGGAGCATGACTTGGAAAGTTGACCTGGAACTGACCCAGAAACCTCTCCAAAGAATAGCTCTCAGAGTATCAGCAGGTAGTATGCAAGTTGCCAATGGAGAAAAACAATCAGTGGTCCTACCCCATCATAAAATCTGTGAATCACAATAATGACTGCTCTACCAAATTAAGTCTATTGCTGCAATAATGACACTTTTATTTTTAGGGGTAATTAACTTGTTAAGTGGACTTAAGGCCTATTCAACAGGAGTAAATCCATGTTTGATACTGTAAACATAACCAAATACACATGGTTAGTGAGGTCATTGATCCTAGAGAAGAGCCTACTTCCGCCAATTTCCTAAGCTACCATAATTTTTTAGTATACTCTAAATATGCATCCACAGACAAGAGAAACTCTCACCACTCATCAAAGAAGCTTCTTTTTGAAACAGAAGAAGACTATTATAAAGTTCTACAACTTGTCAAAACACAGAGAATTAAATGACTGCCAGGTAACTTGTCTGTGTGGTGCATCTACAGTGAAGCCTCTATGCCCGAGACGCGGGGAACATCTTGGAAATGGGGGAAAACATGGTAAGAACCAACATGGACAGGATAGCTATTCATATTTAATTCATTATAGATATGATAGGGAAGCTTTATGCCTGGATTCTTCACAGGCAAGCTTAGTGCTTTCATTATGTGCACATCCAAGGTGCCAGGAAATTCATAATTTTCTTTGAATCTTTAAATGAAAAATGTAAGAAAACAGTCTATATAAATAGAACATTATGTATAGAAACAATATTCATCTTTCAAAATGGCAGAGTGTATGAAATATGGATGGGGGATTTAAGAGAGGATATAGATCTAGGAGAAAGGGTCAAAATATGATCAAAATATATCAAATGGAATTCACAGAAATTTAATTAGAATTTTTAAAGATCAAAAAACTATGCATGATGTCAAAAAGTCAAGTAAGAGAATTATATTTTACTAGACTCCCATTAACTAGAAAAAGCAAT
>NW_008349353.1:2561764-2561918 GCF_000622305.1 Nannospalax galili
TGGTTTTATATGAGAAGAGGTGGTGTAGATTGAAGTGAAATGAGCTGTTTATTTTTGTATCGTTTGAACTTTTATAAGAAAAAAATGTATAATGCCCGATTTTAAGGTTTTAAATGATATTCAAACCAATAAATGCTACCTATTGATCTAAAAA
>NW_008349353.1:2563557-2580572 GCF_000622305.1 Nannospalax galili
GTGTGTGTTTTATTTATGTAGGGATATAGAACATGAAAGTCTTAACATCATTTAGGAATTGTTCTAGGGGTTCTTTTGGAAAAGATCTACCTCAGTTCATCTTCAATGAATCATAATAGTACTAATAAGCCCTTTTAGTCTGAGTGCAGAAGTGAAATTTTCTTTTCATTATTAGTTGTAGTTTAGATGTAATATTTGTGTCTTTCAAGGAAAGCTTCTAACACATTATTACCTTCACAAACATGTAACTATTGCATACACTGATGGATTATGACATTCAAATGCTCCGTTTTATTTGAAATAAATGGAACATTATTCTTTGAAGAGTAAGCCTTCTCCTAACTGAGAAGAGTGTAACCCAAAATATTTCCATAAGACCAACTTACAGCTATCTATCTATTTATTAGTGGTATGATTTTCTTTAACATTTGAACTATGCTTAAGTATCACAAAATTCAATAAACTAATTCCTAGGTCTGAAAGAAACAAATTGCATTCAAAATTATTATTCCAATAGGGAAGACTGGGGCTATTTGTGAAAGATATGCTAGTTTTATGTAAAAGACAAACTATTAATACAAAATTCATGAATATAAAAGAGTTTAGGACAGAATTATTTTACCAAATTTGATGCTATCCCCCTTTACTAGGTTTTTTAATAATATTTATGTAAAGTATTCCTTTTGACTAACTTACACATGCTCCTAGCTGTGGTAATGAGGTTCAGTTGACTGAGCAATTGCTCAGATTTTCAGGGTTGATTCTTTTAGTGAAACTCTGTTCTCAGCATTGTCGTTCTCCTCCCTGGTCAGACCTGTGAGTCACTGATATTTCTTCCTAGGTTAAAATTATGTAATAGACTGGTCTTACAAATGTTACCAAAGTTTTCAGTGTTCTGTTTCCAAGCTTTACTGATTTCTTTCCTTTCCATTTCTTATCTTTATTTCTAAATTTTCATTCCTATCCCCTTATATTATTTTCCTTTTCGAGTGTGCTTTTGAAATTTTATACAATATTTCCCACTCACATCCAGACCTCCTCCCCAAGCCACGCCTCTGCGCCCCCCCAACCCTATGCACTGTGCATATGTACTAAGTCCTGTTCATTCAGGTGTTTGTACTCAAATGTCCTTCAGTGTAAATGCATCCACTGGAGTCTAGTCAGCCCATCCAGTCATATATAAGTCATACTTTCCCTCACTCAGCAGCAACCAGTCTCTTCTCTTCTTCTTTCCTTCTTCTATTTCTTTCTCATCCATTTTTTCAGTTCTTTCACTATGTAATTTTTTACGCTATAACTTAATTTTATTTTCTCCATATCCCTGGGGTTGGCTAAAAAACACAATCAATTGTTAAATTATGATTAAACCATTTTCATATATTGCATTAAGAATTGTAATATACAGGCAAGCTGGCATAAATGAAAAGAAAGTTAAATGTTAGTGTTAATATACAGTGAATCCAGAAGTGGCCACAGACTCTTGTTTTGGGAATCCTAAAGTGAGAAAACCAAGGAAAGGTATCAGTAGGAGTAGAGGATTGAGGAAAGTTACCTCAAGGATTTACTTTTGCAATAAAGCAGAAATTGCATTTTCCTATTTACTAACTTTGTAGCACAACAGTAAAGAAAATATAAAACCCTAAGGAAAACATGTAAGATCCCTGTGCATTCGTGTATGCACAATTCAATTCAAACTTTGGTTTCTCTATTTTTAATACCCACTACAAAATGTTCTCTTGCATATTTCCACTACTGGCTCCTTCCACACATTGCAAAATCAGTTAGAAGTTAAAATGCTTATGAAAGTCAATGTTGAAGAGCTGCTTAAATCAAAAAGTTTTCCTCCTCATAAATTTTACAAAGTGTAACTCCTGAGATTAAGTAGATTTTTCTTTTAGGTTATCTCATTTTAAAGTTAAAGGCAAAATATCTTTGCCAGATGTTATGCACTTAAATTGGATGATCATATTTGATGTCAATGATTATATATACATATTTATATTGTATATGTATGTTTATGGTCAAATTTTTTTCATTTGAAAAGGGGTCACATTCATTGGAAAAATAGTACTTTTTAAGCAGACCAAACACATTAATTTTTATCCTGGTTTAGATACTACATTATGTTACAAAAAGTGGGTTAACTCTTTTTGTGTAATCTGCTTACTTTGATAACTGTAAAAGCTGAACTGAGAAATTTCATGGTTTTTAGTGGGTTTAAATAGGAGTTTTCTTGAATTAATTAATGTTGTGCATGCTCATAGCTTAGGAATAAAAAAAAATTCTCAAACATGTTTACCAAAGACAAAACTGCACTTATATTTCTAAAAGGAACTGCTTCACTTCTTTTGGTTATTCCTGTATTGCCTTTATTTGATGATCTATGTATTACCCATTTTGAATTTTCAATGAAGAACATCATCCACACTGTTCTGAAGAAGAGAAACCAGGTTATCTTGTCTTATACTCCTCTAACACACAGTACATCACGAACATGCTGCTCCCTAAACAATTTCATCTGGAGAAGCTCTTCGAATATTTGCCTCATTTTTAGCCTTTCTGTTTAGTTATCAGTGCATTATCATCAAACACATTCAAACAGATATGGTCATATACTATGTGCATGAGGATGCTTATGCATGTACACACACAGACACACAGACAGACAGACAGACACACACACACACACACACACACCCACCACTACCAGCACCACCACCACCAGATCTGCATCGCATGCCTCAAAATGAAAAAAAAAAAAAAAAAAATTTATACGCAGCACTTTAAAACTGTCAGTCTTTGTTCCAGATTAAACTTGAGTTTACAGATGAAACTTTTGTTATTTTCTGGCTAGAAGTTGGAGAATCACATCAAGAATATTTTGCTTTCTTTTGTAGTCCATTGATTTTTTTAAGACAGCCTGTCTACATGACCACATAATTGGAATTATACATTCAAGGCTGGTGGTTTCACCTACAAGACAATGAGTGCCTTTCCCTCAGAATACATCAGCAGTCAATAGTTCAGTGAGGTATAGGGTCCCATGAGGCCTGCTCTGATCCATGATTGGCTGGTGGCAAACCCAGTCTTGGGGAAGTCTAGTACTGGCAACTGCTGCTACTGTGAGATCATATTTACTATGGCTATAGCATTTCACTCTCCTGTCTTCTAGCTCTTACATTCTTGCTTAGAAGACATTAAAATATTTTGCAAAGAATCTATCAGATCTGAGAGTACAGTCTTACTGATATTAATCTAGAACTGCCTAGAATCAATAAACTGGACAAAAATGTCATGATCCTATAATCATTCCTGTAATAGAGGAAAGCAAGATGAGGTCAGTTGATTAAATGTAGTGTGCAGAATCCAGAGTCCTGGAAGAATGACAGGCTTTCAGCGAAACTTAAAAATAGATTCATAAAGATTGAACATACTGTTCACCAAATCCTGCCCCATGGCTTACATTTCTCTGTAATATCCAACAGATTGGTCTCACTCAAACTCTAATGTTTTCCTATATCTAATATTGCTTGCATAATTTTCTTTTAGACAATTTTATGCTTTCAAATATAGGGAAATGTTCAAATATAGGAAGTACTAAACACAATTATTCAGATGTTTTAGGTAGAAATGAATCAGTAAATACATACAAACAAATGAATCAATAAATACATACTCCCAAGTAGTCAGTGAGAGTTTATAAAATAGTTATTAATATAGTTACTGTTGGGGGACCCTGCTGTTAAGGTCACAGTCTACCATGTCCAGATACCTCTATGGAGCTAGGTGCTGAAGGGAGGACTCTCTCAGCTGGGGCTCCCTACCTTACCTTATTTGGAAAGTTTCTCCAAGCACAGATGCCTGGCCTTATTTGGAACATGACCTTTGGCATTGTTACCTGCAAGAGCTGCCCCTAGGTTTTTTCCTATATGATAATTAGGCATTCCCTACAGCCAGAAAATCCCACCTCCCTTTCTACATGATAGGGTCCTCCTGCCACATTGAAATAAAGCATACTATGAACATCTATCAGGTGAAGCTTTGGCTGCCGTCTTCACTCTATATTTTCCTCCAAACCCCCCACCCAATAACCAAGCTGTCTCACTGAAACTGACTCCCGGAAGGTTTTTTCCATCATACTCATAGCTGTCCTGACCCTGTTCCTACTGGCTGCCTCTGCTCCCTTTGTTCTCCTTGACCGGTGGCCAATGACCTGAGAGGGAAGTCAGAGACCACTAGTTACCATTTTCAATGCACAAAATTTTCCTCAGAAAAATATATTAAGAAAGATCCATTTAAAATATTAAGAATAGCTCTAGAAATAGTGATGCAGATCTCTAATCTCAGCACTTGGGAGGCAGAGTCAGGCAGATGTCTATGAGATCCAGGTCAGCCTGGTCTACAGAGTGCATTCCGGTCCAGGTGGGGCTACCTGGATATCTTCTCTCTCAAACAATAATAATTTATTCTTTGGCTATAGTTGGGGACCATTGCTCATTTCCCCATTTTTATGGTGGGTTTTTGTTTGGATGAGTTTGCATGGATTTAAGCTAAGTTAGAACTGATCTTTAATGGAGTGACTCTGCATAGGATATCTAGACTACAGTGGAATTACTTGAACTGATGGATATCTGGGTACACAAACTTGACTCAAGAGTCCTTAACAAATATATATGACAGAATACTTGCTATCCAGTGGGGAGGACTAAAGATGAGTATGGATGGGGAAGAGGGTATAAAGATGATTGAGATGTTTTATTTGAAGTACACAAAAATTTATAAAAATATACATTAAAAATAAATGATTTGAGTTTCATCCATTTACCTGCAAATTCCAAATTTCATCTTTTCTTACTGTTGAATAGAACTCCATTGTGTAAATGTACCACATTTTCATTATACATTTGTCAGTTGAAGGACATTTAGCTTGCTGCCATTTCTTAGCTATTGTGAAAAGAGCAGCAACAAACACAGATGTACAGGTATCTGTAGAGTTGGATGAGTCCTTTGGGTATATGCCAAGGAGTGGTATAACAGGATCATGTGGTAGATTCAGTTTTAGATTTTTAAATTTCTTCACATTGTTTTCCCTAGAGGTTACGCATGTTTGCTCCCATCAGCAGTGAATAAACATTCCCTTTGCTCCACATCCTTGCCAACATTTGTTGTCTTTTGTTCTCTTGTTCTTAACCAGTCTGGCTTGTGTAAAATGGAATCTACTCTCTACTGAGGGTGTTGAGCACTTTTTAAGGTGTTTCTTAACCATTTTTTATTTCTTTGCTTGAGAAAACGCTGTCCAATCCATAGCCCTTCTTTCTATTGGGTTGTTTATTCTCTTGCCTCTTTGTTTTCAAGTTCTTGTATATTCTGAATATTAATATTCTGTTGGATGTGTAGCAGGTGAACATTTCTCCCACTCAGTTTCCTCATCACTTCCTTGCTGTTTCTTTTCCTGTAGAGTAATTTTGTAGTTTAATGAGGTTCCATTTATTGATTGTTGACCTCAATGCCTGAGCAACAAATATCTGATTTAGAAAGACCTTTCCTACACCAGTATCTTGTAGGGCACAGTTTGTTTTCTTCTAGCAGTTTCAGAGTTTTAGGTTTTATATGGAGGTCATTGTTTTATTTGGGTTTGAGTTTTGTGCAGGGTGAAAAATAAGGGTCCAAAGTCTTCTACAGGTGGAGACCCCTCTGCTTCCCTGGCCCTGCACCAGCTGCCTCAGGCCTCTCTCCTACCCATAGGCTTCTTTCCATTGTAGGTCCATCGTGCACTCTAAGCCTTGACTCCCACAGCCTCATCACTTCCGATCTCCCCCACTGGTCTGCCCTAGTTTGGGTGCTGTCCCATTCCTCAACTTGAAGCCGTAGACCCCTGGGGAACCAATTCTGCTTCCTGATCCTTTTCATCCAGAAAAACTTAGTGCCTTCTCTGGGTCCAGGAGCACTGCTTCTGGGCGTGGGCCAGCCCTCAAATCCCTCTGCTTCCCTGGGCCTGCACCACCCACCAGCCTCTTTCTGGGACTGGGGGGGGGCTGACTTTTCCTCTTCCTGATCTTTTGCATCCAGTCCAATACTGCTCCTCAGTGCAGTCCCCAGGAGTCCTTGGGGCCTCTTCTTGCCCCATCTGCCTTTGTATTTCTGAGTGGTATGGCCACCAGCTGCTGTAGACCAGAATTTTTCCTGGGCCAGGCTCCCAGGCCAGTCTAACCCCCAGATTCCTGAGGCCAAAATTGCTCCTGGAAGGACTCAGACCTTATGAGAAAGCCAAAAAACATCTGACCCTCATCTGAATTGGGCCTCTGTGGGAACTCCTGAAGACAAAAGCAATCTAGCCACTCAAACACAAAATCAAAAGAGAGAACCAGAAGCTTAGAAGAACCAGCCTTTCATGCCCCAAAAGTAAACCACAAAGACACATAAATTTCACAAAAAGAAGCAGAACTAAACTTGAAGGCCTGAGTATCACACAAGAATCAGAAACTACAAAAGAAATTCACATGTCAAAATCACAGAGAAAAAATAATAACATGAAAAATCAAAATAACATAGCCCCACCAAATATCAATAGTCCTCTAGAGAAGTACAATGAGAAACCCTAGAGAACAGTGAGAGCCCCCTAGAGACAACACAGGATATGGAAGTCAAAAGAACAATTATAAACATGATAAAAGGATTCAGTGAATTTAAAGAACACACACAAAAAAATGAAAGAACTGAAGGAAGATAAGGATAAATTTCTGAATGAATTCAGAAATGAGTTAAAAATATTGAGGAATACTCTGAAATGAAGACAGAAGTGAAACACTCAGTAAACCAATTAGAAATGACAGGAGAAAGACTCACCAATAAGATGAACGAAATGGAGAACAGAGTATCAAGGCTGGAAGATAAAGGGGATGAACTCAACAACTCAATCAAAGATTATGAAAAATTTACAAAATCACAAGAATGGAATATGCAGGAATTGTGTGACACCATGAAATGACCAAATGTATGAATCATAGTCATATAGGAAGGAGAGGAGAAGAATCTCAAGATAATAATATGGAACAGATCTTCTACAGGACTGTAGAAGAAATTTCCCAAAATTAAAAAAAGACATGCCCATACAAATACAAGAAGCATATAGCATCTAGAACAGATAGGACCAGAAAAGAAACTCTCTACAGCACATCATAGAAAAAAACACTAAACATACAAAACAAAGACACAATTCTGAAAGCTGCAAAAGAGAAACAACAAGTCACATATAAAGGAAAACCCATTAGGATTACAGCTGACTTTTCAGTGCAAACTATTTTTCAATGCAAACTATGAAAGCCAGAAGAGCCTGGACCAAAGTATTCCCAGTGTTAAATGACCACAGATGCCAACCCAGATTACTATATGCAGCCAAAATGTCTATTATAGTTGAAGGGGAAAGAAAAATCTTCTATGACATAAATAGGCTGAAAGAATTCATGTCCACAAAACCAGCCCTGCAGAGAGTTCTTGAAGTATTACAAAGAGCTGAAGAAAGGAACGACTATATGCAAAAGATTGAGGAAAGAAATCCAATGAAGTTACAACTGTGGAAAAGTACAGCTATATCAAGATTGTAAACAGAAATAAAAATGACAGGACTCAATACTCATCTTTTATTACTAACATTAAATAGTAATGGACTGAACACCCCAGTCAAAAGACACAGACTTTGTGAATGGATTAAGAAACAAAACCCATCTTTTTGTTGTCTGCAAGAAACTCATCTCACTTTCAAGGACAGACACTACCTTAAGATGAAAGGACTGAAAAAATTATACCAAGCAAAAAAGCAGGCATAGCAATTCTAATATCTGACAAAATAGACTTTAAAACTAATCAGAAGAGATAAAGAGAGCCATTTTATTCTGATCAAAGGAGCAATAAATCAAGACGATATTACAATCATGAACATATATTCACCAAACTCTGGTGCTCCCAAGCTTATAAAGACAATACTACAGGACTTTAAGACCAAAATTAACCCCAACTCATTAATAGTAGGGGACTTCAATACCCCACTGTCTCCATTAGATAGGTCTACAGGGCAGAGAGCTAAGAGAGAGATGTCTGAATTAAACAATATCATATATCAAATGGACTTAAGACACATCTACCGAGTATTCCACCAAAGCACCAAAGGACATACTTTCTACTCAGCACTCCATGGAACCTTCTCCAAAATCGACCATATATTGGGGCACAAAACTAACCTCAACAAATACAAAGAGATTAAAATAATTCCATGCGTTCTATCAGACCACAGTGCAATAAAGCTTACAATCAACACCGAAGAAGCCAAAATCACCACACGAACACATGGAGATTAAACAACACACTCCTGAATGATGAATGGGTCAAAAGAGAAATTAAGAAAGAAATAAAAGTATTCCTGGAATTAAATGAAAAGGACCATACAACACAACAAAACCTCTGGGACATGCTGAAAGCCGTCCTCAGAGGGAAGTTTATAGCTCTAAGTGCCTACATCAAAAAATCTGAAAGAACACACAAAGAAATTAATTGGTTAAAGTCCATTCATGAGTGAAGTTCTAGGAGCTAGAACTTGGACTGGGCGATCCACTGTGGAAGCCTGGAAATTCACCTAGTGCCTGATGCCTTCCCCACTGGGCACAGTGGTTAACAGAGAACAGCTTCTGTCCAGCAAAGACACAGTTAAGATGGAAGAATTGTGTTTGGTTTGGTCAAGATGTTATTTTTCTAGAGACATGTCCTAATAACACCCATATTCACTTCATATGTTTTGTTTGGCTTTGTTTTAGAAGGTTTTAGTTGTTGTTTTTCATTTTTCCTGTTTTCCCCATTGTTTTAAAATATGATATTTTAAATGTTTTTTGAAATCTTCAAAAATGAAGATAACAATACTAGATAATTGCCATGAAGGTAGTAAGACGCTGGATGACACCTTCCACCTGTGAGAGCGTCTGAGTGACGCCCACCAAGAACTGTGATGGGGTAAAATCAGACAAAAACCTCCCAACTATAAAAAGTCCAGGACCATATGGATTTACAGCAGAATTCTATCAGACATTTAAAGAGGATATGCATCCAATACTACTTATTCAAAAAATTGATATGGAGGGAGAATATCCAAATTCCTTCTTCTATGAAGCCAGCATCACTCTAATACCAAATCAAGGTAAAGATACAACCAAAAAAGAAAGCTATAAGACCATATCCTTAATGAACAAAGATACAAAAATTCTCAACAAGATACTTGCAAACTGCATACAGACACACATCAAAAAGATCATCCACCATGATCAAGTCGGCTTTATCCCAGAGATCCAGAGATGGTTCAATATTCGTAAGTCAATAAAGGTCATAAATCATATAAATGGGCTCAAAGACAAGAACCACACAGTCATCTCCATAGATGCAGAGAAGGCATTTGACAAAATTCAACATGCTTTTATGTTCAAAGTCCTAGAGAGAATTGGACTGGAGAGAACATGCCTCAACATAATTAAAGCCAAATATAACAAACCCACAGCCAACATCATTCTAAATGGAGAAAAACTGGAAGAATTCCCATTGAAATCAGGAACCAGACAAGGCTGGAGGGAACATATCTCAACATACTTAAAGCCACATATAACAAACCCATAGCAAACATCATTCTGAGTGGAGAAAAGCTGGAAGCATTCCCACTGAAATCAGGAACCAGACAAGGCTGTCCACTATTCCCACTTCTCTTTAACATAGTACTTGAAACTCTTGCAAGAGCAATAACAGAAGAGAAGGAAATTAAAGGAGTAATAATTGGAAAAGAAGAGATGATATCTTCTTTTTGTAGATGATATGATATTATATCTAAGGGACACCAAAAATTCCACCTGGAAACTCTAAGAATTTATGAACATGTTCGGTAAAGTGGGAGGTTAAAAAATTAAACCTACAAAAGTCTATAGCCTTTCTATACACCAATAACAAGAAACCAGAGAAAGAGGACATAGAACACTCCGGTTCACAATAGCTACAAAAAAAAAAATCTCAGAATAAACCTGACCAAAGACATTAAAGAGCTCTACAATTAAAATTTTAAATCTTTAAAGAAAGAAATTGAGGAAGACATCAGAAGATGGAAAGACCTCCCATGCTCACGGAATTGGAAGAAGTAATATTGTGAAAATGACGATACTACCGAAAGTCATATATAGTTTCAATGCAATGCCAATCAAAATCCCCATGACATTTTTCATAGAATTGGAAGAAAACTATCCTAAGATTCATATGGAAGCACAAAAGACCTTGGACAGCCTAAACAACCCTTAGTACTAAGAGCAATGCCAGGGGATTATTATTCCAGATTTCAGAGCTTTAGTCATAAAAACAACATGGTTCTGGCACAAAAATAGACCCATAGACTAATGGAACAAAATTGAACACCCAAATATGAGCAAATGCAATTTCAGCCACCTGATATTTGACAAAGGGGCCAAGAACATTAACTGGAGGAAAGAGAGCATGTTCATCAAATGGTGCTGGTAAAACTGGATCTCCACTTGTAGAAGAATGAAACCAAACCCCTATCTTTCACCCTGCAGAAAAGTCAATTCCAAATGATTCAAACACCTTGATATAAAGTCTGAAACTCTGAAACTATTAGAAGAAAACATCAAGAAAAACCTAAAAGATATAGGCATAGGAAAGGATATTCTAAACCGGACATAAATTGCTGAGAAAAAGGGGGCAAGAATCAACAAATGGGCCCTCATTAAATGAAAAAGCTTCTTTACATCAAAGGAGACAACCAAGGAAGCAAACAGAAAACCCACAGAATGGGAGAAAATCTTCACCCTGACATATTCGACAGAGGTTTAATAACCAGAATATATAACGAACTCAAAAATCAGAGAACCAAGACAAGAAGCAACCCAATTAAAAGATGGGTTAAGGAGGTGAACAGAGAGTTCTCAAAAGATGAAGTAAAGATGGCTATGAAACATCTTAAAAGGTGTTCAACATCACTAATATATTAGGAAAATGCAAATTAAATCCACTTTAAGATTTCACCTTACCCCAGTCAGACTGGCTAAGATTAAGAAAACAAATGATACCAAATGTTGGAGAGGATGTGGGCAAAGGGAAACATTCATCGACTGCTGGTGGGACTGCAAACTGGTTAAATCCGTATGGAAAGCAGTGTAGAGAACTCTTAAAAAAATACAAATGAATCTACTATTTGATTCAGTTATACCACTCCTTGGTATATACCCAAAGAACTCATCCTATTGCAGAGACACTTGAACATCCATGTTTGTTGCTGCTCTTTTCACCATAGCTAAGAGATGGAAGAAACCTAAGTATCACTCAATTGATGAGTGGATAATGAAAATGTGGTTCATTTATATGATGGAGTTTTACTCAGCAGTAAAGAAAGATGAAATCATAAAATTTGCAGGTAAATGGGTGGAAATAGAAACTGTTATACTAAGTGAAGTAACACAATCTCAGAAAAAAAATCGACATATGTTCTTCCTCATATGTGGTGCCTAGAACCAGACTCTGATAAATAAGTATGCAACCAGAAAAAACTACAGGAACCAGAATAATGGAAAGGAAACAGGGAGGTAATGGAAAAGAAATAACCTGAAAGAGAACAGCAGGAAACGGGCCTTAATACAGAAGGTATGGATAAAATTTGGGTTAGTTTAAGGGAGTGGGAGGGAAGAGTATACAAGGAACCTAGCGGAAAAAGGGAAAGAAGGAGCTCAAGAGAAGTAGGACCAAAAGAGAAAGGTATTAGTAAGGGAGAAAGGGGGGAATGTGGACACCTTAAGTGGGACAACTGTGATGGAGGTGTGAGACAATGCGAGAGATAAATAATGCCTAGCTAGTTTTAAAAACCAGAGAGAACCATATTACTCTTACACCCTACTGACTAATTATGCATACCAGATCACAGTAATTTAAAATACCACGCTGGTGGAACTAAACTTCTTGGGTCTTTAACAAACATACTTTTAGGCCTATAATAATTTGTTCAGAGGGACATAAAGGCCACTTTTTGAACCTAGCCCTCCTAGGTCGACTATTTCCAGGGGACTATGAGCATCTCTCAAAATATCCTATAATGGTGGTGGAAACCTGTCCTCTTGATCAAGGAGGCCAAGGAGAACCTACCAGATGAACTTGAACCAGTGTCCAGTCTATAAAAGGAGGGTCAACATGAGAGAATCATTTCCTTCATGCTACCAAGCAAAGCCAACCATGGTAAGCAGGAACTTTGACGTATCTTCATATAGGTAGAACTGGTAAAAAAAAAAAAAAAAAAAGCGCTTGTCCAAAGCCCATGTAACCCCTAAGGAACAGATCCTCAAATGACCTTAAGAGTAAAAATAAATCAGTTTATCTGGTCCAACTCTATGGCCTTAAACAACCAAAAGAAGAGTATAGCCAAAGATTAAAGGGGCCAATATAATTTCATAAAGGTCCATATGTATAGCTAAAGACTACATAACAAGCAACAATGCCAGACAGGCAATACCTTCTGTTGAGTTATTGGCTAGGGTCGCCAAAGCGACTCCGAGACAGTAACGCAGCATAGAACTGGGAAAATGAACAGCAGACCCCAATCTCATCCAATGGAATACTAACAAGTAATTACTGCTAGATGAGGAACAGCTGACCTCCTAAAACTAAGACATTTAGATAGGCTGACTAGATTCACCAGAAGGGCAAGTAGTGGGGTATGGCTGGGGGTGCTGATAACACAGCAGACAGTAGCAGCGATATCAGAGTGCAAGGGCTCTATTGGGAGGGGGAGGCTATGGGTGAGTGCTATCTAGGAAGTGGGTGTAAAAATAAATTAATTTTAAAAAATTTTAAAAGTTAATAATTCTTCAAAGCATAAAAATTTGCTCCTTAATTGGTGGATGGGAAAAACATTACCATTGAAATCTACCTGATGACTTTATATTCATGCTCAGATGCCAAGGAGCTCAGAAAGTAACCAACTGTGATTAGTAATAATCAGATCTCTAGATATTAGAAATGCATGTGCATCTTAGTGTCAATCATTTTGAAAATGAATTTTTCTGTATGAAACTGTGTATTTTAATAGTGAAATGGAGATCTTTTTAAAAGTTTTAAACCTCATTTAATTTTATGTTTTACAAGGTTTATACTGAGTACAATATTGTATGCCTGTATTAATTCAACTGTAAACCTAAAAATTTACAGCTAAGTTTGAAGGAGATGCATCTTAGCTCTGGAAATTGTTATTGAATATTTCAATGCTGTTGTAATGAAATGCTTCTTCTGATTGTGTTGTTATTAAATATTTTTTAATTGCATGTACTCATGCTTTGGTCTTCTGTGTTCCATTTATCTATGTGTCTCTTTTTGTGCCAGTATCATGCTGTTTTTATGACTATAACTCTGTATTATAATCTGAGATCTGGTATGGTGAACACCAGCATTGTCCGTTTTGCCCAAGATTTCATTGGATATCTGGGGTCTTTTATGATTCCATATGAATTTTAGGACAGTTTTCTTTTCCTATCTTTGTTAAGAATGTTGTGTGTATTTTAATTGACATTGCATTGAATTTATAGATTGCTTTTGAAAAAATGGTCCTTCCATCCTTGGTACATTACTCAAACTTTATTAAAACTCACCCGCCCATGGTTCTGGGACCATTGGAGAAGAGGGGGAGGAAAGACTGTAAGAGTAGAATTGGTCCATGAACATAGAGAAGCAGAAGTTTTCAGGTCGCTGTAAACTTGCACATATGAACCTGAGTCAGTGGTGGTGTTGTGTACAAGATCCACGCTGACTCAATCAGACAAAAGCCCAGAGTGGAGGGAGGGAATTAGAGAGTAGCATGGTCTTAGCCTGGGAGCTGTTGTCGAGTGATGTCTCCTGGGTGAAAGAGAGTAGATATTTCCTAAAATCTGTAGATAGGCTGACTAGACTCCAGTTGATGAACTTGCACTGAATGACATCTGGTACAAATGCTTGACTAGACAGGACTTAACATATACAATGAAATGCATGAGGTCTGCTGGGGATGTGTGTGTAAAATATGTTGGGCATGGATGGAAGAAGGGGTTTAAAATATTTAAAAAAATAAAATGACTTCAAATTCTAAAAATAAAAATAAAAATGAGAAGTAATATGAAGAGTAATAGAAATTTAAAATCATACCAATGTAGAGTTATCAAATGAGCAATATATTTGTAATAAACACCATTTCAGTGACAGTTTAGAATGATTTTTCTGATGGTACAAACATTTTTCACCTAAAACGTAATAAGAAACTTTATTCTGAACCAAATGTGAATGACTATGGCCCAAAACATAGATTCAAGCTAATCAAATAAAATTTATAGGCATTTACATGAAATTTTACAGTCATAGAACAAAAGAAAATTATCAAGGCAATTTCTGAATATGTTGATGAGAATATCTGGGAAGCAGTTTGCAGGAAAGAAGGGAAAACTCTTGTATGTTTCATATGTTTGTGGTGGTTATTTTTCTTGACTTGACATAATCTAAAATCACCTAAGAGATGGGCTTATTGGCATTTTTGTGCAAGATTATCCTCATCATCGGGGATCCTGTACTATATGAGAAAAGAACAGCAGAATAACATGCACATGGGTATTCATTACTCTCGATTCCTTATAATGGATGTTATGTGGCTAGCTTTTTTAAAATACTGATCACTTGACTTCCCTGTCACTATTGACTTTTCCTTGAACAGTGAACAAAGATAAACAATTTCTCTCAAGTTGTTTTTTCAAGTTATTTTATCACAGCAAAAGGAAAAAATATACTATGTGGTGATGTTCTTAAATTTGAATTTGTAGCTAATAGTTTCTTAAGTCAGAACACTACAAATGTTTTACTTGATAGTAGAAAGATATCTTTCAGGCTGAGTTCGGGAAAGAATGGCTATTAAGGATGCTAAAGATAATACAATATTCCACCCCTCTGCAACTGAAAAGTTTTAATAAGTTTAGTAGAATCTGTAATATTTTTTGTCTTGCTTTACTGTTTTTAGCAAAAGTAACAAAATAACTTTGTTCAAAGGAAAGAAAGTACACATTAGAAAAGATGAACAGGAAGAAACATGAGTGAGAGTACTCAAAAGTTCCTTCATTGCAGCCTGAGCTCTCCCTCCCTCCCTCCCTCCTTCCCTCCCTCCCTCCCTTCCTTCCTTCCTTTCTTCCTTCCTTCCCCTTTCTATCTTTCATTCTTTCTTTCCTTCATTTATTTTTGTTTGTGTGACAACTGTAGTAACAGTCAGATCTTCTTGTATATCTAATATAATGCTTTTATGTTTTGAGAACTTTGCATAAACTATTTTAATTATGTTCTTCCCACTTCTCCCCCCTAATTCTGCCCATATCCAACTCCACACAAAACTCTTCCTAATTCCTTTCCCCATTTTTCCAAGTAACCCACAATGTCCAATTTATGCAACATATGCAGCTGGATGTGGGGTCTTCCTCCAGTGGGTGTTTACCTCACAGAGGCCACATTCTTAATGGAAATAGGCTCTGGCTCCACAAGAATCCATCAACTATCAACAGCTACTCTGTAAAGGGTAGAGGATTATGAGTCTCTTTCTCATCACCAGCTCAATGCTGGAATTTTGATTGGCTTGATCTTGTCTAGGTCTTGTGCAGTCAATCGGAGTTGCTGTAAGTTAATAAGTTTAATAATCCTGATGGTTCCAGAAGATACTGTTGCACTCTGGACCTCTTCAAGCTTTGCTTCTTACAATTTCTGTCCATCCTCTTCTGTGATTGTCCTGAATATTGGGAGTGTGGGAGTATCACACAGTGGTCCCATATGTGGCTGAGAATTCCACAGACAATCTCTGCACTTTGACTAAGTGTGAGTTTTGCATTAACCACCGCACACCACACAAAGAAATTTGTCTGATGAGGACTGAGTGCAACAGTAATCTAAAGGTATAGAAATGAATTTAGATTGGTATTAAATCCATTTAGCATAATTGTTCACCCTGGGGTCTATAAACTCCCCAAACATGGGTTCTGGGCTAAACGTAGTACTAGTTACTCATTTTCTCCATTAGAGAGACCTTAAAACATTCAGAATGTGGTTGGTTACCCTCAAAATATTAATCTAAAATTTGATTAATTTTATTTTATGTATATGAGTGTTTTGTCTGCATGTATGTAAGTGTACCTGTGATGTGAAAAGTCTGCAGAAGCAAGAAGAAGGCATTCCACTGGAAATGGAGTAATGGTTATTGTTAGCTGAAATGTGGGTACCAGTGTTCTTAACTGCTGAGCCATCTCTCCAGCCCAACCCTCAAATCAGTCATAATGTTACCTCTTCCTTGGCATATTTTTCCATGCTGGTTAGTATGGTAGCATCAGTTATCAATGCTATGAAGTTGCCAAAGAAAATAAGATAAATAAAGGAATTTTCTACATGGAGTAATGGTTATTGTTAGCTGAGATGTGGGTACCAGTGTTCTTAACTGCTGAGCCATCTCTCCAGCCCAACCCTCAAATCAGTCATAATGTTACCTCTTCCTTGGCATATTTTTCCATGCTGGTTAGTATGGTAGCATCAGTTATCAATGCTATGAAGTTGCCAAAGAAAATAAGATAAATAAAGGAATTTTCTAATTCATTGCACTGTTTAATTCTTACCATTTTACATGTGTTTATGATTTCTCAAATTGGGGAAAATATAAGCCATAATTTTACACATTAGTACCACCAGTTATTGGTTATGTTTGCTCATTTTTTATTCATGAACACACTGTCCCCTGTCTTTTTGATATAGGCTTAATTTTTAAACATTATAGAAAGAGACTTATAAAAAACAAATAAAGGAGATTAAAGTTTTATCTTCTAATTTCTAGACAAAGGTAAATAAAGAAATGATAAAATTTGATGTAGAAATATTTAGGATAATTAAAGGAACATTATTAAATTTTTAACAATTCATTTTCTCCTTTGAGAGATAGTAAAAAAAATTGT
>NW_008349353.1:2580635-2591493 GCF_000622305.1 Nannospalax galili
CTACTAGAGTTATAGTCATTACCCCACAGTTACTATTTGTGGTAAGATAAGGGATAAGATCATTTTAGATCTGTTCTCTTATGGAATAAAACTATTTTCAAAATTAAAAACAAATATATAATCAAAATCAAAATTATCACTAATTCACTGCTAAAGGAAACTACTGTTAATGTTTGGTTGGTTTTCTGTGATGGCACACAGAGGCATGGGTATACTTCTTACAAAATTGATTATACTGCATACACATATATTTATGAGTGTGGCCCTTAGTTTATATCCTGAGCAATTTTGGTATCCTTTAAAAGTTATAAAATATGAAATTGTAATGGGAAACAAGATTGATTTTTTTTCTTTTTTCTTTTCTTTTTATTGCGCTTTTGAAATTGCATACATTTTGCACTCAAATCCAGATCCCCTCCTCCATCCATGCCTCCCACTACCCTCACACCAAACCCAATGCACTCTGCAATACATGCTGAGCCTTATTCATTCAGGTGTTTGTATTCAAATGTCCTTCAGTGGAAATGTATCCACTGGGGTCTAGTCAGTCCATCCAGTGGTCATAAGTAAGTCATACTCTCCCCAATCCAGCAGCAATCAATATCACACAGTTCTTAATATAGTGCTGGCCTGCCATCCATTTCTCACCTCCCCTTTGGGCTTTTGTTTAATTGAGCTGACACGGGTCCCGTGTTTAATCCCACTGCTGCCTCAGGCTCACATGAGCAAGCCTCCAGTGGCCTGGAAGCCTCCATCTCCTTATGTTCAAGAACCAGTCCTGGCTCTTACAATCTTTCTGCTTCCTTTTCTTCAATGGTCCTTAAGCCATGGGTGGGTGAGGTTCTATATAGGAGTCCCATCCTACACTCTGCAGTCTCTTATTCTCCAAAACTTAGCCAGTTGTGGCCTTCTATTAGTGTCACACTCTGATGTACATGGAAGCCTCACTGATGGGAGTTGAGGTGTCCATTAGCCCTCTCTCTACCCCTTATTCCACTATATTCCATGAGCCTTGGTTGTAGAGATTCAACTGCAGGTGTGTCACCTAATCCTGGGCATCTCCCAGGTCTATGTTCTCTGTGCCTAAATTCTGCAGTAGCCTCCATGTGTTGGAAAAAGAAAGTCCTTTGATGAGTGCTGTATGGCTTGTTTGTCACTTTAAGGGCAGTCTCCTCTATCTTGTACTGTGTCCCTCCAAGCAGCTCCTAGGTATATATGTATGCATTAATGTTCAGACACTCTATGTCATTTCTCATAGGGTTTCTAGGGTATCACTTTTCCCTGTACATTTCCTAGTCCCATGAGATGGACTCATCTCTACTTTCTTTTCTCCCATCTGGCCTCCCTCCTCCCTCCCTTCCTAGTCACTATGCCCCCATTATACCCACCCTCCTCCCAATACCTCCCAACTCCCACCTTGTTTCCTTTCCTGAGCTCCCTCACTCCCCCACACTATGCTCCCTTGCATGGCCTTCCCTTCTCTCCTCCCAGTTGATTATTCCCACTTTTTTTCACCTCCCTCGGGTAGCATCTGTTGCCTACAATCCCTCTTTCAGGTTGTTTCTTATCCTTTGCCTCCATGTATCCTTTGCCTTTTCCTGGCTCCTGGTGTTACAACAGATTTTATATACTTACACATAAGGGACTGGTGCTACAATCCACAAATGAGGAAAATACATCGCTAGCTTTTCTGCATTTGTGTTACTTCACTTAGTATAACACTCTCTAGTTATAAATTTTCTATCATTCAGTATTTTTGTGTTTTAAAGTGCTTTTTATAAAAAGTTATATTCATATTCAATTTTGTATCAAAATCCTTATTTTACTATAGCCTTCAAATGTTTAATGAAAAAACAAATTGTGATGGTCATTAATTTTTTTTAAAATTTCTTTTAATTTTTCATACAAAGTAGAACACTTTATTTGGAATATGAATTCCTCTATTTATACTGTAATTTATATGAAGTAAAAGAAAGAGTTATTTATAAACATGTAAGTCAAAAGATCTCAACTTTTTTACAACTTCTGACTCTTTTACATTGATTGCAATACTTATAAAATGACAAATTATCATTTCAATTATTTTTAAAAGTGCTAATAAAATCTTGGGTATCTAATACATAAAAAATCATTTTTACAACCTACTTTTACTAAAATAAATAAACTAATACATTTGGAATTGATAGAAATTATTTGGTATGAATGAAGAAAATATTTATACTCAAGAGCTATCAATATTCTCATCCTTATAACCTATTATTATGTTTTTTTCACATGGCAATGACTGTACATAGACATAGTGTTGCTGTAAATTGTCTTGAAAATAGGTAAGTTAAACTGAATTTAACTCAGGAAAATTGATAGATTCCTAAAACTTTCAAAATAAGGAAAGAGAGGACAAAATTATACAATGGAATGAAAAAAGTTGACCTCATGTATTCCAATTTGAAAATAATTAGGTAATGAACTAAACAATATGGGTAGTTTTAGGATTTAAGGAAACAAATTGGACAAAACAGACTCAATAAGAATATGGTCTTCCTGCCCCTGACTCCATTCCTGTGAGACTGAATTTGTACTTCTAAGCATCAGAAATGAAAAATATTAAATTTCGGTTATTCTAAGTAATGAAATTTGTGACTATATTTTTTTACCTTTAACTACAAGAAGATAATATATTGTCTCTAAGATAAATAGACCATCTGCTAAACTCGAGAATTTAGATAAAGTATGACCAAACCATGATATATTATTTAAAATAATGGTCTCCTGAAATTCACTATACTAAACAGTTTTATAAGCTTGTCCACTTTATCTTACTATTGCACTAAAAACAAGTGTGTGTCAGTTCTGATTCTTCATTGCAGTACTGAAGTGTATCTGTGTCATTTTAACATAGCAATGTTTAGGAGAAGGTTATTAGGAAAATTAGAAAACTTATGAATAGATAAGGTGTTTGTCAATCTTGAAAAATACCAGAATTAACAGAATTTAGACACCAAGATGACAGAATATCACTCTACATAAAGCTAGAATGAAATGTCACTGCAGCATTGTGACAACAGACCATCAGGCCATTTTTCTACTTGAAACATTGTCACCATTTGGTTTTTTGAGACATTTTTCACTTGCCACTGAGGCATCCAATACTCTAAAAGTTCAAGATTTAAAAATCTGGAAGCTCTAACTAAATCATATACACATATATTTCCCTTAATATTCATAACTTTTTCTAACTTTACTTTTTCTTCATATTTAATTGCTTACCTTGTGGTATGGGGTGGGGGTGGGAGAGTGATGCATATGTGACCTGATGTTCCTGTGGAGGTCAGAGGACATCTAGCAGTAGTTCATTCTTTTTTTCTACCATGTGGGTCTCAGGGAACAGACTCAGGTGTTCAGGCTTGCTGAAGATCTTTGTAACCTGCCGAGATATCTCCTTGACCATCTGTTAACATTCTCAAGTATATATTTCACTACTATTACCTCCAAAGTACTACTATACAATAGTATGTGATAATTTTGTCTTCATAACTATAACTTAGTTATTACGCATTGATCCATGAGTCTCTTAAATATTTATTTCATGTTATTTTTATTAACTTTTAATCTTATATTTTAGGCATACTACTCTCTTGAGGGATATATTATCCCATATGACTTCAAGATGATCAACACAAAAGAATTCCTAAATTTCAATACAAAATTGAGTTATTAAATTTCAATAACTTTGAGTCTCAGATATAAGAAAAGTGTAATACTTGGCAAGAAGAAGGTAAAGACATTCAGCGTATATAAATTCCTTGCAATTCTGTATAATCTCTCTTTTTACATTCCTAAGAACTGTGTACAAGTTAGACAGACATCATTCACATGGTACCTGAAGTTAAGGAGAATAGTTATCATGTAACTTCAGGCATGTATTAATTGAATGTATTCTGGGTTCTTATTGAGGCAGGGCAGAAAGAAGCAAAATCAAATGGAAGGGAAAAAGTGCCTCCTGCATCTACCAACTGAGAATTAATAAATCTGTTCATCCTTGTTCATTGATGCTCTAATCACAATAGCCAGGAGAAAGAAATACCCGAGAGGCCCATCAACAGATGAAATTATAATTTAAAAATTATACATTTTTCATAACCCTATTAAAATACACATATAACAACATGTGAGTGTGTTTATATAGTTGAATGCTATACAACAAAAATCACAGTGCCAATGAAAGGAAACCTCCTGTGGAGTTATGGTCAAGATAATCCAATAGTCTTATAAAATAATACAGGCCATTATCACATTTTTTATCCTCTCAGAACTTGAAGATAAGCCCTTTCTTCCAAAAACATGACACAATTCAGACACAGGACATGGAGTTATTGAGGAGGTATTTGCATGGAAGCCTCGTGTCAAAAGACCAGAAAATACTATGAAAGTCACCAAGGGAGAAAGTCAATCAATGATTCTACCCAGCTGTAAAGTCTATGAACAAAAACAATGAATGGACAACCAAACCAATTTTGTTGGTGCAGTAGTGGCACTTTTATCTTGGAAGTAATGAACTGCTGTCTAATTGGACTTATGTCCTGCTTGATGGGAGGAAATTCATATGTGATGCTCTAAACATAGCATATCATATGTGGTACTCCAAACATGGTTAGAGAGTTTATATATCCTAGAAAATAGACTAATTTCATAGAGCAAAGGCATTTCTTAACAAACTTCTGTGATATAAATTTAATTTTACAGATAAGTTCTCAGCCCTAAGTGACACAACTACAATGCAATTTACACCGACAGATCAGGAAATTTCAGAGAAGTGGGAAAGAAAAGAAGACCCAGGGTGACAAAAAACTTTCTGTTGGTTAATGCATTAAGATCAAACCACAGAAGCTGCACCAGTGGAGTCTCCACAATATGATAGTCTAATGAGATCTGTGTAAAGACAAACCAATTGACTTAGTCCCAACTCAAGATGAAGAGATCAGGCAATCAATAGATGCTAAGGGAGGGTATAGCCTGAAAATGATTTATGCCTCCCAGACGTCTGAAGAACCACGGGCTAGCACAGGGAACCCTGGGAAGAAGGATGGAACCTAGTGTGGGGAGAGATTGGAATGAAAGGATTTGGCACCATTCTGGGAAGCAGGGAACAGGGAGAAGACAAGCCAGCCTGCCCTGGACCACATGGATCATTCACAGAACTCTGTGGGGTGAGTGGGTACCGGGGGACCTGGAGTGAGGCAGACCATGGGCAAAAGCCAACTGGAAGGGCAGGCAAAGCCACGCAGAGCTGGGTGCAGGGAGTCGGTGTTCTTTTCTTTGTAAGTCCACCCCCTCGCCCCCGCAAAGATCTAAACTATGAAAAATTCAGATAAAGATGTGTTATGTGGTTTATCTAATAGTGCCAGGAGTAAGGGACCCTAAGAGAACTCAGGTGACAAATTGAAGCAGCCAGCAGGATGATGATGCTGAAAAAGACAAACTGTGGGAGTTTGGGAAAAGCAAGGGAGCTAATGGCAGCGCTAATGTGGATTTTACAATGGATTATAAAATATGCAACTTAAAAGAAGCTAGCCACACAGAAGTCACAGCTTTCTTGTAAATGAGGGGAAACAGCCTAATTGTGGGTATATGAAGATTTTTTAAAGGTTATAGAAAGGCTAGAAAAAGTTTTACAACCCAGGACACAAGCAGAGAACCCAGAGAGTGGACATGACCACTTTGCATAATAAATGATTTTCCCAAGGCAAAGGAAGCTGAAAAGACAGATACAGTTACAGAACTTGAGAGAGAGAAAAACAAGACATTTTAACTTGTGTAAGTTCCACGTACTCTGGGGGGGAAAAAAAAAAACAAAAGATGATAATAATGAAAAAGAAAATGACCTAAAAATGAAAGTGGCTTAGGCTGCCCCTCAGATTCAACCTTTGATACAGAAAGGAACAGAAGCTAGCAGTACTGTAGCTAAGAAATACTCCACACTGGAACTGTTAAAAATAGGAAAAACTTATAAGTAAGAAATTAAAGAGGCCCTCACTACATGGCTACTGAGGATATGGGACATGGGAGAAAATAATGTCAATCTAAGTCCTTCAAAAGCTTCAGAGGTGAGTTAAATAACTACCCATCCATTCTTGCAATATAGGCTGTTCAACCTAGGCCAATTCAGGGGGGGAGCAGTCCTTAATGGGGTGCCTGGTTGAAGGCATTAAAGACATGTGGTCATCACCAAAGGAAACTTCCATAATTAACAGAAGCTGGAGGATTGTAAAGGTAGGACTGACATTACTGAGAGAACTAGGTATGTGAAAAGCAATATATGATATCCAGTTCACTGAGCCAGATAAGACTGTGTTCACTAGAGATATAAATGAAAGCTTAATTGAACTGGGATATCGAAAATGGTATGGAGCTTTAATGGTTTTGCTAAGTCCTTTAATAGGACAGGTTCTTTGTAAAGTGAGAGAAGCTTTAATAGATTTAAGTGAATCTGGCCAATGTGTAAAACATGCCTGTAGAATAACAAAACATTCTACAAAAGATATAAAAAAGACCAGACAGAAGAAATGTTCCACTTGGGTTACTCAAAGAAAAAATGTAGCAAGACATGTCAAGACCAAATTCCCAAAGAAAAAATTGATAGAAAACCAAATTCACTACTAAGAAGTTTCTGGAATGCTTTAAAACAAGAATAACAGTTCACAAAAGGCATTCAAAGAATAAAACCTGTCCGAGGGTGATTGGGAATATCCAAAGATTAAATAAAGAGCATTTATCTCCTGATGAAGGCTATGTTAAGGGTGGAGGCAGTTTTTCCCACCAAGGCTTCCTCCAGCAGCCAGGTATGGTTAATGGAAAGATGACAGATATGGCTACAGTTAGAATGCAGACCCAGGGCCTGTAGGACTCATGGAATTAACAGATGAAACAGGGACAAGAGAAAGCACTGCCTCCTTAGCCCAATGCAACTGGAGCCAATACCTGTAAGTGTATCAAGGATAAAAGAATACAGACACTCCCTGTAAAATTCTCAAAATGCGAAATGGCTCCAAAGGAATAACTAAAGATAGTAAAACCTAACAAAATCAATGCCTCGTACCCATGCTAAGGTACCTAACGAGGTTCTATGAAGAAAACAGTAAATAGGAATGAATAAAACCTTTCCATGCTGTGTTAGACCTTGTCAATGATTGATTTAATATATGATGTTAACCTTCCTTTGAGTGTTTTACAGATGTGAAACCCATTTGAAAGATACCTAAAGAAACAAAGGCCAGCAATAGCTTTAAGATTCTTGGGAGTTTTATGGTTGGGTAAGATTAAAAACAGTAGCTCCAAAACTATACAACTGTTAAGAAAATCTACAGTACCAGGGGTGGGTTGCCCCCCTATGAGCTGTGGTTCAGAGAGAGATCCTAGAGGTCCTCAAATTCACCAGGGCTATTGCCACTAATGTCTATTGTATGATAAAAGGTCGGTAAGGCCATGTTACTGAAGACACTGCATGATCTGAGCGTTGGAGGAAAAGAAAAGATGCAGCTGAGACTAAGCAAAGAACTCCATGCCAATTGATGGATGACGTTCATAGTACCAGAAGGTGCTATGAAGATGGTTGGGGAAGAAAGGGTCCCCTATGATTCTACTCAACAATGGACCCCACATGCTGCACACTGTGGACATACCAAGCAATGCCTGCAAGTGTAATAATGGCTGGACTAACATACATACCACTGACAAATTTCTAAATGGATAAGGCCTTCTCCTAGGGGTGGAACACACATCTGGTACTGTAGACCAGGCCAACCCCCTATGTCAAGAAAGGCTACAGACCCTAGCAGGGAAGCCATTACAAGTATATTTTTTAATGAATATAGTACACCTACTGGGATATCCTCTAGGTATTTGTATTTACATTGATGTTTGTTTAGATGTGTCTGCTTCCTTCCATTTGTCTTTAGAGTAGAAGAAACACCACTGAGATAGATCAATGGCCATGGCTTGAAGGTGAATAATGTGGAGGCCCAGGAAGTCACTATCTTGACATGATACAAGAGAGATTTCCCTATATCTTTCACCCCCTCCAAGGCTCTGGGACTCTTGAGGAAGATTGGTGGAAAGATTGTAAGAATGGAGGAAAGGGGTGGAGTATAGCCCAAAAATGATTTATTCCTCTTGGACTTCTGAAGAACCAGCGGTTGGTGCAGGGCACCCTGGAAAGAAGAGTGGAGGCTAGTGTGGGCAGGTATTGGAATAAAAGGATTTAACACGATTCTGGGAAGCAGGGAACAGGCCTTCTCTGGACCCTGTGAGGCACCAGGGAACCTTACGATAACTCCGTGGACCACTCATGGAACTCTGTGGGGTGAGTGGGCATGCAGGGATGCAAGATGAGGCAGACCATGGGCAAACATAATCCAGAACAGTAGGCTAAGCTGTGCAGAGCTGGGTGCTGGGTGTTGGGTGTTTGTTCCTTTGCAAGCATCTTCCCTCCCCCTCCCAAGACATAAACTAAGAAAAATTCAGATAAAGATGTGTTATGTGGTTTTCCTAATAGTGCCAGGAGCAAGGGACCCTAAGAGAACTTGGGCGACAGAGGGTGTATCAGTTTTCACAAGACCCTAACTCCCTGAGAGGTTCTTTAATCCCAAGTATGCATCTCTAAAGACAGGTACACAACAACACCTCTTAATGGACTCAGTTCCTTATAGAAAAAGTACAAACGCACACATACACCCCCCAACACACATACACAGACATATATATTTGTGCTTTATGTAACAATAACAATCAAGACAATGAGAAACTGAAAGAGAATCAGTGGACATGGGCAAATTGTTTATAAAACAGGAGGATGGAAATAATGCAAACACAGTACTAGTGTTTGAAACTCTAAAAAATATAAAATAACCTAAAGCTAAATATAGTCACAATTGGGCTTGTTTATGGTGGTGTTCATTCATTAAAGGAGTGCCAAGCAGGGTTACTGGACACTCACCTGAGTATCCAGCCACTCTTCCCAGCCAACTAGTCCAGCCTTGGAAGAGAAAAGAAAAATGAGGAAGAACCAAATAGAGGGATGCTTTTGGAAGCCCTCATCAAGAAACTCCAATGGACTCCCATATAAACATTTGAAAATTGCTATGTTCTGACTTTTTTCTAGAATGCTGACTAGAAGTTGTAATGCTAATTACTCTTGCCTTTAATTCTCTGTCACATCTCCTATTCATGATTGAAGGACATTTTTTACCCTTAGAGGCAAGAGTTATGCAATTTAGGAGTCTTTTAGATAGACCCACTGAAGAGGTATCAAAATTGTGTCACCCTGTGTCGCTGTTCAGCATGAAAGAAGCCAGAGCAGTCTGCGTCCCTATTCCTTATTTGCAATTTGGGTAACCCATTCAGAGTATGGTGTGTTTAGAATAAGAGGTAGGAATTGGCTAGACAGGGTAAAAAGACCCCAAAGAAATGTAGCCAGTTTCTTAGTTAAAAGTCAAAATGGGCCTGTTAGCAACATACTCTGTTCCAAAGGTCAAAAATTTCAAAAGAATTTGGGAGCTTGTATCTAATCCTTAAAATATTTTAGGGTTATCTCTTCAGAGGGGGAAATGTTGGAGAGGAGGGAGTTGGCATGGATTTAGGGATTTGATCAAAACACTTTATACGCATATATGAAATTCTAAATCAAATTTTTGTAAAAGTTAAAAAACTAATAATAAAATAAAATGACCTCTATTGAATATAAAAATGTAGTATTTTTCCACAAATATTTTTCATCTGTTAGAAAAAAAATAAACTGAAATCTGCATGGAAACTGGTGGAGCTAGAAAAATCATTTGAAGTATCCCAAACCTCCACAAAAACAGATGCCAGATGTTTTCTCATATATGTGGATGTTTTCCTTGACTCCTTAGTTATATGTGTTTCAATTTGGAATACTCACAGATTACAGGAAATTTTAAATGGGTCATGCCTTTCAAGGAAGGTTCTTTCAAGGGTGGTAGGAGAGAACACAGTGTTATAAGGAGTAAAAGTGAATAATGGAGTAAGAAGTATTAAATGGAGTGTAGCTCATCAGGAGGAATAGAACAGAGAACAAGGAAGACAGCTAATATTAAAGGTCTTTTGAAAAAGTTGTGTGGAAATTTAATACTGTTGGATTCCTTTTAAAATATATACATCTCATCAAAGAACCTTCTTTTTGCAACAGATGGAGACTATCACAGAGTTTCAGATCTGGCCAAACTCAGAAAACAATTGTATGTAGATACTTATTCTTAGGTGACACATCTTTAATGCAACCTATATACAGAAAGAATATGTCTCTCAACTTTCTCAGCTCTCACCAGAGATGCTTCTTTATGAAGAAAATGGTGATTGTAATGCAATTCTTGGTTGATAAATTGATTGGATCTGGAATCAACTAAAATCAGACTTTCTTGATTGGATTATTTGAAGGTAGAAGAACCACCCCAAATGTGAGTGTTACCTTCTGATGGCAGTCCATAAAAAGTGTTATGGCAGAAGGGAGCTTTTAACTTTTTGCTTCCTTGCCTTCTCTCTCATGGGCAGTTTCATCTTCTTGCTATGGCATTCCTTTGATGATAGTAGAAACAACTTCAGATTCCAACATAGCCTGAAGCCTAGCATACCTGTGGGAATCTTTCAGGCCTTCAGCACTAGATTGGGACTGGTGAGACATCGAGCCTCTTGAACTGAGCAACTACCAGATTCTCAGCCTCTCCAGTGTGGCAGAGCCACTGTTGTACTACTTGGACTTTATCCTGAAAGCTAATCTAATAAATCCATATATGTGTATATATAAACATCTATTTTTTAATGTATAAATATTATTTTAAAATAT
>NW_008349353.1:2591503-2591966 GCF_000622305.1 Nannospalax galili
ATATATATTTATCAGTTCTTTTTCTTTAAAGAAACCTGAATAATTAAATGATGAACACAGAAATCCAGACTGGCCAATGTGTAGTTAACAAGAGGCAGCAGATGGCTCCTACTTGATTAGGATACTTCTTTCAAATCTCTGCCTTTATAGACTCAGGGATCACTATGGAAGAGGAAATTTTTAATAGGCAGAAGGGTTGGCTGACCACAAGGAAATAGAGTCATCCAGACAGTTGGTCAATTACTCATATGAACTCATGCAAACTGAAATCATACAAAATCCCAGCATAAACACAGAGAATTGTGTAAGAAATCCCAATCCAAGCTAATGAACTTTTGTCAAATAATGGCTGGTACAAGAGGTAAAGATGGTTTCTTACATGGATGGGACTCTGGTGAGCTCAGTGAACGGATTCCCCACAAAGGGGCACTTGGGACACAAATTGGAGTTTATAGGCAATATT
>NW_008349353.1:2592000-2597620 GCF_000622305.1 Nannospalax galili
TGGGTGTGGTACAGTGGGGGTGTGAAGAAGGGAAAGGTTCCAGATACTGTCAGACTCTATTTATGAAAATCTCAAAAAATCAATTAAAAAAATACCCCTTGCTCTTTTACTAGTTCCAGCTATGTGAAGATAAGTCAAAGGTCCTACTCCACCATGGCTGGCCTCACTTGAAAGCATGGAGGAAATGTTTCCTCTAAGTTGACACTGCTCTTTGTGTACTGGACTTGTATATTCAAGAACATCTGGTGGGGTCTCCATGGCCTCCCTGAACAGGAGGGCAGGTGACTCACCACAGTTATAGGACATTTTGAGAGATGCTCCATGGTCCCTGGATCTTAGTCAACCTTGGAATGCAACAAGTAAAAACTGTCCTTTAAGTCCCTCTGAACAGATTAGTATAGGCCTCAAAGTATGGCTGTTAAACATCCAAGAAGTTTAGTTCTACAAGTTTAGTATTTTTAATTACCATGTGTTATGTAGATAAAGCTTGAGCAAAACCCAAATATTCTTAGACAAACATTGATTAGACATATATTTTGCTACTCTAACATTCCCCCCTCTGAAGAGGTAACCCTAAAACCTTTGGGGATTAGATAAGAGCTCTAAAACACTTTTGACATTTTTGGCCTTTGGTTACTAAGTCTTACTAAGTGGCCCAGGGACATTCTTTTAGTCAGGAAACTGGCTGCTTTTTGGGGTTCATTTTTATCCTAACTGCCTAGCCAATTCCTACTTCCTACTTTTATCTTATCATCCTCTGAAGACGTTACCCAAATTGCCAATAGAGAATAGGGGCACAGAAAGCTCTAGATTCTTCCACACTGAACAGGGATGCAGGGTGAGGCATTGTAGTACCCCTTCAGTGGGTGTATCTAAAAGACTCCCAAATTGCATAACTCTTATCTGTAGGGAGAAAAGAAAGTCCTTGACTGGTGAATATGGGATGTGAAGGAGAAGTAAAGGCAAGAGTAGTCAACATTGCAAGTTCTAGACAGGGAACAAGAAAAAAAAGTCAGAACAGGGAAAATTTCAAATGTTCATATCAGAGTCCATTGGGATTTTTTGATTAGTGCTTGCAAGAGCATCCTTCTATTGGGTTCCACCAAATTTTTATTCTGTCTGTCCTGAGGAACCAATGAGTTTATTGAGCTTCCTTACAGAGATGACTGAGTAGTTGCTGAGGTGTATGAGTGACCTGAGAGTATGCACACTGAAATAACTTTACCCAGCATGGATCACGCCTTCTCTTCCTAGCCTTCCCAAGATTGTATACTTTAGTTCTTCCCAAATTCAAGAGACCATGCTTGATTAGAGCAAAATTCCATACAGGTGGTTGGGAAGAGTGGCTGGAATATCCAGTGAGGGTCCACTGACACTGATTGCCACCTCCTTTAATGAACAAACACAAAGGTCAATATGCTTATATCTATATTCAATATTTTTCTTAATAAACTCTATGGTTGCTTTGAACTGACTACTCATTACACTATTTTTGAGGTATAGTCAAGAAATCTCACTTAATTTGAATGGAGGTCTCTGAAAAAAACTCACCTGGATGCCAGTACCATGTTGCTTCTACACTGCTACTCATTCTTTGACTTTATGCAGTTTGGAAAAAAATGTCTCCCACTGACTTAAGAATACCAAACGCTAAAGGCTATAGTGGTGATAGGAAGGTGATTTAAGACATGAGATACTTGAAGTTTAAGTCTCTGGGATTGTCTTCTCAAAGGAAGCTGTTAGAGCCCCAGACTCTTCTTTCTTTCCTTCATTTCTGCCCATGATGTTAACAGCATTCGCTAGCTGTGTTCTTGAATCATTACACACTGCTTTGCGACAGCCCCAGAATGGCGGGAATCAGTTATGACCTTAAATATCCAAAACCGAATGCCAAAATTCTGTTGCTGTTTACAAGTTGATGTTCTTTGATAGCTTGTTATAGTCTGGAAAACTGACAAACCCATGGCTTTAAACCTTTACTTACATCCAGATTTTACAGATTAGAATCGATTCATATTATCAATTACATAGTTAAAACATAATGTGTTTCTTGGGCAGCAAGATGGTTCATCAGGAAAAAGTTGTTGCCACCAAGACCTGGACATGAATTTAATTCTTGTGTCACAAATTATGGAAGGAGAGAACCAACACCTGCAAATTGTCTACTTAAACCTCCCCCCAAATCCCATAACGTGTGCTTCCACACAAAACACAATAATAATAAATAACAAAATTTTATAAAGTTTATAACAAGAATAATCTTTTTTTCTATTTCATAATCTGAACTAAATTACAAAATTTTTGTATTTTTAAACAAAGTGTAATGATCTCATTGAAGTCCGTCACAAAAACATACCTTTCACAGATTTTTCCAAATTCCCTTGTCACACTTACTTTTTAAATCACAATATAATACCTAGGTTGCAGCCCATGTAAAAATTACTGAAACTAAAATAATTTACATGAAACACCTTTAGTGACTCTGTTTTTGGAACTCATAAAACAAGGATTCTATATAAGAGCATAACATTTAAATGTTGATTTCATCATTCAAGGTTAATATTCTTTGTTTTGTGGGGGAAGATTGATTGGTTTCTGTAGGAGTACAAAATGAAATTTAAAATTGTAATTTAAATAAATGTAGATTCATTTAGGTTATATGTGCCTGAAGAATTTTGAACTTCATCCATGAAATTTTCCCCAAAGATGAGATTGTATTTCTTTGCTTACTAAGGGGCATCAGATCATTAAATACAAGATTTTTTTTTAAATACTAACAAAATATGAAGAAACATTCACAAATCTTACTTATGCTACCAAGGACTTAGGGGTGTTTGCAAAGCAGGAAATCCTCAATCAAATATACATCAACCAGCTCATCCCTAAAGACCTCTGAGACAGTCATACTGCCCCGAAAGTTATTTGATATGTTAAAGCTTGTCTTATTCAAAATTAAAATCTCTTTTCAGTCAGAATTTATGCATTTTTTTATATCTTACTTTTTCAAGAAAATTGAATTTTTTTTCTTTCAGTTTCTTTAGTTACTGAAGATTAAACTCTAGTGCTTATGTGCATGACAATTGCTCTATCACAAAGTTCTATATCATTTTTCCATTCATTTTGATACAGAGTCTGATGAAGCTTCTAGGGTGACACTGAACAAATCTGTATCCCAAGCATTCAACTTATGATCAGCTTTAGCTTTCTTGAGTGTGCATTACAAGCCTGTGCACCAGGACAGATCATAATAAGGCATGTAAAACACCAAGGTAGAAAAAGTCTGTGATGTATTGGAAAATGACCAATAGGAATGGAAAACAAGGAACAGTATTCCAGTTTTTGTGGTGAATGATATATCAATGATAAGGAAAAGTGAAAGAATGTGTTCATTTCCAGAAATATCCAAAGCAGATTACATTGCTGTAAGACTGTGAATTTGTGTGTGTGTGTGTGTGTGATATCTAATCATAAATTATGACATACTAGGGAAATCTCAGATTAAGTAAATTATTATAATAATTTAAAGACTATATTTAGCAAATTAAACATTCAATTTCTAAATTATGATATATGGAAATTATTAATCACATGTATTTATTTATTAGAAAATTAAAAATCATAATGACACGACTAACACAGACAGACTTATTGAATATGATGGTCTGAATGAGAAATATCCTCCATATGCTCATGTATTTGAACACTCAATCCCCCATTGGTGGTGCTGTTTAGGGAGCTTATGGAACCTTTAGCAGGTGGAGACTTGCTTGGAAATTATCTTACTGGGGCCAGGGCTGAGTTCTTATAATCTTTATGTGATTGTTGCTCTCGTTCACTGCTACCTATGTGTGGATAAGATATGATCACTCTGATACCTGTGTCTGAATGGTAATATAATCAGCCAGGTCCCAGCTCCAGCCACGATACCATGCCTTCCATCATGTGATGGATTCTCACCCTCTAGAACCATATAAGAAAATAAATGCTTTTTTTCTTTATGTTGCTTTTTGTTATTATATTTTATCATAGAAACAGGAAAATAACTGTGCTGGATAGCTTTAGTGTCAACTTGACACACCTGGGTTGAGGGAGCCTCAATTGGGGACTTGCCTTCATTGGACTGCCTGTAAGCCATGTCTATGGGGCACCTTCTTGACTGCTGAGTTATGTGGGAGGGCCCAGCCTTTTGTGGGTGGTGCCATCGCTGGGCCTGTGTTGCATAAAAATGCAGGCTGCGCAAGGCCCAGGGGACCAAGCCAATAAGGAATGTTCCTCCATGGCCTGTGCTCCAGGTTCCTGCCCTGAGTTCCTACCTTGGGTTCGCTGATGAACTGTGTCCCGAGAGATGTAAGATAAATAAACCCTTTCCTCCCCACATTGGTAGTGGTCAGAGTGTTTTGTCACAGTAGTGAAGAAACAAACTAGGACATTAACCAATACAGAAAATAGTACCAGTAATGGGGCATTGCTGGAAAGAATGTATATTTGGGAATAATGTTGAAGACTGAAACTTTGCCCTAGAAAATCCATTCAGTCTTCTAAGCATATCTTAATGATGCTCAGTAGCAGGATTTTGGGAGTCAGTAGTGCTAAGAGTAATGGACACTGAAGGACAAGCTCAAGAAATATTGGAGGGCAACAGGACTTTAGAAGCAATAGGGCTCGAGGTCATTCTTGTAATATTTTGACAAATAATATTGCTGCATCCTCCCCACTAAATTAAAAGGCAATAGTATAATTTCTTTGGTGGAAAGAACTGTGACAGCATAATGTTGATTTGGAGACATAGTTGTCACTGATTATCATTATTCAGGCCTATAATGAAAACAAACAACCAATGGGATGGAAAGATGAAAAATGTTTTGGGAGAAAAAGAACACTAAGAAGCTTAAGATTGAAATAAACTCATGTGATGAAAAAGAGGTAATAACTGTAAGGGAGATAACCACAATTCAAGAGAGACCTTTTGTTTTGCATTGGACAGATAGCAAAGATGCCCTCAGAGCAAGGATTAGCCCATTTAAAGCTACAGTTTGTGAAAGAAAAGAGCATGAAAGATCTCCTATTCCTAGAAAACTGTTGCATATAAAAGCTAATATAATGTGGTACATGGAGGAAAAGGTCCATTCCATGCTATAAGCTTAATTTGGCAGTGTCATCCACACAGGAGGTGTTTGGGGATGCAAGAAGTATGCTCTATTGAGGGATCATCACTGCTTCCTACATAGTTTCAGAGAGCCACTGAGGTCAAGTATATGTGGCAGGGTTAAAGTATTTGTGAGAAGGTCCTGAGAGTCCAGTAATTGAAGGTGTGAAGGTAAAGTATGTGATTTGGTGATGACTTCAAGATGTTGAAGATACCAGACCTATGAGACATGTGCTAAGAAGAGTTCCATACAGGAAGTAGAAACAAGGCATGTGAGATACAGATGTTGCTGACAGCAAAACTGGAGAAGTAGAGCAACTAAGAGCATTAAGATTACAAACTCACACCAGATATGGATATATATATATATATATATATATATATATCAGCTTTTTTTTGGTCCTGCTTGGTTTAAGTATTCTTTTGGTAAAATATTTCTAGTATTTCTTCACTCTCTCCCCATTCCTCCATTTA
>NW_008349353.1:2597635-2609427 GCF_000622305.1 Nannospalax galili
TGCTTTTGCATTTCTTGAAAGAAATCTTTGTTTTGTTTTTTGACTGACAATTCTTATTGAGTTTTTTTGCACTTCATATAATATTTGTTAATCAAATTTAGATCACCTCTTCCTACTCCCCACAGCCTTCCTCCCACCCAGATTTCAGCTATTCTGTCATATCTGTTAAGTCTTATCAAGAATTTGTATTCAGGTGTCTCTTGGTGCAAGTTTATCCAGTGGAGTCTAATCAGCCTATCTAGACTCACTACCTTAAGTAAGATAGACTATCCCTCACCCCGCAGTAATCATTTGCCTATAGTTATTTGGCTAGGGCTGGAGCTGCTGCCGATTTCCCCCGTTCTATGCTGGGGTTTCTGAATCAGTATGGTTTTTTGCTTGGTGTCACAATTGGTGAAAGTTCATGAATCAGTTCCTAGAGGCCTGTAACCTTCAGTTTCCTTATGTTCATGCACCAATCCCGGCTCTTACAATCTATCTGCACCCTCTACAATGAGCTGTGGGTGGGTGAGGTCTAGTACAGGAGTCCTGTCTAGGGACACAAACTCTACAGTCTATTATTTTCTCAAACTTAGACAGCTGTGGCTATCTGTGTGCATCACACTCTGTTGAATGAAGAATCACTGCTGTTGAGAGTTGAGGGGGTACCCTGTTCTGCTATAGTTCATGATCTTTAGGTGTAGGGTATCCACTGCAAATGTGTCACTTAGGGATTGGCATCTCTCAGACTTATTTCTCTGTGTGTGACTGGTTGTGTAACTCTATAGGAGCCTCTATCTGTTGCATAAAGAAGCTTCTTTGATGAGTGTTATAAGGCATATTTTCTACAAATATAGGAATTTATATTTAGTGTACAGTAAGAAATTTCCTTTCTCTAAAGATATAAGATAGGATATTCTCAGGAATATGTGGCATCTCCAGTCATATGTATTAGATCCTGAAAATAGAAAGGAAGCCAGGAGATAAAAGGAAAGAAAGAGCCCTAGAGGGGGATAATAATTCACAGATGTTCCCAAGGGGAAAACGGGGAATATTGAGATATTCAAATGGGAAAGGAAGGACAAAGGATATACAAGAAACAATGGGAGCAAAGGGGAAGAAGGGACTCAAGTGGGGGAAGATAATATGACTCAGGTATTATCAATGAGAAAATGGGGGTACTTATGCATTTTAAATGGGGCTTAAAGGTAAGATATTGCCTTGAGTCTTACAAGGTATTTATACTTCAGACTTTTGAACAGTGTTAAGTCTGTTAAAGTTTATGAGGACACCTGAAATTAAAGTAAATGTATTTCACATCATAAGATGGCCATGAGCTTATTAATACAGAGGGCTGAATGTGGTGCTGTGACTGAGAAATGTCTTACATAGAACCATGTATTTGAGAAATTAGTTCTACTTGTGGCTGGAGGAAGTATATCAGTGGGAGGGGGCTTTGAAATTTTTATGTCAAGCTCCACTCCTTGCCCTCATTCTCTCTATTTGTGCCTGATGGGAAATGTAATCAGCTGGTTTCCTGCTCTGGCTGCCTTTACATGCTTCTAGCAACAATGGACTCCATTCCTCTGGAACTATAAACCAATTAAACTTCCTTAAGTTGCTTGAGCCTGATATGTAATTATAGCAAGTGAGTATATTCTCAGTTCTGTATTTAAAAATCACATATTGTGATAATGGTAATATTTGACTATGAGTATCATTCCATTGTCTTTCAAGCTGTGAACCCAAGTGACACTAAAATTTTGATTATGTAGATATATTCACCTTAACTAAGAAAATTAGAAAAAGTGTATTATCTGTATTTTTAAACTAGAAATATTGACTCAATAGAACTGATTAAAATTAATGGTAACTTTTTCTCTTTTGGAAAGAATTTGTTTAACTGATAAAGATAGAAGCATATTTAATTTATAAAAGAAAATTAAACCATGTTTAGTGACTGAAAATTGTATACGAGGCACAAGTTTGCCCAAATAGGAATTATAGGTGTCTATGAAACTTAGGATTCATTAATATATTTGTCTTAATGAGATTTTAAATATCTATCTTCTGTGATTCCTTATAAGTCTTCATGCAAGATAGATACTTAAACTCATATATGGTGGCTCACTTATGCGGTCTTAGAAATTTGGGATCATATGTTGAAAAACTGCACATGTTATAGGCCATCCAGGGCTACAGAATGAAATTTTGTCACAAAAATGGATTAATGAAGACAAATAAATAGACACTATTACTTTCTTCTGGTATTAAGCAATGACTTCTTTTATGATAGTAGAAACATGGATTTAATAGAGGCATTAAAAGGAATAAGGACAGTTATTATTAACTCTCTGGACATTGAAAACAATTGTCACTTCATGTCAGTTAATATTCAAATGCGGATTGAAAATCTAACAGCATTAGCATTACATACTACACATAACTATACACGTATACATAAAATACAAACACGTGTGCTTATTACATCTTTATATGTTTAATATTTAGATAATGCTTGATTTTTTTTGAGTTCATGTTAAGGGCCACATATACATTGTTTCTGATGGCAGAAATGCAGCCAAATGCCTAGGATAATTTTATTCTTTTAGAAAACTAGAATTAAAATTTATATTTTATGTTTTCCAAATAGAAATGACTGGAGTCGTACTTTGAACTCACATTTCATTAATATATTTATCATAATACAATATAAATAACTTCATTTTCACTGATTTTTCATATAATCTGCATATTTTTTTCTTTTCCTAAGCCTTAACACAGTGGGAGCTAGTACTGTGAGAAAATATTTTTGGCAAAAGTTAAGGTTAAACTAAAGTATAATGACTTAAAGATAAAATTTATGTGATGTAGAGGCATATTTCTTTACATACAGAAATGTAAAGATTTTAAAGATAAGAGAGTCTTAAGTGAAATTTTCTACATTGAAATAGTCAATGCAAAGAAAGGGGCAAAATCCATAATGAAAGGAATTATCAAATAAATACAATACTCTGATAAAAACAACGAGAGCAATACTTTTTTTAAAAATAGTTCACAAGGTCATACCTTTAGATGAAGAGCTACAGGCCATTAGTCTCTGTTGAAAGGAGAAGAATCAATTTTCTCCAAGAAAGGGCTCCCTGATATTCTATTCAATTCCAAGTGCTCAGCCCTAAACATGTGCACATATTGGCATCAATATGGATTCAATAGTTGGTGATGTCTGCAAGATGTTGGAGATGCCAGACATATAGACACATGAGAAATATGTCAAGGAATATGTTAAATATAGAGAATAATACCATGACATACACACACACACACACACACACACACACACACAAACACACACACACACACACACACACACACACACAAAAGCATTTGGAGAAGGGAGGGGAAGGGGTGGAAATTATGTAAATACAGTATTCATGTATAGAATTCTCAAAGAATGAAAAAAATAACATAAATTTTAAAGATATGGTCTAGAAAAGGTGAGTATGATAATAGCAAGAAGAGAGAAACAAAGAATCAGAACGTTATTCTATGGATGTACAGTAGCACAAAATAATGAGGAAGAGAGTCAGGTTATATAAGAAATAGTCTTATGAAAAATGAAAGAATGAAATAAATTTTCAAAAAGATGTTTGAAAATATAAATTACTAGTATGCATTATGCAGTGTATTAAGAAGTAACAGAATGTCTGACAAAAAAGTGTTCAAACAGTACAAAGCATAAAATATTTCATTTAGAGTCATTTTAATTTTATTTGGAAAGTTAACTTTCTGAGAGATTCGTTTACTCTACAAACTATAACTTCCTCATGACATGCATAGCAAGTTGTCAAAATACTTAGGCATTAAAATTTCTAATTAGTCTTTATAACTAAGTGAATGCTCTTTGTTTGCAATATAATTCATTTTTAAATATTGCATATGATCCTGTCATTTACCTAGACTTGCCAGCTGTGTGCTTGCATAGATAAAAAGGATTTTTTCACATTCTAGAAAGTATAAAGTTAACAGAGTTCTAAATACTCTTTAAACAAAGCTGTGTTTTGCAGTGACATTACACATTCTGGGAGATATTTTTTAAAAGATAGTTAAAAATATCTCTATGCTGGCTAATAACATACAAACTTTTAAAATATAGCAAATTCATTTCCCATTTGGTTTCATCAATCCCTTCACTTAAGAAAAATTATATAAGTCATTATAGACAATATTATGATAAAAGTTTCTTTTATAACTTTACATTTATAAATAAATGCACATTTTTCAACTATCTGACAACATTTTACATGAAAATATCTGTGCTCAAAGAACTGAAATTTTAGGACGTATTTTATAAATTATTATTTCATTGTCTATAATTATACTCAGAAAATGACATTGAGATAACAGCCCACTTGCTAAGCAGAAGAAATTTGGTTTACAGTGTTACAAACTGGGTATTTCAGCATTATAAAGTGTATTTTATTCTACAGTCAAATATGACTGACCATGGCCTGGGAACATAGATTTAGCTCACCCTAAAGGTGGGAGTTCCAAAGTGGGAGTATTTTCATGAAGATTTTATACTAACAGAATATAGAAAGTGATAAATAAAATTACTTTTCAAATACATTGTTATAAACTTTAAGTACATGATTATAGCAAAGTAAAAAAAAAAAGTCTCTCCTACAGGCATCATATGCTATTAGATGACACTGAATCTTTTGGTTGGTGGAAGCTTGGTTTTGTTAAGTTAATACCACCCAAAATGTGTTTATTCTGTTAGCCACAGGTTCTTAGGACCTACACACGATTGACAATGAATGACTTTTTAGGGATTAAAAATTTAACAAGGTATACTGTAACTTGTCTCTGGACTTGAAACATTCCAAACTTTCCAGTATCTTTGATATTCTAAACAGGTAATCATCCTGCAGAAAGTTCAATTTGAAAGTATAAGATTTTCTGGAAACTTTCATTTACTGTTTCCCAAGATGTTCTAGCATGCAGGGGCCACATATTATACATAAAATATAATATAATGTGATTCCTAACTAGAAAGTCTTACTCAGATGTGATATTGATGAAGCTGGGCAATTGCTAGAACAGAACCATTAAGGAAAGAGGAACAACTGGTAAAGCAACCAGGGAAGAAAATCGTGGATCACATCAAAAGAATAAGCTATCATTATTTGTATCTGACCTTACTCTTTTCTTTTTTCTGTATCTGATATAACATTTACCTGTAACATATAATAGGATTATAAGGCTTGAAATTAAAACAATTAAGAAATAATGCAGGTTTTTGCCACAACCCTTAATTATCTCCCAGAATTTGAAGGTAAAACCCTATTCCAGAAGACAGGCCATACTTCAGATACAGGATATGAAATACTGAGGATGGAACTGACCGGAAGCTTCCTCCATGAAGGAATTCTCTCTTGGTATCAGAGGACACTATGCAAGCTGCCAAGGGGAAAAAATTGAAAACCTATCATTGGTCTTACCCATTGTAAAGCCTAATAAACAGCAATGACTAGACCAGCAAACTATTGCTATTGGGACAGTAGTGGCACTTCTCGCTTGGGGATACTCAACTGCTGTCTAATTGGAATTAAGGCCCACTCAATGGAATGGAACTCATGTCTGGTACTGTGAACACAGTCAAATATGCATGGATGGAGAGGTCATATAACCTAGAAAAAAACTGATATTTCTTTGGATCAATTTGGTTTCATAGCTACAATCTCATATGGAGTCCTAGATATAGGAAAGACTGATCTCCTCCAGTGTTGCTGTGCTCTATGGTGGCCCGACTCCAGTCTCAGGGGGCAGGGGGTGAGTAGACGTGGAATCAACAACACAGACTCAAGGAGATGCTGCTCAGTAGCGGGCTGCCAGCAAGCTCATTTATTGTGTACAAAGGGCTTTCCTATATACCCCTCAAACCTCCCCCACTGGCCCTGAGGATTGAGTGGTATATTGTCTATTGGTATGGCCATTATGTCATCTGTCTCTAGCCTGGGTGGCAGATATCAGTTAGGAGTTTGAGGAAGTAGGTCATGTTAGACTGGTGCACCTGTGCAGAAGTCTCCAGGTCCAGTTTTCTGGCTGATCTCCACAGGCCCCTCCTACACTCCAGTATTTAAATTTTGATAGCCTTCATCTATAGATACTAAATTGATCTGTTTTATTAGATTGTTATTCAGAGATAAGTTCTCTTCAGCCTTTTGTTCTCTGAACATTGGTCAGTTGTGGATTTCTGTGCTAATCACCATCCATTGCATAAGGAAACTTGTCTTGTGAGAATTGAGAGATGCATTAATCTCCATAGATAAGTAATTAAGAGTCAGTTTAATATGACATGTGTTTAGTAGAAAACTGGCATTAAGTTATTCCATATGCCCTGTGATTTATTTAGCCTCAGATTCCTAAGATTAATATCAATGTCAGATATGGACTCCATCCTAGGAAGCAGACATTCGATCTAATTAAAGAGTGGTGTGTAACTCCTATAATATTTGTGCCACTATGCACCATTGGGCATATTTTGACAGTGCAGTTGTTATTGTAGTTTACACGATTTGCAGTAGGTTAAGGATGATGATTATTTTTTCACAGGTAGCTTCAATAGCACCTTCTAGAATTATGAATGCTAGCCAGTTCAGATGATCCTCTGAAGTCAGTACCAGCTTGATTTCTGTTACTTAATCTATAGCTTATGAATATAGTGTCTTTGGCAAAGCAATAGCATCTATCCATCCAGTTTTGGTGAATAAACAAAAGAATGGCAATGGCCAGTATTGTTTAAGAGTCTACATGATACCTGATCAACAGCTTCTAGAAAGGAAGTTTATTCCTGGTACTGTTTGTTGTGTTTTTGATTTTGTGTTGTCTTCCACTAGTGTCACTTTTTTTCTCTTCAATTTATAGTTGTATTAAATTTTTGTGTATTTCTTACAATACATTTTAATGATATTTAGACCCACCTCCCCTATTTTCATCTCCCATAGCCTGCCCATAGGATTTGATGCATTCTACCATATATATATTAAGGCTTATAAAGCCAATTTTGTCAACACACATGTTCCTTGGTCTGACTCCATCCATTGGAGACTGATCACCCAATCTATCATCACTCCATTAAATATCAACTTTCCCTCACCCATCAGTGATCATGTATAGAAAGTTAAATCTCTTGTCACACATTGTTGTGGATTTGAGAATATATATATATATATATATGAAAATATTTGTGAAGAAATCAGAAGTTGATGTTAAGTCTCTTCCTGAATTATTCACCCCTTATTTTTAGTCAATTTTCTCCCTCAAACTGTAGTCCATTGATTTACACAGGGGGGTTGGCTAATGACAGTTCAAGAGTCCAATTTTCTACACTCCTCCAGAGGCAAAATTACGATGCTTGCTGCTGTGGTTTGGATTTATGAGGGCATAGAATTCTGAAGCAGTTTTTCATCCTTCGTTGCAGGCATATTACAGATTGTCTTCTCCCCAGCTTCTACCATTGTATGTGCTTTTAAAGACAGGCAGGTGATAGTATGGAGATGAGGACAGCTAAGTGAAGTCTGTGGTCACCCTCACAGTAGCACAGGCAATGTGGAATTTACATATTTTCATGTCCTCTCTGAGGAAACAGAAAGAAAAATAGCTTACCACTATATGAGTTAGTTTCCCCATAAGTGCACTTTAATTAAAAATATGGGGAAATTTGCTGCCAGAAAGTTCCTGATTAACCTGGTAAGTTAGATCCCACCCACTCCTTCAACATCTCCGTGCTTTAGAACCAACCCTTCTCTAGGGCTCACATCTACCATGTTTGACTAATCAGTCAAACAAATTGGATGTCTGCCAAATTGGTATGACTGCCAAATTGGTCTCCATCATCCCACTTGAACTAGACCCCATGGTTTTACAGAAAATCGTCCCACTAACCTACCTGGAATCATCCAATACTGAAAATAACCAAATCAAAAGTGAGAATTAGACCTGATCACAAAGCAACAAAATTACAACACCTTTAAAACAGCCAAATTTTAAATCAATAAAGGCAGGCCAATATTTCATATTAAATATGTAGCCAAAAGAAATCCATGTTAAAAGGCCACAATATAAAAATAGAAATACAAAAAACCAAGATAATATGCTCCCATCAAATTTAATCAGGCCTATAGAAGTTACCTATAATTAGAACTATCAAGAGGAACTCCAAAACACAGAACTCAATAGAATAAGCATAAACTGATCAAAGAAACAAAGATTTTAAAGAATCTACAAATAACTCAAAGAACACAGGATAGGAATAAACTCTGCAGAGAAACTCGAGAAAATACAAGTATACTGCTGAATGAAAGGACAAAGAAAATTTAGAATATGAAATATGAAATCACAGAAGGGATAGAAATGTTGAACACTCAAGCTGAAAGGAGGATGGATTTGAAAAACCTCAATAAGCCAATTAGAAGCAACAATAGAAAGTTCCACCAGCAGAATTATTAAGTGAAAAATGGAGCTAGAGACATGGCTCAGTAGTTAAGATCACTGGCTTGCAGAGGATCCGGGTTCAATTCTCAGCACCCTCATGGTAGCTAACAACTTTCTATAACTCTAGTTACAGGAGCTCTGACTCCTTCTTGTGACCTCCACGGGCATTGCACAACATGGGTGCACTTTTACACAGATAGGCAATACACTCATACACATAAAATAAAAATAATAAAATATTTTTAAATGGAAAACAGAATACCACAACTAAAAATAAATTTGGAGAATTTGGCCACTCAAGCAAATAATATGAATTTTTTTTTGAAGCAGAGAAATGGAATACCCAGAAAATGTGAGACACCACGAAAAGACAACATCTATGCAACATAGGCATAGAGGTAGAAGAAAAATCTCAGGTCAACAGCGTTGACCAGACCTTCAACAGAATTTTAGAAGAAATTCTCTAAATTAAGGAATACCCACAGAGATACAAGAAGCAAAGAAAAGGCCAAGCAGCCAGGACCAGAAAAAAAAATCCTATGACATATCATAGAAAAAGTACTAATTGTGCAGATGAAAGTCAGGGTCCTGAAAGTTGTAAGAGAAAAAAAGTTGCAAATAAAATAAAGCCAAACACAATTACAACTACCCTTCAATGCAAACTATTAACACCAGAAATACAGACTTGGAGCAAAATATTCCAAGTTCTAAATAATCAGAGAAGCTCACCCAAAATATTTTATCCAGCAGCAATGTTTATCATAGTCTACTGAGAATGGAAAACATTCCATGATATAACTAAACTGAAAGCATTCATGTCCACAAAGTCAGTGGTACAGCAAGTGCCTGTAGCAATACAAAGGACTGAAGAAAGGAAGTGGCTACAGAAAGAAAACAAATGAAGGTATAGTTATGGAAACACAAAACAGGACTAAGAAAAGCAAAAGGAAATAAAATGACAGTAACAAATATTCATATTTCAATAAAAAGAAACAAATATCATCAACCTCAACTACCCAGTTAAAACACACAGGCTAAATTAATGCAGTAAGAAACAAAATTTATCTTTTTATCTTTTTCTTGTATACAAGAAACACATCTTTCCTTTAAAGATAGACACTGTCTTAGGTTGAAAGAATGGGGAAAAAATATTCCAAACAACTAAAACAAAGAAAAAATAAGGAGTTGATATTCTAATATCTGAGAAAATAGACTTCAAACTAAAATTAATCAGAAGAGCTACAGAAGGTCAGTTCATTGTGATCAATGGAGTAATTGATCAAAAGACCCAAAAGGCAATACGATCATGAAACAAACACTAGTATACCTAACTTTATAAAAGTTGTGCTAAGGACAGGTGTGGTGAAGCACACCTTTAATCCCAGCACTCTGGAGGCAGAGGCAGGCAGATCTCTGTGAGTTCAAGGCCAGCCTGGTCTACATAGTGAGTTCCAGGACAGCTGGGGCCACAAAGAGGCCCTGTCTCAAAAAGACTAAAAAAAAAAAAAAAAAAAAAAAAGCTAGGTTTGGGGTTGGTTGTTTTTGCCTCTTCAGAATCTTGAGTTTTAGTATGCTCTGTTTTTTTGTTTTTGTTTTTGTTTTTTTTTAATGTAGGCACCAAGAGCCATAAACTTCCCTCTTAGGAATGCTTTTAAAGTGCTCCAGAAGTTTTGTTGTGTTGTATTCTCATTTTCATTTCATTCCAGGAACACTTTTATTTCTTTCTTCTTTGACCCATTCATCATTTAGGAGTGTGTTATTTAATCTTCATGAGTTCATGCAGTTAGTATAGCTACCTTTGCTGTTCATTATGAGTTTGATTGCACTGTGGTCTGATAGAATGCATACAATTCTTTCATTTTTTCATACTTGTTGACATTTGTTTTGTGTCCCAGAAAGTGGTAAATTTTACAAAAACTTCCATGGGATGCTGAATAGAAAGGGTATTCTTGGTGCTGGGGTGGAATACTCTGTAGATGTCTGTTAAGCCCCTTTCATGTAAGATTTCATTTAATTCAGATGTCTCTCTCCTTATTCTTTGTCCAGATGACCTGTCTATTGAAAAAAGTGGGGTATTGAAGTCACCTAGTATTATTGAGTTGGTGTTATTCTTTGTTGTATAGTCCTTCACTACTGTTTTTAATGAAATTGGGTGCTACAGAGTTTGGTGCATATATGATCATGATAGTAATATCTTCTTGGTCAATTGTTCTTTTGATTAGAATGAGGTTGTTCTCTTATCTCTTCTGATTAGTTTTAATTTGAAGTCTGTTTTGTCAGTTATTAGAATTACAATACCTGCTTGCTTCTTAGAACCATTTACTTGAAATGTTGTTTTCTTTCAATTCTCACCAGTAAAGCCATCTTATCCATGAAAGTGTGATGCACAAAGAAAGCCACAACTGCCCAAGCTTTAAAGAATTAGAGACTGAAGATTGTGGATCCCTGGATAGGTCTCCTATATCAAATCTCATCCACCCATGGCTCAGGACCATTGTGGAAGAGGGGGCAGAAAGAGAGCAAGAGCCAGGCCTGGTTAATGAACATAGGGAAGCAGAAGCTTTCAGGCCACTGGAAACTTGTACATCTGAGCTCTTGAAAATGGAGACATCAATCACTGGAGCCTTGACAACTCAATTAAACATGGTCTCAGAGGGGAGCAGAGAAATGGGTGGCAGGCCACCCATAGACTGAGAAATATTGGAGACTGGATTGCTGCTGGGTGAGGGGGAGTATGACTTACATATGATTTCTAGATGGCCTGACTAGACTCCAGTGGAGAAATTTACACTGAAGGAGATCTGTTAAAAATGCTTGACTGGATAGGAGTTTAAAAACATGGCATAATACATGAGGTCTGGTGGGGGGATGGGGGAGTGGGTCTAAATTTTAAGATTTCATCCTACACCAGTCAGAGTGCCTAAAAACAAGAGAATTGATGAAATCAAATGCTGGGGAATATGCAGAGAAAGGGGACCCTTATCACTGTTGTTGAGATTGTAAACTGGTACCACCACTGTAGAAATCAGTGAAGAAAACTATTTAAAAAACTAAAAATTAGTCTTTCACAGGATTGAGTTATACTACTCCTTGGCATATAATCAATGTTCTCAGGATCCTACTGCACAAATACTTTCTCAGCCATGTTTGGTTCTTTTCTTCCCACAATGGCTAGGAAATGGAAAAACCTAAATGTGTCTTATTCAATGAATTAATAATAAAAATGGAGTACTTTTTACACAAAGGAGTACTACAAGCTGTGTTACTATATAAATAGTGACTTAGGAAAAAAAGTGTCAAGTATGCTCTAATTT
>NW_008349353.1:2609662-2617132 GCF_000622305.1 Nannospalax galili
AGAGAACTTATATATAGCTGCAGTACATATAACAAAAAATGGTACCAGGCAAAGGATATCTTCTTGGGAGTTTCTGGGCAAGGTTTTCAAAAGTCTCCTAAAATAAAACAGACTATTGCCACTGTCCTTGATTACCTCCTAGAATTTAATACAAGATTTTATTACTGGTCAGGAAGTCATGACATACTAAGGACACAGGTCTTGGAGCAATCAAGCTGGAATTTATCTGGAAACATTCTCCCTGAAACTTGCTCCCATATTATCATAAGGTACTATGCAAAGTGTCAAGGGAGGAAACCAAACTATGATTCAATACAACTATAAATTCTATGAACCAATACAATGACCATCCTGCAAAAATCTCTACTGGTGCCATAGTGACACATATCTTTGAGGTAATCAGAAACTATCTAATTGAAATTAAATTTCACTTAATAGGAGGAAACTCATGTGTGGTACTGCAAACATAGCCAAATACACATGGCTGGTGATCCCAGAGAAAAACTTACTTTATTGCACCCATAGACCAATGTAATTTCTTACTGCATTCTAAATACACATCCTTATATTTAGAGACAAGTTTACCTATCACCACTCATCAAGCAATTTTTACCCAACAGATGGGGCTACTACAAAGTTCTACAGCTGGCCAAATGCATAAAATAAGTGTCTGTGAGAGGACCAGTACTAAGTAACATATCTACAATAGAACTTCTATGCCTAAAGTTCAGGGAACATAGTATAACAGGGCATGGGAAGAATATTAATGCATTTCTCTTTATCATCAGCAAAACTTCATCATGTAATAGATTGTGACTTACCAAAGTGCAGAGAATAAGAGACTGCAGAGAGCTTATTCCTGAACTGGACATTTATATAATTCTCTGCAACACAGTGCCCAGAGACCATTGCAGAAAAGGGGGAATGAAGATTGTTAAGAGTCAGATGTGGTTAAAAACCACAAGGAAGCAGAGTTTTCTAGATAGCTGGAACAGTTACTCATACTAACCAACAACAAAGTAACAGCATGAATAAGATCCATGCAAGTTCTAGCCATACAAAATCCCAGAATACATGTGGAGGGAGTAAGAAGCCCCAATCTTAGCTGAGGGACTATTGGCAAACAATGACTACTGGTAGAGAGAGAACTGTTTTCTTTCTAGAAACACAAGATATTTTCACCAAGCTCCAGTGGATGAACACACACTGCAGGACATTTGGGGACAGAAATTTGACTCTATAGGCATTTACATATATGACAGAATAAATAAAACTCAGCAGGGTTCTTTAGAAGTGTGCAGATAAGGGAAGGGTTCTAAATATGATCAAAATATATTGTAAAAAATTCACAAAATTTCAGTTAAAATAGTATATATGCAGAGGGGATCTACAGTATGACTCAGTGGGTAATGGTATTTTTCTCACAATACTGACATCCTGAGTTCTTTAATAAGAATACAAAGTGGAAGTAGAAACCCAACTCCTGACAGTTGTCCTCAGATTTCCACACATGACATGGTATGTGAGCACCTGTAGTTGAATATATGTACAGAAACAGGAATAAGGAAAAGGAAAATTTTTAAAGTTCAATAAAAGAAGTAAGGAAAAATTTCTCAGGAGAACCCAAGATGACTGATAACACAGAGAAATAGTCATCTAGAATCATCAGAGAACAATCTTCGGAAAGTTGAGTAACTACAATAAAAAAAAATTCATGCCCCTCTAAACACCTGGGGAAAAAGCTAAACTCAGCATCAGCATCAGCAACAGCAGAAGAAATCAGAACAAACATCCTCTCACTACCCAACCCCACACTCACACCCTGTTGATGATGGGTGCTAGGCACTTGCAACCAACAGACTAGAAGCTAAGACCCTCTAGGAACCATGCTATCTGGAAACTTAGACCAAGTAATACAGGCCAATACAATGAAGCTTGCTGAGCAGAGTATTAATTAAATGTGGAAAAAATACTATGAATCAGATCTTGAGAGAGTTCAAGAAGTGAAATAATTGAGAATGAAAATGTACTATAAAATTTCATACAGTCAACAAGTAGTTCTCAGGACATTGGCAATATCTCTACAGGGGCGGGGGCAACATTCTCAACCAGAGTCCTGTAGGAATTTCAAGATGAATGAATAATAATCTGGACTCTGCTTATGAGGTACTGACCAGAATGTGGGACAGCATTGCTTAACAGGCTGGTCATTATTGTGACATGCAGGGTTCATAGCTAGGTAAGGTTGATGAACACATTTTATCTTTTGTTAAGCTTGTGATAACTTTAGAATATGGTCTTAGAATCAATAGCATAGACCTTAAAAACCAATGATTGATAAATGAGACATTATGAAACTATAAACCTTCTGTAGAGGAAAGGGCATAATCATTTGAGTAAAAAGGCAACCTACAGAATGCATGAAAGCCTTTACCAGCTATACACCTGAGAGATGATTAGTATCTGCAGTATAAAAATAACTCAAACAAAATAAAAAGCTACACAACTCAATTTAAAACTAGGGCATGGAACAAAACAAGGTTCCCCAAAAAATGAAACACAAATGACTGATAATTATTTAAAATAATGTTCAACATCTTTAGTCATCAGGGAAGTACAAATTACTACCACTTTGAGATTGAATCTTGCCCCAGTCAGAATGATTAAGATCCTAAAAAGAAAATGGCTGATGAAGATATATAGAAATGGGGACACTTATTCACTACTAGTTGGAGAACAGACTTGTGCAGCCACTATGGAAACCAGATTCGTACAAAAGCAAGGAATTTATCTACCATTTAATTTGTGTTGTATGGACTTGTCCTCCACCTGGCAAGCTGAACTGGTAAACTACAGACACATGATTTCTTCTCAAGCTTGGAGACACACACTTGCTTCAAGTGACACACACACACACACACACACACACACACACACAAAGAAGACTATTCAGGCTCCATAGAAGGGGAGTAGCAGAAAGAGTCAGTCATGCCTTCCATTCAACCAACTGGGGTGAATGGTACCTGAGGGAGGGACTAAGGATTGAGACAGGGGAATCCAGAGAGAAGGGTGGTCTTTTCCATCTTGGGCAACCAGTAAGCGGTCACAGAATCCCTGCTGTGTTGTACAGAGTTCATAGGATATGCCCATACTTCTGTAAGTAACCCCGCCACCCATTGATCTGTATGACAGCCCAATAAACTCTTTGTTTCTCCAAACTGTATTCTGGAGAAATTATACATTCCTTTGTCATAAGGAGAGAGGGAGGAGGGTGTAGGGTGTCACACATGACTCCCATAAGTAATTTTAACAACAATTATTGTGAAACCCTCCTCTGTGGCCCCCTGCCCTGGACTCTTGAGACCCCTGCCCCTCTTTAGGAATAATGGCTCTTTCTCGCTTCTGTAAACCGCTTGATTGCTAAGCTGAGAGGACAAACTTCACAGACCCCAATTTGACTAGTTGTTTCAGGCAAGCCTGGACCTGTCCAGGCATGTTGTTATCCCCACCTACTACCCCCACCCCAGGAGGCTATAGATCAAGCAGGCCCAGGCATATAGCAGCCTTATAAGGTAAGAACAGAGACTTCTGGCCTCACAGATAACAGTCAGCACATTCCATAGCTCTGAGGGTACCACGTGCCAATGAGAAACCCCCAGGACTGCATCCCTTGTAATCAATCAATTCAAAAGTGTGTTGGCACGTGCAGGCTCCTCGGACCAATCAAGATGTAACTCTGTTATTCCCCTCCTCCCTTGGTCTAAAACCTATAAAAGGCTTCCTCCCCCTGCAATTGGGGCTCTCAGCACAGATCCATTGCATTGGTGAGGTCTGAGAGCCCGAGCTTAAGCCCGAACAAAGACTCTTTGTTCTTGCATGACCTCTGGATTCCCTGGTTATTCATGGGGGTGCATTCTCTGGGCACAACATTATCATGGTTGAGCAAAATATGACAAAACCAAGTATGAGTTTGGGAAGATCACTGGTGCCTCTGATATGGGGAAGGAGACCAACAATTGAAGCAAAGTCAAGTGGAGGGAGAGTGTGGGAAGTGGAAGTATGGACCTGATGGGCTATCCCCATCAGCCTAGTGGGGGTAGCAGCAGTGGCATGGAAAATGCAGTGGATAGTGAGATGTGTAACTAGGCTGACGCCAACAAACAGATGAGGACAGTGATGGAAATCACTGAATGACAGTCTTCTTGGAGATGGTAAAAAGAGGCATGACTTCTTTAGTGATGGGGTCCACCATATGAATGTGGAGATGCTTTAGGGCCTATGGATGGTGTAGAGCAAACTTTGCAAGCCCTGGGAGTAGCACACTAAGGGCACAAATTTCAGCTAGCAGCTGCAGACCACTGCTTGGCTGTTTCTTTGCATAATAAAAGATCTGTTCTAGGCAGAGGTGGTAGGCCTAAAGGAGACTAAAGATATAAGAGAGGAATTACATCAAAAAAGAGATATGAGGCTGGCCCCTTCCTCTGACCGTGGCAGGAAATTGCATAAGAGAGAAAGAGATGGAGATTTCAGCTTGCAGGTTTTTTTTGTTTTCCTCTTATGGCTAGTGGGCCAAAAAGGAAGAGAGCCTGGATTACATGATAATACAACCCTCATCCTGGAGTCCCAAAACATGGAACCCATGGGAGAAGGTAGATAGTGATGAAGAAACGAGTGACCTAGAAATAGCTAAAGATGCCCCTCAGGTTCGACCTTTAATATGAAGGAAAAAATCCATGCTTTAGCATGCTGATAGAGGCCTTAACAATGAACTGGTGCAAGAAAATGTAACCATCAGAGAGTATGTCACACAAGAGCTGATGTATCTAGAGAATGCTTTCAAACAAGCAAAGGAGGAACCCCTCAACACCTAGTTTGTGAGTATATGGGACATGGGAGCAAATTATATTAGTTTTAGTGGTACAGAAGAATTAAAGCTGAGCAATAAAATCACTAATCCCTCCTTGAGATAAGCTAAACTGAGAGAGTACATGGTGAAGGAGTCCCTGATGGACTGGCTTTTATGAGCCATTAGAGATACTTTTTCATCACCAATGGATGTTCCCATGGATATCAGGGACTGGAGGACCATAGAAGAAGGACAGGCATTACTGAGAGAACTAAGTATGAGGAAAGCAATGTATGATGCCCAGTTCTCTGTGCAAGTTAGGACTTTGTTCACCAGAGCTCTAAGAAGAATTTGATTCAACAGGGACCTTGACATTGGTATGGAGCTTTAATGGTTTTGTTTAGTCCCTTACTGGAGCATGATCTTTGTGATGTAGGAGAGTCTTCGGCAGATCTAAGTGGCTTATACCAGACTTAGGCCACATTTAAAATGTGTCTATAAAATAATAGAACAACCTAAAAGGCATAAAAAAGACAAAGCAGAGGAAAAGGTCCAGTTGGGTTACTTGAAGGAAAATGTGGCAATATTTGTGTTTAACCCAAGTTCCTAAAGAAAAATTGACAAAAATTAAAATTCTTTGCTACGAAGCTTCTAGAAGACGTTAAACCTGAGGAACAGTTCACAAAAGGTATACAGAGGATAAAGACTGTCCCAGAAATGGGTAATGAAACCCTAATATTAAGCAGGGTACATTTCTCTCCTAGGAAAGGTTATGCTAGATGTGGAGGCAGTTTACCTAGCTAGGCCCTCCCCAGCAGCCAGGTATGGTCAATGAAGAGACAACAGATATAGCTACAACCAGGAGGCAGACCCACGTCCAAACAACAGGTGCAGAAGGGGATATTCCTCCTTGGTTCTGTGCAGGGTCAGGTAACTTGAGCCAGTCCCAGTGAATTTATCAGGGATAAGACTATTCAGGGAGTCTCCATATAAAACCACCATGATACAGAATGAGTCCAAAAAGACAACTAAAGATAGTAAAGAACTATATAAGTTGATGCCTCTTATCCATGCTATTGTACCAAGCACAGATCTGTTGAGAAAACAACTAATACAAATAGATAAAATCTTTCATTGCTCTTAGACCATCTTTGTGTTCGATTTAGTATATAATTTTAACCTCTGATTCTTTTACAGATGTGGGACCCATTTGAAATATGTCAGGTACACCTAAAGAAACAGAATGAAAAGTAAATTCACAAAGGGTACAAGCACCAGGTATAGCTGTGAAATTTTGGGGATTTTTTTTTTTTTAGTCCAGAAAAGCACAAGTGATAACTACCAGGATGGTTGGGAAAAGTCTACAACAATCTGGGCCAAAGAGTAAACAGATACCTTATGAAAGTAAAAATAGAGGCTCTCCAAACTCTACAATTGTTAAATGAAAATTCCAGGATTAGGTGTGAGTTGCCCCCCCCATGAGCTGTTGGGCAAAGAGGCCCTACAGGCCCTTAAATATAAAGGCATTAAATGTTGGTTGCACACCAGAAACAGCCTGTAAGACCCTGTTGCTGAAGATGCCGCACTATGTGAGAGCTGGAAAGGAAGAGTTTAAGCTGGACTAAACAGGAAACTCTTTGCCACTGAATGGCTGGTGGGCATAGCACCAGGATGTGCTATACAAAATTGCTGGAGGAGAAAGGTCCACAAATTTACAAACCACAACATGCTGCACTATCAACTTGCCTGCTGGTGCTATAGTAGCTCTATTAATATATGTACAACCAGAAAATTTCTCATTGGATTTAAGATCCATTCACTGGGGATAAACACACATCTGGTACTTCAATCCAGGTTAACCCCAGTGGCAGGGGAAGCTATAGGCCCCAGTGGGGAAGCCACAGCAATTGTTTTGTATGATGGATGTGATGCACCTGCTAAGGTATCTTCCAAACATTTGTGTTTACACCTATCTATTAGGTTATTACAGCAGTCAGTGTTCATGTAGATGTTCTTGCAACAGCCATGTCTTGGAAACAGATTATGAAAAGGCCCAAGAGTTCAGTATCTCACCACAGTGGAGGATCATCGTACATCTATGTCACCCCCTTCAAGGCTCAGGGAATCTTGCTGAAGAGTTGGGCTGAAATAATGTAAGAGCTGGAGGAAGGAATGGAGTGTTATATGGACTTGTCCTCTGCATGGCAAGCTAGACAGGCAAACTGGGACCAGATGCCTTCTTCTCAAGCTCGGATTCACCCAATTGCTTAGTTTAACACAAATAAACTTGACTATGGATGATAAGTAGGAGGGGAGGAGCAGAGAGAGTCAGTGTTGCTTTCCATCCAATTGTCCTGAGTGGCACATGGGGGGAGGGACTAAGCATAGTGACAGGGGAAGCCAGATGGACTTGTCCTCTGCATGGCAAGCTAGACAGGCAAACTGGGACCAGATGCCTTCTTCTCAAGCTTGGATTCACCCAATTGCTTAGTTTAACACAAATAAACTTGACTATGGATGCTAAGTAGGAGGGGAGGAGCAGAGAGAGTCAGTGTTGCTTTCCATCCAATTGTCCTGAGTGGCACATGGGGGGAGGGACTAAGCATAGTGACAGGGGAAGCCAG
>NW_008349353.1:2617938-2618654 GCF_000622305.1 Nannospalax galili
AGACATTATGTATATGAGCTATAGAACAAACAAGGAGAAATAAAGTTGGTGCAGACATCAAAGCCTCATCTCTATTGGCTAGCTGTCATAATACTGGAAGGTCCTCTGCAAGATACTGAAGAGAATATCTATCATTGCTTTTACCAAACTGTTAATCCTGCAAGCTACAATAACATTTGGCCTTGAAAGATATGCCCACAATAGTGGCATGAATATTATTGGAAAAAAACCATGATTTCCTTTTTGAATTTTAGATCTGCTTCATAAGATGGAGCCTGTGATGATTTGACTGTGAATGCTCTCCACAGGCTCCAAGTATTTGGACATTTTTGTCTCTAGTTGGTGGCTCCGTTTTGGGAGGTCTTAGAGGTGTGGCCATGGAGGAGGAAGCATGTCACTGGGGGTGGGCTTAGAGAATTCTTAAGCCTTGCTGGGTCTCTCTATTCATGCTCTATTTCCTATGCCTGCTTGAAGATGTGAGCACTTAGCTTCTGTTCCTCCTCCAGCCACTTCTGCTGCTATGCCTCACCACCATGATGGACTCTTGTCCCTTTGAAACCATAAGCTCGAATAAACTCTTCCTTTTATAAGTTCCATTAGTCATACTGTTTCTATCACAGCAACAGGGGAAAGCCTCACTTCTAGAATGAATGAAATGGAAAACAGAGTATCAACATTGGAGGATAAAGATGAAGAATCGGAACATTCAAGCAAAG
>NW_008349353.1:2620267-2631812 GCF_000622305.1 Nannospalax galili
AAATTTCTATCCCATTTCTGTGTATGAGTGTGAAGATTACTTATCTTACAAACTCATTATTATCATACTATGTGGTTTCCATTTGGATCACTGTTTATTTTACAGATTGTTATTATATGATCAAAAGCAGTACCTAGTATATTTCTGAGATTGATTATTTGTGTCTGGGATGAATATTTTATTTCATTTTTTAACATGTCATATGGCATATATTTAGGGGGACAGTATAATATTTCAGCAATGTGTACAGCAATGTGTTCATCAGTTCTGATTAATTTGAATTTCCATTTCATCATTCCTACTTCAACATTTCTTCCTTTAAATTTTTGGAGTAATATTTAATGAGCTGTTAAAAAAATTCATCACTTGCTTGTTGAGGTAACAGCTTCTGCTCCCATGCTGCTGTGCTATTGGAAAAATCTTATATCACAAAGAGGGAGAGTTTCAGCAGAAATAAACAGATAAAAAATATCAGAGCCCTTGCTAACTTAGATTTTTCCTAAGTGAGTCAAATGATTAATAGTCAGACATAAATCCCCAGTATTGACTTAGAAGACAAGTACCATCTATTATTAGGTAATTGTTCTTTTTATATTAGAGACTAGAAGGACTATGAGAAATATTGCATTTAATGATGCATTCAGATTCCTTCTTTCTGGGACCTAGAATGGGAGAGCAATGAAAAACAAAGAAACAAATCAAAAAGCAAAATAAAAAGAACCTAAGCTCTTAAATCAAGAATTTCTGTGTCTGTGGAGCGAATAACCACAAATGTCTAAGAAACTGGTCAAAAGAAATGAGTATTTTTCTGATATCAAGAATTTACAAATCTCAGATTATACTAATGAGCAGTTACTCTAAGGGAAATGTAGAAGACACCTATATATCCAGAATTTTAATGTTTCCTTTTCCCTGAGTGATTATTTAGATCTTGAGCTTATTTTCAAAAATGTTGACATTGATTTCATGATATGCTAATAAGCACAATTTGACTATGAATGAAATACAATAATGTCCATAATAAAAGGTACTTAATAGCCTGTCATTAAAGAATTGTAAATCAAGAAAACAATAGACCTCTATGTGCACTAGAATGAGCTAAATTCAAAGCCTCAAGACCAAATACTGATGAGCTTTTAGAGCAACAGACATGATTTCCCTGCTATCAGACTAAGAAAACAAGTTGAAAATTTCTTATGAAACCAAATGTATTCTTTCATATGACCTGGAAATCATTATTCTTCTAGCTTATCCTATTGAATTAGAATTCTATATGTACATATAAATGCATACATGATTCTCCCCAATTTTCTTTCATAATTAGAGAAATTCGAGAAGGCATTTAATACATTCTTCACCAGGTGAGTGGATAAATCAATAGGGGCATATCCAAATAATAGAATACTGCTAGGCAGTAGGAACATAAGTGCTACCACACTTAGAAAAGATGTAAACAATGGTTTTAAATGCATAATGATAAGTGAAAAGAAGGTTCAAATAATTCTGAGAATGTATAGCATAAACAGTGAGCCTCCACATTACTATGTGCTCTACCTAATACGGATGTTAATAGTGAATCATCGTTTATAGCGAATCACTGCACTACAATGTCCTACATTAATAATAGAAGAAACTTGGCACCAAGTGGCAAGGTGACTATATTTTAACTTTTCTACTTAATCTTAAGAGCTAATATATATATATATATATATTTTAATTTATGTGTATGTGTGCATTGCTTGCATGTATGTAAGTGCACATGGAGGAAAAAGAGGCTGCTGTATCCCCTGGAACTGGGGTCATGGACAGTTGTTAGTTGCCATATGGGTGCTGGGAATAGAACCTGGGTCCTTCTACAAGGACAGCCAGTGTTCTTAAATACTGAGCTATCTCTTTGGCCAGAAGAGCTAATAATTCTTAAGACGAAGTTTAAGGATATTCTTCAAAGATTTAAAGTGAAACAGCAAATGATAATATTAGGGATTTTGTCTCTTTCCATGAAAGAATGTATGTCTCTGTAAGAAGGGCATATTATCAACTTACTTAAAAATATTAAAATGGACAGAAGACAGCATTTTAAATTTAAGCAGTCAAGGAAATGGTATTCTTGCTGGTTTTTGTTTTTAACTTCAGACAGTCCCTTTCTTGTGGAGGGCAGTCTGACATTGCAAAAGACATCCTTACTTCCCAAATCTAGAATTATGAGACTCAATAAACTTGAAATTTAGATAAATTAATAAACAAAATAAATTTAAATTGTTTGATATCTCACGTAGTTATAATGTACAGGGATAGCAGACACCCTAACAATTTTCTTGCCAGATTTTCTATTTGCAAGTGTTTGAATCTCATTTTTGTTCAGTTCCCTAGATTACATTTCCAACATTAATCCATACTGTAACATTCCAATGTTTATTCAATTTGTTAAAATTTTATTTAAAATGGTCCAACCAGCCAGGCATGGTGGCATATGCCTTTAATTCTCAGGAGGCAGAGGCAGGTGGATCTCTGTGAGATTGATGCCAGACTGGTCTACATAGTAAGATCCAGGCTAGCTGGGGTTACAGGGAGACCCTGTCTCAATAAAATAAGCATCAAAAATAGCCAAATTGAAACCGAGAATGGTAATGACTTTTATAATAACAATATTAAAACGTTTTTACCCTTGTAAAAAGGAAAACAAAAATGAAACATAAGGGAAGCAATTCTATCTTATGTTTGCATTCAATAAAAGATTTTCTTTTTTAAAAAATTTTATTGTTTTATTTTATGTGTACATGTGTATTGCCTACATGTAGGTAAGCTCATCTGTATTGTACAATGCCCACAGAGGACAGAAGAAGCTGTTGGATCCTCTAGGACTGGAACTATGGACACTTGTTAGCTGCCATGTGGGTGCTGGTATTTCAGCCCAGGTCTTCTGCAAGAACAACCAGAGTTCTTAAACACTGAGCCATCTCTCCAGCACCCAACAAACAGATTTTCTACTCAAAGGGATAAATACTGGAAGTAATATAAAACCCTTTGAGTTATGAACTTACTGTTTATGCCGCACCCCACCAAGTCAATATCTTGAAGACCTGTTCTAAAGTAAAACAGTATTTAGAGATGGATATTTTTTTTAAAAATTTAAAATTTTAATTTTATGTGTATATGTGTATTGCCTGCATGTAGGTAAGTGCACCCATGTAGTGCAATGCCTGCGGAGGACAGAAGAGGCTGTCGGATCCCCTGGAACTAGAGTTACGGATGCACAGTTGTTATCAGCAATGTGGGTGCTGGGATTTGAACCCAGGTCTTCTTCAAGAAAAACTAGTGTTCGTAACTGCTGAGCAATCTCTTCAGCCCCTAGAGATGAATATTTAAGAAGTCATAAGGGTTTATGAAGTTATAAGGGCATGGGCTCTATCTTGTTGACTTTTGCTTTATAAAAAGGATACCAGCGAACTTCTCCCTGTTTATGTCACGTCATTCAAACTGGTACCGATTCCATAATATTCCCACCTCTAGAATTGTGAAAATGCATTTATTTTTAAACTCTTTTCAGTCTATGAATGTTTTGTTTTGACAACATAAACCGACTAATGCAATTTGAATTGATAAAACAATGTGAATATATTTGTGCATACTTTTGTGGAGTCAATAAAGATCATCACATAATGTTATCACTCATAAAAGAAATTCAAAAGCTTTCTTATGAAGAAAAAATTCAGTCAGTGGAACAAGGTTGTGTGGCAATCACTATTCATTAAGTTTTTACATAAAATATGAAGGCTTTGCCATTTTTGGTGTTAACTGTAAAGCTGTCAATATCTATACTCATGTAAAATGCTTTTAGAACCATGATGGCAATTAGAGTGTTATGGTCACAAGTGATGGACAGGAAAGAAGAAAAAGGCCTCTCTGAGTACATAGATGTTAATACTTACATATGGACACAATATTTATTTGAAGTTGTTTCAATTATGGAAATACCATATTATATTCTGAAATAAAGAAGTTGTTGATTGGACAACTCTAGCTTCATGATATCCCTCCAGCAAACATCAACAACATGATTATCTACTGGGAAATGAATGCTATAATAGTACACATTAAAATTTCTCAAAAACCAGGTGCTTAAAAAAACAAATAACATTATATCATTAAATATAAGTTTATATTTCTTTTGGAAGTCTCAATGAAAAAAATGAATATAAATTCATACAGTACAAAGACATGGACTAGGACTGTTAAGATTGGTCTTTTTGTAAAACCATTTGACTTCAAGACTGAGGACCTGAGCCTGATTCCCAGACCCACATGGTAGAAGGAGAGCAGTACTCCCACAAGTTGTTCTCTGATCTCCAGGTGCATGCTGTGGGACATGTATACTTGCATACATAATTATACATGCAAAAAATAAATAAAGGTAGAGAGTAGAAAGATTTTAAAGACAGGGATTGGAGTAAGGAAGACATTATGAAAAAAGAAATCATTTTATATGATAAAAAATTTTAAATTACATGTTACTGACATTTAAGATTTTTTTTATTTTTTAGAACAAGCATATCATCACAGCTTTAACATACTCCATAACAATTTCTAAAGCAAAGATACATCTCTTTCAAAAGTGTCTATGAAAGTTTTAGGTTCACAGTTGAATTAGTACAGTTATAAAATATGGAACTCAGTATAAACCCTGTAAGACATAAAATTGAATGAGTTTTTAACCTTTAAAAAAAATCTCCATTTCATTTTAAAATATACTGTTTCTTACAGAAAGACTCATTGTTTTGGCTAATAACACTTAGATGTTGGCACATGCATCTATAATCTGTATGTATCTAATTATTACTAGTCATGGTCAGTTGCATTCTGATCCTTGGCACCTGTGTATGGATATAAGCTAATCGGGTAGATTTCAGTGATAATGTTTGTCACCTCTACTAATTCAAATGACATAAATTTTAATGCTTCCTCCTCAAATATAACTAATTTTCTTAATTTGTTGATTTTTTTGTGTATATCACAGAGAACATCCCACACAATCTTATTCATCTACATACCCACTTCCCAGATGGCACTCTCCCATAGCCTCCCCTAACCCCACTAAAACCCTTATACTGTTACTCCTGCTACTGTCTGCTGTGTTGTCAGCAACCCAACCATTCTCCACACTTGTCCATCCAGTGAACCTTGTCAGCCTATCTAGAGTTTTTTTTAGGAAGGTCAGTTGTTCCTCATCTAGCAGCAAACAGTTGTCAATATTCCTTTAGATAAGATTGGGGTCTGCTGTTCATTTTCCCAGTTTTATGCTGGGTTACTATCTGGGAGTGTCTTGGGCTACCCTGGCCAACAACTAGAAAGAAGGTATTGCCTGTCTGACATTGTTTTTTGTTATGTAGCCTTTAGCTATACATGTGAACTCTTAAAAAATTATATTGGTCCCTTTAGTCTTTGGTTATACTTTCCTTTTGTGTGTTTAGGGCCATACAGTTGGCCCAGATAAACCAATTTATTTTTACTCTTAAGGACATTTGAGGATCTGTTCCTCAGGTGTCACATGAGCTTGGGAGGAGCCCCTGGCTCCTTTCTTTTACCGTCTATGTGAAGATAAATCAAAGGTCCTACTAAACCATGACTGGCTTCACTGGGAAGCATGGAGGAAATGTTTCCTCTTTGTTGACCCTCTAAACAGTGAATAAATCTAAATTATTGTTAATATTTATATATATACAATCAAAATTTTGTCTTTACTTTTATGATCTCCAGATAATGTTACCATGTGAAAGATATGTAATTTAAAAAATTAGCAAGAAGTAATACATGCATATCTTCATGTAGCAATCTTATCAGTCATATAGTCATCTAATTAGAGAGAGGCTAATGAATTGTTCTGTTGGAATAATCAAGATGCATCATCATTTAAACACATATATTCTTTTGTTAGCTCAGAGAATGCATTTCACTATCACAAAATGCAAAGACAAAGAAAAATGGCAAGGTAGCAATATATTGCATAACTTCAAATATGGAAACTGGAAAAAAAATAGATATTAAAGCAGAATGGCCATGACCTATATAGGAAAGGATGAAATAAACCAATGTAGCTTAAATGCTAGAAAGCTGGTATTATTTCACAATAAAATATTTAGACACTCTATGCATAGCAGAGGGCAAATTTAACAATATTTGATTTCCTTTAAAAGTTTGCTAAAAAGATAGGGTCTTAGCATTCTTGCTTCTTTCTCAACTATAGGAAGTGATGGATGTGGTAAATGTGCTAGCATGTAGAGTTGCTCATTTTTGTATATTTGTTGCCAAATGTTATGTGACACACTAAAGTAAAATTTAACAAGATATTAGAAAAAGGCAAATGCTATCACTCTGAAAATAAAGATATAATGGAAATTGAGAGTTTTTTTAATTTTTAAATTGATGAGTTTTATTTGCATGGCTTTTAAATATTTTATTCATTATTTTTATGTTATGTGTATGGGTGTATTATCTGCATGTATGTACGTACACCTATGTCATGCCAAGCCTGCGGAAGTCAGAAGAGGGAATCAAATGCCTTGGAACTTTAGTAATGGATGGTTGTTAGGTGCCATGTGGGTGCTGGGAATTGAACCTGGGTCCTCTGTAAGAGCAGCCAGTAGTCTTAACTGCTTTCTGAGCCAACTCTACAGACCCTTATTTTGTGAATTTCAATGAACTCATGAATATAAATATCACACAACTAAATTAAGTAGCTACTCAAAGAAATAGTTTCTTAGTCCCAAACTCTAAACACCTCAACAAACTGCTATGCAGTGAGAATAGCTGCTATGGAGCTTCCTATAAGATTTTATACTTTTACTACCAATGACATTTTATGCACTAATTCAACACACACACACACACACACACACACACACACACACACACACACACACGCACAAACACAGAGCCAAAAAACTATGAGAGTGTGGGAGTCAGGCTTGAGCCTAGAGTAGAGTAGAAGTCCTTATGACCACCTTACAGCAAGCAGCCTGAGGCAACAGCCCAGCCACTGGAGCCATGAGGAATGCCTTGTGACAAATGCTCCAACAGGCAGATCATGAGACTGATACCTAGAGTTCACCACTGTCCACTCTCCACCCTCTAAATTCTAAAACTGTCACTTCCAGATAAACGGTTGAATAACAACAGCCTCCGTCACGTGACTTCCAGGAAACTGAAACCTCAATTAACTGAAACCTACTATGCTAATAAGGAATCTGGCCCCCTATACTGAGATAAGATGTAAGCCTGTTATGCTAATAAGGTATCCTAATCGCTGTGCTATGATTGGACTGCTACCCGTATATAAGCTTGTGCCTTTCTGCAATAAATCAGATCTGCATCACTGAACCTGGTCTCCTGTGCCTGAATGCAACTCCGCTGACACAGCCTCCTCACTAGGCCTGCGGTTTGGACTAGACTGAAGCAGCTGCAGTGGGACACAATGCCTGGCAAGCAGAAAGCGACCACATGAGAGAGTTGAAACTTGATGAGCAATTGGCTTTCTGTTCTCATTCTTTATTAGCCTGTCCTTTTCCATGCTTTCTGTCCCTTCCTCATCAGCTTCCTTCTGTGTTAAATGACAAAAGTCAAGATAGCAAAATATAACCACATCCTGAATTACAGTAGAATAAGACAGAGATGATGGGCTTCGTAAATTGCAAATACATTTAGCAAAGATTCTTTGTAAGACTGAAGTATTCTTAATAATATTGCATGCCTGCTATTGACTAAGAATCTAGGACATTCTGTATAAACATTAATCACATTTTAGATTTTATTCCAGAGTTCATTTGCTCTTATTCAGCACTTTCTAATGTGTTCATGCCCAAGATGAATAGACACTATAATACTATAATATTGCAAAGTTTCAGAGTATCATTATATTGTTACCACAATTTATTATATAATTATTAAGTTGAAATTTTAGTCAAATTCAGGAAAGTGGAGAGATGTTTTTTTTTAATCTGAATATATGTTATCTAAGTTATTTTTTTGTTTTGTTTTTGTTACTCTCTTCATTTCTACCCAACTTACCCAGACATTTTTAAATATTCTTGAACTTAATTTGAAATCTCCTCCTTTATTTGTCTGGAAATTTTTTCAGTTTCTGAAATTTCCAAGGATATATAGAATTGGGCAGATGCAGGAGAGAAACACAATGTGTCCCTATGAAGTTACAGAATTTTCATAGATCATTTTCACATTATTTTCCATATATTTTAATACAGATGAAAGATTGCTATTATGTACTTTATTAAGCAGATGTCATCTACAAACAGCTTTACAGACTGTTTCATAGTGTTGGGAATTTTCTCTGGCAAAGGTTGTCCTTGAATAATAAACGTGTTAAATCAAAGATATTAGCTTGGATTTGAAACAGGTTAGGATATGTATTTATGATTTTCTGATTCCATAAAGATTTTACAATGATCTATTTAACATGGTCAAAAAATTGGACCTGATACTAATATAAGCATTACCTTTAATGACTAGATTTATAAATGTTGATGGCCTAGTAGGTTTTGTTTTAATAGCGCAATCAGACCACTGACCGTACTATTGTATTTTATTCATTACTTTTTATCTTCATTAATTTTCTATCTTGACAAGGAAACTTTATAAAGTTTAGGTAGTTATAAAGTGATTCATAGATATTTTCATGCATAAATTCAGTTAACAATAATGAAAGCTAAAAAAGATATACCTGTTAATATAAAATTTTGATGAATATGTCACCCTTACTATTTTTGTGTTCTCTCTATATTCATGAAATTGTCAATGTAACACTTCACTGACAAATATTATCTCAAATGGGAAAAGAATATGTAAGAAAAACTTTCATTAAACTTTTTAATGTAACTCAAATGTAGCTTCTGCTCCATTTTTTACATATAGCAGTTTTAAGACACTTCCAGATTTTTTTTTTCTAGAATTTAAATGATCTTGATGTAGGAGATAATTCTCTGTAGGTAGTATGAAAAAAAAAAAAAGGCTGATGCTGATAATTGCAAGTTGTTTGCATATGTGGGAATGGGAACAGAGAATGTAATCAAAAGAATTGAAGGTAAAACAACAGAGTATGAGATACCGAAGAAGATGAATAAAAGAGTTGGTAGTTTGGTTTGTGATAACCAGGCCAGAGAGGTAGGTGGCTGCATATGGCTCTGGTCTAGTGATGGCAGGTTGATTGTCCCCTGAAAACCTTGAGGGTCATATGTAGAGTACTATTGTCTTGTCTTATATATGTGATTCTAATGACATTAATTATGCTGATTAAATTGTAAATAAAGGTTGTTTCTAATAAGAAACTTACACCTAGCAGATCATTTCAAACAACCCCATAAATGAGGAACAAAATATGCATTGCCCAGGAAAGACTGGAGCTGCAGTTGAGGATAAAGGTAACATGGTAAAAGCTACAAATGGTTTCTGTCAATGTGAAGATAACATTTCCAAATGCATCAAAGGACACACTTCAAGCTCAGAGGGTATTAATGCTAGTCAAAAATTATGTGTTTTGGTCCATCAATTCCCTGAATAAAAGCATATTATTTTTTTCCAATTGTGTAGTCAATAACAGTATTTTTGAAAAAAAAAAAAAACCAGACATTTCATAAATAGTTGCTAAAGTAATACATGATTGTTTTCATGTGATACTGTGGATGAAACCTAAGGCTTTGAGCATGCTAAACAATCAATTTAGAACTGAACTACTTCCTCAGTGTTCTTTTCAAAACATTTTCCTTCTATTTAAAAATATAGAAACAAGGGGCTGGAGAGATGGATCAGGGGTTAAGAACACTGGTTGTGCTTGAAGAAGACCCGGATTCAAATCCCAGCACCCACATGGCAGCTAACAACTGTCCTTAACTCCAATCCTAGGGGATCTGACAGCCTCTTCTGATCTCCGCGGGCATTGCATGACAGGGGTGCACTTACCTACATTCAGGCAATACACACATACACATAAAATGTTTAAAAAAGCTAGAACATATAGAAACAATTTCAAATGTTCTGTTCCTTTTCATTATGCTCAGACAAAAAAAGTTGAAAATTGTCATGATTCCCTTGCCTCTTACCTCTTGATGGAGTATAACATATAACAACCAGTTTTTGAATAGTTTGAGTGCATAAGTTTGTATATCTGTTTTTCTCATTTTATCGCTTTCAAATTTATTATTTTGTGGGATTTTTAAAATTCAGTTTCTTAAAACTTTAAGTTAAAAATCTTAAAGTGTTCTTATCACAATTTTGTTTTCAAATTGTATAAAATAAACCACTTCAATAGAATTGAAGAAAAATTTAAATCAGATCATACAATAAACTTTTATAATTTTCAGTTTGGCATGGTGGCTGTCACATTTAATCCAATTCAATCCCAGTGCTTAGGATGAAGAAGGTGAATGGATCCCTGTGAGTTCAATGCCAGTCAAGACTACATAGTGAAACTGTTTTTGGAAACAAAACAACAAGAAAATGTATTTTATCATTTTCATGATGGCATTTATAACATTTCCCTAATTCAAATAATATTAAAATCCAGGAATAAAATTATAGAGAGTTTGGCACAGTATTTTAAAGTTATGATAAAATTAAGGCTTTTAATTTCAAACCTAAAAATGCTATCTATAATTTACTATGATTGAAACCAGGGCCTCTAGCATGGTAGGTATATACTTTATGAATTGAGCTATATTGTCAGCCTTATGTTGTTAATAACTTTAATCATTTATTCTGAAAACTTTTAAAAATACCTTTTACAATTATTTATTAATCATGGCTAATTATGAAAATTTGAGATTCTTAATATACGTTATGGAAATTCATTTTATTTTTATTTATTTATTTATTTATTTATTTTTGCTTTTCCTATTTATGTTTTTGAGATTGGATCTCAATTTGTTGCCCTGGGTGGGCTTGAACACAGCTCAAGTGTTCTTCAGTCTACTTCAATATATTCCATGCTGGAACTACATTCCCCTGCTTGCAAAAGTAATTTTTAATAGGATAGTATAACTGAATTTGTAAAAGAAGTCATATGCTCACAAAAAGCTAATACATGTTAGTAATGTGCTATTCTAATAAAACCAGCACAAATACAAAACAGAATGCATGTATTGCCTTTGATATGTGTACTGGCTTTAACAGTTTTTCATAAGGCAGTCTTTACCCTTCTCAGCAGTCATCAATCTCAAAAGTTCCTTATGCTGGGATTTCTTATCCATTTCCCCGTGGGGTTTGAGCTTGCAGAGGACTGAGGCATACTGTCACCATTGCTGAGAGTTCATATGAGTAAATGACAAGCTTTATGGAAGGCTCTGAATTTTTTTTTTTTTTGTGGTCCTCCACACCCTCTGGCTCTTACAATGTTTCTGTGTCCTCTTCTACAATGATGTCAGAGTCTAAGGAGGCAGAGATTTGAAACAAATCTCCTATTCAGGAATAAGCACTCTGTGGGCTCTTGTTCTCTGTCCATTGGCCCATTGTGAGTTTTTTGGTTAATCACCATCTAGTGCAT
>NW_008349353.1:2632314-2637360 GCF_000622305.1 Nannospalax galili
TTGATTATAACAAATAAAAATGAATTATATGAAATTAGATTTCTTAAAATTTTTTGCAAAATAGTGTTCTATACATATACCCAGAACTGTGTTATCCCTGCATTCTCCTCCTAAAAGACAGGAGGAAATATGTATTAGCATTCTCTCTACCCTTTGTTCCATTATGTTCCAGGAGTCTTAAGTGTCAAGGTTCCACTATAGAGGTGTCACTTACAGCTGGGCATCTATCTCTAAGACATATATTCTTACTGTGTGTCCAGTTGTGACACTTTGTAACAGTTTCCATGTCTTACAAAAATAAGCTTCTTTTAAGAGTGGTGTATGATATACTTGTCTGTAAATATAAGAATCCATATATTTATAGTGCCACCCATGAGTTCCCTCACATTGAGAGGGTTTTAAGTTCAATTAGATAGCTGTTGATTATCCCCTAGACAAAACAGCCACTATTGTACAAATAGGGATAAGTTCCTGTGCCAGTCTTAATGCTTATTAGTCTTTAGGGCTGCACTGGAACATTAGTTGATTCTCTCCCACAGGAGCTTTCATAATATCCTCTAGAACTATGAGAGCTAGTCTTCAGGGAGAAGGTTTCCAGCTCAGTTCCAGCTCCATTGCTCCAAGTCCTATCCCAAAAGTGTGTCCTGTCTTTAGGAATAGGGGCTTACCCTCAATTATTTTCTGGGAGGTAATCAAGGTGTGTGGCAATAGCCTATGTTATTTTTGGAGTCTCTTTAACTACCATGACCAACAATTTGAAGAGATATTTCTTCTGTTTAGCACTATGTTTTTTTTATTATATAGTCTTCACGTATGCACACGTGCACACATGCTCAGATTCTGTACGTGAATTTTTCTGAGGGTTTTTGATTTAATACATTTCCTTCTGACATTTTATGCCACCTAAGCATTATCTCTTCTCTGTCTTTCCTTTTCTAACCTCTCTCCTCCCACCCCAGTTAAAGCATCACCATTTTTCCTCTTGATAATACCTGCTTTGTATTATCCTCCCTTTCTTGAGTTCCTTCTTCCATTTTATCCCCATGTTTCCTTGTATGTCCTTCCCTCCTATTTTTCCAGTTGAATATTCCCGTTTTCCCCATTTCCTCCTTGGTAATACCTCTATTTTCTATTATTCCCCTCTTTTAAGCCCCTTTTTCCCCCTTTACCTCCATGCTTCCTTTCCATTTTCCTGGATCCTGTTGTTACAGTATGCATATTAACGTATAAGGGATTGGTGTTAAGATAAACAAATGAAGGAGACCATACATCACTTGCTTTTCTGAATAGTTTCTAGTTCCATTCGTTTCCTTGCAAATTTCATAATTTTGTGATTCCTTACCACTGAGGAGAACTCCATTGTGCAAATGTAGCACATTTTCATTATCCATTCATCATTTGAGGGTCATTTAGGTTGTTGTCATTTCTTAGCTACTGTGAAAAGAGCAGCAATAAATGTGGATATATAGATATCTCCGCAGTAAGGTGAGTCTTTTTGGCATATGGCAGGGAATTGTATAACAGGATCATATGTTAGATTCATTTTTAGTTTTTTAAGAGTTATACACATTGATTTCCATAGTGATTGCACAAGTTTGCTTTTCCAGGAACAGTGAATGAGTGTTTGCCACATCCTTGCTAGCATTTGGTGTCTTTGGTTCTCTTGAACTTAGCTTATCTCATTAGGGTAAGATGAAAACCTAAAGCGATTTCTTTTTGCATTTGTCTAATTACTAAGGATGTCAAGCACTTTTTAAGGTATTTCTTAGCCATTTTTATTTCCTTCGTTTGAGAACTCTCTGTTCAGGTCCTTGGCCCATCTAATTATTGGGTTATTTCCATTTTTCTTTGTTTTTGAATTCTTTGTATATTCTGGATATTAATCCCCTGTTGGATGTTTAACATGTGAAGATTTTCTCCAGTTTTCCCTTTACTCCCTTAATTTTTTTTCCTGTACAGAAGCTTTTTAGTTTATTTAGGGCCTATTTGTTGATTGTGCACCTTAATGTCTGAACAACTGATGCCAAATTTAGAAAATCCTTTTCTATAGCTACCATTATCTTGTAGGGTAATGCCTATGATTTATTTGAGCATTTACAGTTTTGTGTTTCATACTGAGGTCTTTAATCCACTTGGACTTGACTTTTGTGCAGAGTGAAAAATACAAGTGCAGTTGTATTCTTCTACTTCTGAAGACCCACTTTTGCCAGCACGATTTGTTGAAGATTCTATATATTCCTCCATTGTGTGTTCTTGGCACCTTTGTCAAATATCAGGTGGTTGAAGTTGTATGCACTCATATTTGACTCCTCTATCACATCCCATTGATCTATGTGTCTGTGTTCTATAAGTACTATGCTTTTTTTATGAATACTGTAGTATACTATGAGATCTAGTATTGTGCTCCACCCAACAATGTTCTTTTTGCTCATGGTTGCTTTAGCTATTCAGGGTCAACTCTTACTAGTAAAGCTTCCTTATACAGCAGAGTTTGATGCCCTCAGAAGGCCAAAAGTGGCAAAATTTAGAGCCTAAGAGATGGCATAGTTTGTGTCCCTGGATAGCACTCTTATATTAAACCTCACCCACCCATGACTCGGGGACCATTGCAGAAGAGGTGGCAGAAATATTGCAATAAAAAGGGTTGGTGCATGAGCCCAAGGAAATGGAGGCTTCCAAACCTCTGGGAACTTGCTTATATCAGCTTGTAACAATGGTGGCAACATGCACAAGACCCAAGCTGACTCAGTCAGACAAAAACACAGCATAGAACTGATGAAATAAGCTGCAGGCCCCAATCTCAGCCCAGGAACTATTGGCTACTGATTACTGCTTGGTCAGAAAGTTGATATTCTTTGAAGGAGTCACTCTAGATAGGCTGACTACACTTACAACTAGGGACATGAATGGTGGATGAATTTGTACCTAGGCACATCTGAGTACTAACGCTTGACTGAATAGGACGTAATATAGATGACAGAATTCAGGAAATCCATTGGGGGAGCATGTGGTAAAAAGTTGGAGGGGGTCTAAATTTGATTAAGATCTATTATATGAAAGGTACAAAAACTCAATAAAAATACTTTTTAAATAACTATCACCTGCAACAAAAATAGAAAGCAAAAATTGAGGAAATTCGAACCATCCATTCAGTTCAGCCTGATTCCCTTAGGACTTCACGCAAATGATCTTTCCTGTAGTGCAGATTCTCTCACCTATAAATAATATGTTAGTGAAATAGAAAAAAAATTACATTACAGCACTTTTACAGTTATTGTTGTTTATTAAGCTTTACAGCTGGGTAAGAACAGTGATTGCTTCTGTTTGGTTCTTTATTACATTTTGAGAAAAAGAACTAGCATAGTATTATGTTATCACCTTGATACTGTTGAGTATTTAGTCATTAATAAATATACATAATCTCCCCCAGGGAGTTTATACCATAATGAGAGAGATAGATGAAAGAAAATTTGACTCACATAGAAAGAAAATGTACAATGTAATCATATAATAAAATATATTTTTTAAAAGACTAGTAAACCTTAATATGTTTGACAAAATGCATGAAATCCTATGGACTATGGGGGGGGTCTAAGTATGGTTAAGATGCACTGCAAAAATGCACAAATTTTAATAAAAATATACATTGAAAAAAATCTTACCAGTGAGACTCCAATTTCATATTTGATAATTCAAGACATTTCTTAAAAGATATAATGTTAACTTCCTGAGTAGCAATGAGTAGGAACTAAGCTTGCAGAAAGTGACAGTAATAAGATGAAGAGAGATATGGCCCATGTTGTCAGAGTATGCAGCAAACACTGTAAATCAGATAATAAGAAACACTTTGAAATTAAAGAAATGAGATTATTTTGCTTACAAAAGAGCATAATATTACTTGAAATTACCTATCAATGTACTTGGAATTAGATACTTTTAAAAATATGTCATTTATCAATTTATTTTTTCTAAACATTCAATTATTTTCTGATACCAGAATTTTTGGCATTTGAAGATAATTTAATAAACAGCTCAATTTTTTTTTAAAGGAGGAAAATGAAGTTACATTTTTTCTTCTTTTGAAAGAGCATCAAGATGAGTTTAGCCATGCAAGGTGGGTGGTGTGTTGGAGGCTAGTAGGGGGAAGGTTCTTTTGATTTGAATGGTATAAGAAATTTTGAATGCAGATTTATATTAAAGACAACTGTGAAGAAAACTTCATTTCATTTTATAGGTCTGTATACGGAATCTAGAAAACCAAAGGCAGCTCTATTGAATTTTTATTTATTGAATCTGGGTAGCCAGTCTTGAGTCTCTGCTCTTCTCCGCAGTAGGCAAGATAAAGCCCACATAGGCTGATTTCTCAGTGCCACTTCAAATGTGTCAGCACAGCGAGATTTATAGTTGGAGCTGTTCTGTGTGAAAAGTACATCTGTACATGGCATACATTTGGCCATGAGAGGACCATTCAGTTCACTTTTCTTCTTCAGTTATGTAGGTCTTGAGGACTAAACTCAGATCATGGGACTTGGTGACAAACACCTTTACATCCTGAGGTATCTCTCTGGCCCTCTGTATTTATTTTTCTATTCATTTATTTGTGATGCTAGGAATTTTAGGCCTACTAAATTGAATAAAGTCAGAAAAGTCATTGCTCCAAATTTTATTACAGTAAAGGAAACTAACCTTGTTTCTAATAATTTTTTCTCACAGAATTTCATGGTAAAAACATAGTAACCACAATCTAGTACCAACATGAAAACAGAATAACATTTACTTAGAAACATTAAAAAATTAAAAAAAGTTGTTTCCTTTGATCAAACTATTGCAAATTTTCACATTAAATTAAAAATAATACAGATGACATTTTTTTCCATTTAAGTAAGTTGTACATACAGGAAAGAACTAAAAAGCACAGAAAAAATATGAGTACATAAGAACAAGAAGTTGAAGAAAAGTGTGCTGTACTATCAGAAGAATTTCAGACTACAATGGAAAACTCATACTTTAGGTTCTTTTACTTTGTGATCTTTGGATTTTGGTTTT
>NW_008349353.1:2637457-2656531 GCF_000622305.1 Nannospalax galili
TATAAGCCCAGCTACTTGGGAGGATGAAGCAGGAAGACCATAACTTCAAGAACTCTCTCTGCTATAAAGTCTACAAAGTGTATTCAAAGCTAACCTGTTCCAATTAGTAAAACTTTTTTTCAGAATAAAAGAAGACTGAAAGTAAAATGGCTGTTGGGCTATATAGTTCAGTTGTAGAGAGTGTACAAGGGTCTGTGTTCAATATCCTGGATGAAGGCTCCTGAATCAAATGTTTTATATTTCATTTATATTATTAATTGTGAAGAGTTGGAAAGACACTAAATTGTGTCATTAAAGTCTTGATGAATGAATATATTTGTTAAAATAAAGAGCTGCATAGGTGAGAAGATAAAGGAATTCCCTGGAAATTTTGTGATCTCCATGAATAACACTTGACATACTTGAAGGGATGTTAAATTGCAAAATAGATTTAATCAGATATAGATTACATTCATTTCACTATTTTTAAAGTTGTGATAGTGTTCACATAAATAATTCAGTTACCCCTTTGACAATGAAAATATGAAAGTCTATTAAAGACACTACATAATATCTTTTGGCTTCCATGGCTATGCCAGTTACATTTCATGCTAAAAAAAAAAAAAAAAAAAAAAAAAAAAAAAACCACAAAGATTAAAAGGGAAAAAAAAACATCTAAAAGCTTTGTTTTGATCATTTTACAGAAATAAATGATGACCCTGTTCTTAAATATATGTGTACTCAGAACTGGTGAGTGTGATTTTCCTTTACAAAAGATCTTGAAGATACAATTGAGTTTCAAAGATCAAGAGGAAGTTCACTTGGATTATGTACATTGGTCCTGTGTCCAACATTTCCACTTCTATCCGAAAAGATGAGGAAAATCTGAGAGTTCGATAAAGGAGAAAAGTGCATGAAGATTGAAGGCAGAGATTACAGTCATCTAATTGCCTTGAAATGTAAGGAGATCTTTCAGAAGGGCAGAGGCAAGATTATAATACTGAATATGGATGTTCTCTATCTTTCCTCAGTTTGTCCTAGATTCTTCATTACAAATATCTAAACTGTATTGTAGCATAAGAAATTTATACTTAATATTGTGATACCCTTACTACTGATATTGATAAAGCTCTGCAGGAAGAATAATCAACATCATGTAAGTTGATATAGTGGCAATACCACTGGAGTTTGTTTAAATGAAGACATGGTTAGATAAGATGATCCAACCTCAGATTTACTACTTATTTACAAAGCAACATAGCGTGTGACAGGTGCAAAATTACTTACTTTGTTGGTGGTAGGTAGAATTATTGATGGTTAATTTATAATGACTATAATCTAATGTTTAGTGTGACTCCAGAATTTGGGAATTCTCATGCAATATTGTCATATGCTATAACAATTGTGGACCACAGTATCTATGATATAGAAAAATGTTCATACCTTCTCTGCAAACACCACCAGCATAATTACAAAATTTCATCTGAATTAATGCTATTGTTCACATACTGATGTTCAGATTGCAACTTATTTAAGCCATTAAGAGATAAAGAATTTTTCACAATGTTGCTAGAAATTTATTGAGTATCAGTACATAGGTACAGTGTAAACTTTTGAAAGTGTATGTGGCATTTATATGTCATATAGAATTTTTAAAGGTTATGTACTAGACCAGGCATCAAATGTTAGATAAGATCCATGAAATACTATTTGTACATTGATATATTCTTTTTAAGTAGCTTATTATATTTTTATGCATTTTACATTTCCAAAAGAAATCTTAGAAACTTTAAAGACTTTCACTAATAACTGATTTAACTTGTTTCTTAATGGTATTCCAAACTTGTTTAGATGTGATGGAATAAATCGTAGTCCCAACAGAAAAAAAAAAACCAAATTCAGCTTCAAATGGTAGGGCATAGGTAAAATTTCAGCAGTTGTGAGATGGTTTCAGGATGATCAGGAAAGTTAAGTCATCCTCAGCTACATAGTAAGTCTCAGGCAGCCTGGGATGCATGGGACCCACTCTAAAAAAAAATTAACTTAAGTTTTGGAAATAATACCTTTATTACTGTCATCTATTCATTTTTCTGAAACTATCACAAACATTTTTGAACAGGAACTCACTATGGCCTTGATCTCACAGAGATTTACATGCCTCTGCCTTCCGAGTACTAATTATAAAGGCGTGTGCCACCATGCCTGGGTTAATTACCAATATTTTTAACTTAATTCAAAGAGTCGTTTTTTGTTGTTTTTCTAAACATGTCAACTTCATGCCATTCAAAGATTTGTAATTTGTCTTTTATTTGACTATGCTACTTATCCTGTGAGTTATTCATCACATTGAATTGAGTTCAAGAAGCATTGATTTAAATCTCAATGGTACAATGAGGAACAGAAGAGATAAGAGAAAAATGGAAAAGATATAAATTAAATAAATAATAATTGCCTCAGAACACTGGGAGACTTAACTGTAAATGATACTGGGAACTGTTTTGGATGGGTATGTAATAGAAAAAGCTCTTGTAACAAAATATTATATTACAGTACTTATATGATTTAATTGATGATATAATGTCAAGTAAATGAAGAAATCTTGCTTGCTCACATTACATTATATTTCTGACTCTTGAAATCTATTCAAATGTAATTAAAATAATATTGTTTTAAGTATGGACATTATTATAAACACCTAAATAAATTTTTATAGTTGTATTTTTAAACAAGACTTTCAATTTGTATAGAAAGTAGAAAACTTATCCAGTGCTTCTATGCATTACAAATTTACTGTTTTATTTTATTAAGCCCTAATGCTTTTCATTATCTCCTTAGCTGATAGAAACTATTTCCAAAACCAATAATCTCGTGAAATCCACTGAGCCACAAATTACTCATTAGGGAAAATTTTCAAAGATCATTACCTTTCCCATAGATTTTCACTGTTTGTTTCCTGGCTGCTCTGTTGAAAAGCTCCTTGTGATAAGGGAGAAGAGCTTACGGAGTTACAGACTGTGGTTTCAGTGAAACACAAACCAACGGCTTGTTTACCTTTGTAAACATTATATTTTATAAAAAACCAATATTGATTCCTATTTAGTACTGCATTAGTGTATCTACTACATTATTCTTAAAATATAAATTTGACCTTAATTACATTATTTTGATCATTTCTGGGGTATTTCATAATTTCATCATAAATCAAAGATACAAGCAAATGTATAATTAATTACCTGATTTAAACAGGTTAATGGCTGTTTAATCAGAGAATGATTTAACATTTTTCAAATTATGTTATTTGTTATATAAGAATACAGCTTTACAAATAAAAAGTCTTACTATTTGTAATAAGATGAATTCTTTTTTTGTTAAAAATATAAGTCTATTTGTACATCTAATCTAGGAAACACATTTTCTTACCCAAAGCTTAATCACAGTCATTGTATGAAAGAATCCATAGAACTGCAGTTTTTAAAAACCTTCATATCGATATCATAGTATTTTGCATGAGGAAATTATTAAAATGTTCAATAAATTCTAGACAATGTGTCATGTACATATTACCCAAAGAAAAAACACAGGCCTTCTAATAAATGACATTTTTATGGCATAGCTAAAGAGAGGTTTCAAAATTCCATCATTAGGAAAGCTTGGTATTGACTTTCAACTAACAATTAGTTAATAGTCCAGGCACTGTGAGCTACTTATTAAGCATCCTTCTCTTGGTATTTCCATATTTGAAGAATCGAAAATCAAATCTCTTTTCCAAAACTCTGAGCACAGTGCCTAGGACATGTACGTTTTAATGAATGTTTGACTATTTAATATATTGGACAGTCTTTATGGTATGGGTATCAAATTGAAGCAGTCTCTTCTAGCAGAGAGGTTGTCAGTGCTAGTAACTTGATTTCCAAAGCTCCACATTAGAAAAGAAACAAACATGTACACAGGCTCTGGAATAGAGATGCATGACTCTAGTGAAAATTTAGGGGCTGCTGCAAAGAAAGGATGGAGCATCATCATTCTTCATGAAATAAGACGACAAAGAGAGGGATCGATTACCAGAAACTGTTGTGGACATTGTTATGGCAGGTACAGGGGTTAGCTTGTAATTCGCAGCAACTTATGTTCTTGTCATTAAATTAAGGTTGGGGACACTTTTCTTACTGCTTAACATCTGGCTAGTTCTCAGCCTTCATAATTATTCCATGAACTTCCTAATACCTTAATAAATTCTCTTTCTGCTGAACCCAGAAAGAAGTGCTTGCAATGACTACAAATAATAATGCTCTGACACAGAAAGTGCATCACAAAATAGTAATGATATCCTAAAAGTGAATTATTTATAAGATTTATTCATAAACAAATAATTCTTACACTAGATAGACCTTGTTTGTAACTGAAATCTTTTGATTTTGTGATATATATCAGATAGATGATAGATTTTAAACATGGTTCTACAAAAAATCATTTAATATTTTCCTCTTAGATTATACTGATGCCCCAAAGTGAAGAATGTGCTTTGTCTACTCCATTGCATCTTTGTGCAATCATAAATAGAATGACACAGCATCATCATAATTCTATTGAAATAAACACACATGAGAAAATGGATCCATATTGCATGTTATGGTGCCCTCTACTCCATAGCTTCAGTTTCTATTAAAACAGATAAAATACTTGAATATACAAATGAAATAACTATATTTTAATTACTCCATGTCATGGTTACACACATTGACAAAACAGGCTGTTTGCATACTGCTCTCCTTCATAGTCCTGTTGCTAATTAATTCGGCAATATAAACCCATAAAATGAACACTAAAAAGACATAAAAATTAATTGACCTCCCTAAGGCAAATTTCTTGGCTTTTCTGTGCAGGATATAGATTCATTAAAGTACTTGCTATTACTTGTGTTCATTAAAGGAAAAAAACAATCTATTCTGTTATCAACAAACCAAACAAACTTTCTAACCTCTCACAAGCTCCATGATAACATTTGCTTTAATTGGTCTGACCCTGACTATCCTTTGGGCTTTTTGAGGAAAAAGTAGGCAGATTCAAAATGGAGTAAAATTAAGTGGGCTTGGGCTAAGCTCCTGAAGAGGCTCTATTAAATATACTCACAATAAACTCAGTTCAAGTAAAAATGAATTATAAGTAGCTGCTGAATTGGTAGAAATCAAAGCAAAATCTAGCATTATTGGATACTGTAATGCAATATTTTATCAAATTATCAATATTCATCAGATTATTTTGTAGTAGTCACAGTACTTACAAATGGTTAGATTATGGAATATATCTAAAATATACATTAACTAAACATCATAAGTATGAAAGGGAAAAAACAATCTATTCTGTTATCAACAAACCAAACAAACTTTCTAACCTCTCACAAGCTCCATGATAACATTTGCTTTAATTGGTCTGACCCTGACTATCCTTTGGGCTTTTTGAGGAAAAAGTAGGCAGATTCAAAATGGAGTAAAATTAAGTGGGCTTGGGCTAAGCTCCTGAAGAGGCTCTATTAAATATACTCACAATAAACTCAGTTCAAGTAAAAATGAATTATAAGTAGCTGCTGAATTGGTAGAAATCAAAGCAAAATCTAGCATTATTGGATACTGTAATGCAATATTTTATCAAATTATCAATATTCATCAGATTATTTTGTAATAGTCACAGTACTTACAAATGGTTAGATTATGGAATATATCTAAAATATACATAAACTAAACATCATAAGTATGAATAGAAGATGTTGCCATTATTCTGTGAAAGATAGTGAATAAACAAAGTCACTAACAGCCAAAGGACATAGGTGAAAAAATACAAATTGTTAAAGACATAGCTCAGTGGTTAAGTTCACTGGCTGATCTTTTAGAGAACACAGGTTCAAATCCCAGTACCCACATGGTGGAAAACAACCATATGTAACCCTTACCCACTTCTGACTTCTGTAGGCATTGCATGACAGGGGTGCATTTACACACATGCAGACAGTACACTCATACACAAAAAAATAATAAATAAAATATTTAAAATTGAACATAGGAGTACCTCAAATCATAAAAATTAAAGATTGCATAATTGAATTAAATTGCATGGTTAGAAGGCAATGGCATATGGCGTTTCTACATGTAAAACTGGCAAATACAGGAAAGCAAACAAACAGGCATATTCAATGCTGGGAGGCTGAGTTAAATAATCTAACTCTCTACACTGCTTGCTAGCATGGAAACTTTCACAAAAACAAGGGCCAAGTGTCCTTAAGATATGTTAGTTCTGACCAAGTGATTTTACTTTAGGACTTATCCTAATAAATATTTGGGACCCTATTTTGGACTCTTTGTTGAGTAAGTCAAAATTAGACTATAATAAAAGAATTATGACTTAGGTCTTATGTTTTGGGACAGTTCCATACAATATGTATATTGAATTTTGTTCATTTTCACCAAATTTTGATCCTTTTCATGCACCTCTTCTGCTGAAACTCTTCTTCCCAACAAGCCTCTTTCACTTGATTACTTTTTTCTATCCCTCTGCCTTCATCTTTACTCAAATCATTCCACTCTCAGTTTCACTCCCTATGTTTTAATAACACAAGTTCTGCTATTGCCTATCAAAATTATCTGCCCATACTTATTACTATATAGCTGCACAGTGTTTATACATTATACATGTACATTTGTATGTATGTACATACGTATGTATGTATGTATGTATGTATGTATGTATATAATACCTTCATAAGGGAACCAAAAATAGTGAAAGGAATATCTATCTACAGTGTATGTGTCAAAATAATTTCATCTATTTTGCATCCTTTTTATGATTTTCTTATGTCTTCCAATTTTTTTAATTTATTTAATACTTTATAAAATATTTTAATATCCTTAAATATGAAAAGCTCTATTCCAATATCTTTGAAAGAGACAAAGTAACAAAAGGGAATTTTTCCAAAATAACACAAAACTTTAATGGAGTTTTTTCTAATGTGATCATTCCTTGTGAAAGATAAAATTAACTGTTTTCATAATATATGAATATACTAATAGAACAAATGAACCTATGAATGCCAATGTTCTCTATGGTCTTCCCACTCTTCACCCCAGAAGATCAAACAGCCCCACTTCCACAACCAAGCTGTATAATTCAACTCTATATAGATTGCATTGAATCAAATATATTTGGTTATATAGTTCCACAGTTGGTGATAGGAAGATTATTAGCAAATTGGTAAAAGGGATTGTGAGGGATGGGCTATATGGGGTCAAATGCTGAGGAACAATGGGGACTACATCCTGAATAAACTAAGAAGAGATCAGTACAGTATCACAAAGAATGATAAGATAAAGTGTCTCTTTTCCTTTTTTTTCTTTTCTTAAATTGAAATTTCATACAGTATAATTTGATGGTATTTCAAAACCCTTCCCTATCTTTACCTCCTCTTGTTGTACACCATTCATTTGAATTTACACTAGTACATATGTATAATAATGCCTCTAGTGTCTATTTTGTGTCTCCAGATGTCCTTCGGAGTGGGTCCATTCACTGGAGCCTGGTTAACATACCAAGAGTCCCATGCTTGAAGGAGACTTGCTCTACCCAAACCAGGAGTTACTTGTTTCCACAGTTTCATTTTGACTTGTGGTTTCTTACCCACTTCCCCATGATTATTCTGGAATTTTGTCTGTTTGAGAATGTGTGGAACTTGCTTGCTGTAACTATTGCTGTGAGATTGTATGAGTAACTGACCAGCTGTCTGGAAAATTCTGTTTCCTTGCAGTCCTTCACTACCTCTGGCTCTTACTGTCTTTTATTCACCTCTTCTTCAATGATTCCTGAGTCTTGGGAGGCAGAAGTTTGATTTAGGTGTCTATTAATGAATTAGCAATATTCAGCCTCTTATTATGGCCAATTGTGGGTTTATGTGTTAACTAACATCAATTTTATAAGGAAATTTCTTTGATGAGGGTTTAAATGTATTAATCAATGGATGTAAATCATTAAAAGTCAGCTGAATATGATAACTATTTAGTAGAAAACTAGTATTGGGTTCTCCCCTACATCCTTTGATCTGTTTAACCTCAGTTCCTATACCAGATATCAATGTTAGGTATAGGCTCCATCCTAAGAAGCAGATCTTAAATCCAATTAAATAATGGTCAGTTGTTCTCATAATGTTTCTGATACCATTGTACCAATGGGTAAAACTTTCCAGGCCAATTGTTACTGTAGTTCACAGGATTACTGTAGTTCACTGGGTAAGAATGATGGTTTTTTTTCCTTAACCTAACTTGCATAGCACCTAGGATTATGAATGTTAGTCAGAAGAGATGAGGCTCTGAAGCCAGACTCACTTTGATTTCTCTATTTTTGTTCCACAGCTCATGTATATAGTGTCTTCATCAATAATGTCTTACCGTTCAGTTCTGGTGAGTAAACAAGAGCAGGGGCAATAGCCAGTATTGTTTGAGAGTATATAGGATTCCTTGCTCAACAGCTTCTAGAAAAAGAGTCCATTCTCTTTTTCATTCAATTTTAGTATGTGTGTCTGTGTAACCAGTAAATATTCAAATTCCTTCATCTTGAAATGTTAATTTAAGTATTAACTCTAATTACTGATTGTGTAATCATTTCTAAACCAAATGAATTCCTCTTTCTTTTCTAACCATCTTTTTCTTTCTTTCTTTTTCTTTTGGTGGGAACCCTGTCTAAATAAACCAGTAATCTACAAAGTGTAGAATCAACATGTGATTTCATAGAACAATGCAAGTGTCTCCAGAGAATAGCAGTTAATACAGGGCACACTCTATTAGGGATATAACTTTCTGGGCTATTTAAATAGGAATATAAGACTCTTAAAGGCAGAAAATATTTTAATTTAAGAATTTGTGAATAAAATATACAAAGCTGAGTTACATAAAAGGAACAATTAATAATCAGTTAAATACAGTTTATTTTTATTTATTTATATTTTTATTACTTATTTACTTATTTTTGTCTTTTTGAGATATGGTCTCCCTGTAGCCTCAGCTGTCCTGGAACTCATTATGTAGACCAGGCTACATAGTGAATTCACAGAGATCAGCCTGCATCTGCTTCCCTAGAGCTGGGATTAAAGGCCTGTGCCACCACACCCAGCTAAATATAGTTTATTATTATTTTTAATTATTTGATTGAGCTTTTGTAACTTCATACAACAGTTCTTAATCAAATTTAGACGCCCCTCCCACATCCATGCTCCTCCCATCCCCCCACCGGACCTCATGTATTCTGCCATAAATGTTAAGTCCCATCCAGTCAAGCATTTGTACTCAGATGTCCTTCATTGCAAATTCATTCATTGGAGTCTAGTCTTCCCATCCAGAGATCATATGTAAGGCAAACTCTCCCACATCCAGCATCGACCAGTCTCCAATAGTTCTCAGTTTAGGCCCAGCCTGCTGCCCATTTCTCTTCTTCTCCCCTCCGGGCCCTTGTTTTATTGAATTGGCATGAGACTTGTGCTTCATGCCACCATTGCCACAAGTCCACATGTCCAAACTTCCAGTGACCCAAAAGCCTCAGTTTCCCTGTGTTCATGAACCAGCCCTGGCTCTTGCAGTCTTTCTGCCTCCTCTTCCACAATGATCCCTGAGCCTTGGGTGGGTGAATTTCAATACAGAAGTCCTACCGAATCAGTCTCTTATTCTTTGAAACTTGACTAATTATGGCATTCTGTGTGCAACATGCTCTGTTGTATAAGGAAGCTTTACTGGTGAGAGTTGAGAGATGCATTAGTTTTCTCTCTACCCCTTGTTTGGCTGTGTTCCATGACACTTGGTTGTAGAGGTTCAATTGTAGATGTATCACACAGTACTCGGCATCTCTCAGATGTATATTCTCAGTGTCTGACCAGTTGTGGGATTCTGCACTAGGCTGCATCTGTTGCAAAAAGAAGCCTCTTGGATGAGTGGTGTACAGTATGCTTCTTTGTAAATATAAGGAACCATATTTAGCATATCTTAAGAAATTTCATTTGTCTAGTGATATGAAAGAGATAGGGTTTGCTCTAGGATCTATTTTCTCTCCTGCCATGTGTATTTGGCTGAGTTTATAGTGCCACCTATGAATTCACTCCCACTGAGAGTGCTTTAGGCCCAATTAAATAGCTGTTGATTGCCCCTTCGATGAAAGTATGCAAGTAAATTTCAGAATACAGAATATTTATCATTTTATATTACATTTTCCTTCTTTTTATAGAGTTGATTCATATCTTATTTAACAAGTCTTCCTTTAACATTCAAAATTATTTTTACATATGAAAGTCCTGTGTGCTTCCCATATAATTTTAAATATTTTCATAAAAATATTAACAATAGCCAGCCATGGTGGCACATGCCTTTAATCCTAGCAATTGGGAAGCAGAGGCAGGTGGATCTCTTTGAGTTCAAGGTCAGTCTGGTCTATATAGTGAGTTGCAGGCCAGGTGGGGCTACAGGGAGACCATGTCTCAAAAAGAACAAAAAAAGAAAAAAAAAAAAAATTAAACAATATATACAAACCTAAGTTTTTCTTGTTTCCAGACTCTGATCAAATTATTCAGTTCACATACTAAGAAAAAATTTCATTAAATTATGTTTCTCTGTTTATAAATAGTACTGTTATTTCTAGATAGTGCTTAATTTCAGCATCAATCATCTACAAGGAATTTTACTTAACTTTACAATATTTTGAACATAGCTTTTATGAGACTTATTGTTTACATCTATGCTTTGGGGCAGTATGAGTTCAGAAATCACTATTTAGAACACCTTCTATGCTTGTGTCTATATATTGTTATAGTTTCTTCTCTCATAGCAAATTGGAAAAAAAAATCCCATTTGTGTATAATCTTTAAATTCACTTTCCATCAAATAAAACCTTTCTGAAATAACAGCATAGTAAAACTCTCTTCATTTGAGGTTTAAGGCGCATGTTTTGAAACTCATGGAGTCATTTTAGGCAATCATAAATATAGTACAGATATTTATTTCCTATTTTAGAATTATTTATGTATACTAAGATTAAATATTGTTTTAAGTTATACCAAATTACCAACTTAAATATTACCTCATTGTCTATAATATTCAAAATTTAATTACTTGGATAAATTATAAACACTTCATTCAGCACCTAATATTTGTTAACCATTATAATTACAGTAGCAAGAAATGTATCTACACTATTTTGAAAATCGGTGTTTATTTTGTTTGTTTTAATCAGGTATTTTTATTAAGTCATGAACTTAATCATGTAATCTTCAATCTTTGGTGACAAAAAGTATTTCTTTGCAATTGTTGTAGGCTTTATGATTGCACTTACATTATTATTTTTATGACTTAACATTGCATATTTTCACTTTGTGCCTACCCATTGACACAAAATTTCTTGAACAAAGATTTACTATGCTTTCATCTGTACCAAACTTTTGTGAAAGCTCCTGTCCTCTATGTAGGGTCTGGTTCATTATTTTCTTTTTGAACACTACTTAATACAATTAAAACCCAGGGCAGGTTAAATGTTGTGTGAAGTACTCCTTTCTCCAGGCAAAAACAATGAGATCTAATGTTATAATCCTTAACTCACTGAAAGAGAAAAAATACAGTATAGAAGTAAAAAGCAGATCAACTGCTTGAACTTTTAGGATTTTAAGGCAGTTTTTTGTAAGAAAACAATTAATGACAATCATGGGACAGTAATAAAAATCATAATTTTTTGCTTTTAATATTTTTATAGTTTATTTTTGCCCTCTGGGATTAATGTGTGAATTTTTAAACAAACCTTTATTCTCAATTTACTCACTACCCTATTTCTTTAGTTTGAGTTTTATTTATAATCTTCAGTGTTATATTTTTTCTGTTACAACAGGATCATCACATTTAGTACTTATCATTAAACAAACTATCACCTGTAATGAAAAATATAATTTATAGCATAGTTTTTCAATAATATTTTGTAGACATACAAAATGACCCCGAATATGCTGCTGGAATAATTATTAAAAAAATAAGCACATGTTAGTAATGACTTTGTCAACTTTCAGTTAATGTGAGTAACTTAGAAGGAGGAGGATTTATGTTGATTCAAATTATCACAAATTTCGGTCCACAGTAGCTTGACCTCACCATTTCAGTCTGTGGCAAGGAAGAACATCATGCAGGGGATGTTTCTCTCATGCTGACCACTATGTAGAACTGAAGGAAGAAGTGAATTCTTAATATTTTCTTCAAGAGGTAGCCTGCAGGGGCCTCATTCCTTCCTGAATACTCTAACTCTTAATGTTCCACCAACTTCCAATAGTGACACCACCTGAGAACTAAAACTTAACACATGACCTTTTATATAAGATTCAAATCATAACAGGGATATCTGGGAGATCTTCTGGAAGGAAGAATGCAAAGAGACAGCAATGGAGATTTTATCAAAAAATTAAAAGCTACACTATCGAAAGTAGATGAATTTTAGTACTTGTAAAAATGAAAAGATATAGGAAAGTAAAATATATGCCTAAATTAAATAGATGCAGTGAAACGATAAACATGCTCAGAAGGGGATGAGTTGCAGCCTCACTAGACCTAGTTTTAGAAGGAATTTGAAATTAAATGTACCATGATAAAAACTTTGAAATTCTTAACGTTTTGTTTTTAAAAGTATTATTTCTTATGTGTGTGAGTGTTACGTCTGCTTGTATGTAACTGCACCCATATCTTGCAGAGGTCAGAAAAGGGTTACAGATGGTTATTAGCCACCATGTGGATGCTGGGATGAGAACCCTAGTCTCCTGTGAGAGCAGCCAGTGGTTTTTACCACTAAGCATTCTCTTCAGCCCAACATTTTTTGACATTATGATGCTAAATAGAGTATACTGTGGCTTTGGTGCTTTGCCTCCAGGCACTTCCCTGAGATGAATTGTTGACAACCAGCTAACATGCCTTAACACTGCCCAGACTCCATTCGTGTCTTCCACTCAGATTGGCCTCCAGATTTCACTTTCATGGGAGCTTTGTGGTTTGCTACATTTGTCTACCCTAAGTGGAGACCTGCAAATCATCAGATCAAGAGTATGTTGCATATATCTTGTGACATCTTGGCTGGCAGCTATGCTCTTGGTTTCCCTTGTCATAGCAAATTCAGGCAATAGTTTGATAGGAGTAGACTTCTTTTTCAGCCATGATCCAAAACATTATGCTAGCTAAAAATGGAGCATGCAATATGTTTGTGGCTGCTTGCATGCCATAAGCAGGCGTGCTATGTTTATCTCTAGGAAAACTATATTGCTATCAGTTTATACATAGAGACAACAGCAGTAAATGAGCTGACCCTTGACTTGGAGGCAGGCACCCAGCTACTTCCCAAGGATTTTCAGGTAGCCTAATGGGTCCTTAGGTCTGAGAAAGTTTGAAAATAATCAATAAATTTAAAAAAAAAAATGAAAAGTTCACTGAAGTGAGTCTACGGGGGTGTGCAGATGGGGGAGGAGGTCTAAATATGATTAACAGCTATTATATATAATACACAAAATCTAATGAAATAATAATTTAAAATACTGAAGTTTCAAAAATTAAAAAAATACAGTGACAGGTAAAGAAAGAAACAGTGAAAGAACTGTAGTTTTATTCATGTTTTGTTTCATATTTTGTTTTTACATTTTATGTATTTGATATGTTTAATAACACTTTTTATTTCCTTCAGAGCAAGAGCCCCTATATGTAAATTGTGCATCATAGTCAAACCTCATTGAATTATTAGTTCTTGAAATATAGATGAAAGAACAAGAAAGTTTCCTCCTTTCCTATGCTGTATACCTCTGTCTGTTTGATTTATTTGTTTGATATGACATGTATCACAAGATAGAAATCCACAGGCCTCTTCAGTCACTCCCATATTGTGTAACAAGGGGAAGTTTATTGAGTTTATCGACAATATGTACATGAGTATAGTTGAAAGTTACTTATAAGAACATAGATAACTCAAAGGAAGCTGCATGGATGAACACCCCAACCCTGAGTGGGTAACAACTCAAAAAAGCTGCATCCCTGGAACCCGATGTGTGGGGAGCCATAGGCCCCCAACTCAGAAACAACAACCATTGTCTGTGAAATTAATTGCTGACAGGTTCAACTTATGACCTAGCCTAGACTGCAACTAAGGGGTTTCTGCAACCAGACGGCTTTGTGAAAAACATGTTTTCCTGCCCTGGCTATTTGCAATGCCTGGGAAACTTCCTTATCTTACAAGACCATGGAGTCTTGTGGTATAACTGTTGGTTTCTCACTGTAACTTGTAATCTAACTTTAGAATTTACTACTGCTGCAATTGTCTGGTAACAAATGTGCTGTCTCAGTGGAATTTACCCACTCGGCTTCTTCCCCTTTTTGCTTCCCTATAAAAGCTGTGTGCAAATAATCAATAAATGAGACTTGATCAGAAGGCTGTCTTGTCTCCATTCTCTGTGTCTCTTGCCCCAATGAATCCCGACTCCTCACTCCAGTGTCTTGTCTACATTCTCTGTGTCTCTTGCCCCATTCAATCCCCACTCCTCACTCCAGGTACCCCGATGCAGATCCCGCGGGATGGGACACCGATGCACAAATTGTAGGCAGAACACCAGATGAGAGCATCTCCTCTCCTGCCGTAGTCCTTATTGCTAAATAACTAATGGGAGAGACCTCTGATTCTAGAACTGTAAGGAATTTCCCAAATCTTATTGCCGATTACTTCCAGAGCCTTCTGTGTTTTCTTTACTTCTCAAGTTTTTGTATTATCTTTCCAGCATGGAATGCTTCAGTTCTAAAAAGAAATTGCAACACAATACCAGAAAAGGAAATCCTCTCGCCAACAATTCAAAGGAAGGTTTCTCCTGTTTGGTAGTTTCTTGTTATGCAGCATTTAGCTACATATATGGACTCATGTAGAGATATTGTATGTGTGATTTGTCATTAGGTTGGTGGACTAATTTTATATCCTCTAGTTTTTTCAAACTAGCTAGGCCTTATTTATCTCTCCTGTCTAACCTGTCCACTATGGCTTCCCCAATTAATGTGTCCCCATTTTCTCATGTCTCTCCTAATCATATCACTCTCCTATGGTCCCATCTCTTGAGCTCCTTCTTACCCTTTATCTGCAAGGTTTCTTTCATAACCCTCACTCCTCCCATTTAAATAACCCCATTTTTATCAATTTCTCCCATAGTAACAGCTGTTTCCTACTTTTCTTCCCTCTCAGGTTCTTTCTTTCCCTTTACCTCCTTTGTTCCTGCAGTTACATCTGGATATAACTCACACTTAAGGATTTGGTGCTAGAATACATATATGAGGGAGAACATATGTACATCATTTGTTTTTCCTGAGTCTGTGTTACTTCATTTAGCAAACAGTTTCTAGTTCCATCCATTTACCTGCAAATTTCATGATCTTGTCTTTCTTTACCATTGAGTAGAACTCTATTTATGGACTTATCATACAGCTAGTATTTTTGACAGCAAATATTTATTGAAGTAATATGCTGTTTGGTAAATATTTGATATTAAGACAATTTATTGATGCTATCATTAAAATTATTTATGTTTGATCTTAAATAATGTGTAAACAGAAACTAATATTTTAAAAATCTGTTATATAAGAAAAATATCCATATCTTTATTACAATAAGTATTTATTGTAAACTGTTAGTTGTCAATTTAAGTGATAAAACTTTGGAAATAGTAAATATTACACATTAATTTTTAAGATTTATTCATCTTCAAAAACAAATTTATTATTTATGAAGAGTTATTTTAACTTTATCTGTGTCTCAATTTATATTTCATTTTTTACAACTAAACCTAAGGAAATAAAAATAGGAAAATGTATTTTTTATTTTCACTCAGAAAATTCATCCCCATTCAAATAATTTCCAAACTGTAGCTGGCATCTAATCCCATAGCTGACACTTACACTTTCCTCATGATACTCAGGTTCTGTAAATACAACTCTGAATGGGATTTAAGCAATTATTATACTCCTTGAATATATATTCCCTTGGGTGGCTCAAACATCTTAGCACTTGGGGTAAAAGTATTTTCAGAAAAACTATACAGTAGGTATATCTATTCTGACCTGTATCAGGTTTGTGTTTTCTCTCATGTACATTAATGTTCCAGAAAATATAATCATTAAAAATTTACAAGAACCTGTCTTTGTTACAAAGAGTATGAGTAAGTTAAAACTGAGCATGTACTAGTAGTCAATAATATATACATACATATATATATGTATGTATGTATATGTATGTATGAGTATGTACTGGTAAGTGCAATATTTATTTGAAGTCATTTGTTGGGGACCCCTGTTGTGTAAAGTCGCAGTCTCTCCATGTCCGGATAGCCCATGGGCTCGGCTTCATATGCAGAGACTCCTTTTATCAGCAGCGTGCCTTCCCAGCATCTTCCTGACTCATCTTTTGAAGTAGCCATCACAGAAACATGGCCTCCGGCTCTGAAACTGCCAGGTTTTCCTGTGTGATTTTCAGACAATGTCTGGCAGCCTGGCAGGAGCCCACCACCACATGTAAATGAGGCATCCTAAAAGTACCTATCAGCTAAGACTTATTCTACTGTCTCTACACTATAAATAGTCCTAGTTTTACCCGAATAAAGTTGGAGCCTGGATCACCTCACTCAGACTCGGAGCCTGGATCACCTCACTCAGACTCGGAGCTGGATCACTTAGAGCTGGATCACTTAGACTTGGAGCTGGAGCTGAATCACTGAGATCTGAGCTGAGTCACTTGTCTTGAGCTGTAACACTAAATCCTGTGATCCAGTCTCCCCCAGAGAGGGCTGTCTCTTCGTAAGCCACGACTCACGGAAACCCAGCTTTCGCTGTCTCCGCACCTTCCCATGCAATCCGTAGAGTTGCCAGCACCCAGTAGACGCAGAGACCCACAGCAATGCAGTGCGGGACATGCACGCACCCCAGCAGACACGGCCCATGGGACCCGCCACACTCCAGCGACTTGTGGGAGACCGGTACCACGCCCAGCAGCTGGCGCCCCGAGATCCTCGCACGACCATATCTGGCACCCAACATGAGAGCCTCTGAACCTCACGCCAGCTAGCAGCTGGTGCCCTCTGAAACACAGGATTCGTGAGTATCTCTCCCCACCAGGAGGGCAACACAAATCTCTTCTAATTTCCTCCTTTTGTTTCCAGTCTAAAGTCTTCGCATGAGGACGGTAAAGACAGAGGAGCAACTGAGGTTTTCTGGTCAGGTCCACTCCCTGACATTAGATGAAGGCCCCTCTGCCCCCTAACGACCTCTGACCACCTGTACAGGTGTAGACAAAGGACCTTCTATCTATATATCTTTCTAATATAAAAATCTGGTGATGCAGCGGCCATGTAACAATCATTAGGACGGCCACCAGTCTCTCAAATCTGTGGGATGGCCTGTGCTAGGAGCCAAGCAAAATCCCCTGAGATCTCGATTTCAGGCACGTTTTCTTGGAAACCATCACTTCACCCCACTTTTTCTATCCTAACACTGCTAGAAAAGTCCCAAAAGTTCCAAGAAATCTCCACATAAGCTTTGGAGTCAGCTTCTAAGGCAGACTTCTCTAATCATTTTTGTTGTCCTGCCCCCCCCAGGGCATTCAAGCTGCAGCTAAAACCAGTTAAGTGAGAATTTAAATTAACTAGCCCCTGCAGAGCACCTGGGAGTTCAAGGTGGCTCACCAGAACAAAAGATTTAAAAATTACTTTTTTTTCTGTAGTCTGAGGCTTGTAACTTCTCAGGGCGTTCCAACCCCCTAGTGTCCGACTGCTGTAAAAACATCTTCCTTTTATAATGGGAAATTGGAGGGACCCCTTTGATGGACTCTGGAAAGGACCAGATCCATTGCTAACCACAGGGAGAGGATTTGCTTGTGTTTTCCCACAGGAACAACCAAAGAAAAAAAAAGAGGCGGAGATGACACCCAAAGTCCCCCTAGAGCCTCCTTCTCTGTCATCCTCATGGCTGTCTTTACCCTGCTTAACAGCAATGCTTCAGCCAACCCCCACTCTCCCTAATACCATGTGCTAGAGATTTTATTTTTCAGGAAAAAATCAGATCCATGAGACAATCGCTGGCGTATCGAAATAATAAAAAAAATTCTACCCAGGTACATTCTCTAGGTACCCCGAATAATAAAGGAGAGGTTTTAAACGATAAAAACAACCCTACAGACTGCCCAGTAGCTGATTTAACAAGCCCAGATATTAATGCCCAGACTTCAAAAGCTCCCAAATATCCTCAGATCAATTCCCCTCCCCCTTCACCTTGGCTGCCGCCACACCCTGCGGCTCCGCCACCGCCTGTGGCGCTGTTCCAAGCATGCCCTACAGCCACAAAGCAACTGTGTAATCTTAGGGATAGTGGAAGTTGCCAGCCTCAATGACCTCAGGACCCCCAAATCCCACCAGTAGAGGCTTTTCCTGTTAACTTACAAATAACAAGGCAACGCCCACTAGCCTGGTACCCGCTCCCAGCAGCGGAACTTAAAGAATTGTGCCAGCGGAACTTAAAGAATTGCACCAGGCTGTCCGTGAGAATGGAATTCATGCTCCATGGACAAAATCTATACTACAAACATTTAATACTAATCTGCTTACCCTCCAGGACTGGAGGGATATCTGTAGATCTACCCTCCCCAGTCCATTATTTGTACAATGGGAGGCCTTATTTAGAGATGAGTGTCTAATGCAGGCTAAAAGAAATGACACTCATAATCAACAGCTAAGACCCCAACAAGGACAGGATCCACCACCTGGATTCATAGATTGGAACTATGACCAGCTTTTTGGTCAGGGCAACTTCTCCACAGGAATCCAACAGGCTGCAATTCCCACTGGCTGTTTTGAGCAAATTCACTTATGTACATTACAGGCTTGGGACCACCTAACCCCCTTGTCCACCGGGCCTGGAGAAACTTCTTCATTAACCTTTTTAAAACAAAAGCCAACTGAGGCTCTCCCAGACTTTATACTAAGAGTGCAAGCCAGTTTAGATAGAAAAATAACAGATCCTGCAGCCAAAGCAATGCTTT
>NW_008349353.1:2658666-2660879 GCF_000622305.1 Nannospalax galili
CCATTTAAAAATTTTTGTGAAGCCTGGAAAATCACCCATCACACTGGCATCCCATACAACCCACAAGGACAAGCCATTGTGGAAAGGTCACATAAAACCTTAAAAGACCAACTAAAAAGACAGGCTCAAACAACATATTCTCCCAATATTCAATTAACATTAGCCTTGTTTACCCTTAATGTACTTAATGTATATCGAGGGACTGATGCTCCCCCATCACCCGACACTGGTCCCAGACACACCCAGTACCACCCATCATGGTTAGATGGAGGGACCCCTTTGATGGACTCTGGAAAAGACTAGATCCATTGCTAACCACAGGGAGAGGATTTGCTTGTGTTTTCCCACAGTATCAACGAAAGAAAAAAGAAAAAAAAGAGGTGGAGATTACTCCACATAAAAAAGAACTAGAAAAATTGGACCTGGTGCTCAGGCAGTAAGGTCAATGAGTAAGTGGGACCTCTTTAATTACAAAGCTTCTGTAAGGAAAAGAAAGAACCAAGGAAGGGAAGAGGAAACCCACTGAGTGGTGGAAACTCTTCACCAGCTACACATTTGACAGGATTAATACCCAGAATAAAAAAAGTGAATGCAAAAGAAATAAGGAAAATAAACGACCCAATTAAAAGGTGATCTAAATAGAGAGTTCTTAAATGAAGAAATAAAAATGGATTAGAAGCACCTTAAAATTTCTCAACATCCTTAGTAATTAGAGAAATGCAGAGAAAAACTACTTTAAGATTTCCTCTTACCCCAGTGAGACTGGCTAAGATAAAGAGAACAAATGAAACCAAATGCTAGAAAGGATGTGGCGAAAGAGGAAATCTCATTCACTGGTAATGGGAATGCAAACTGGTGCAACCAGTATGGAAAGCAGTGGGAAGAACCCACAAAAAACTAAAAATGAACCTACCATATGATCCAGTTATACCACTCCTTGGCATATACCCAAAGGACTCATCATACTGTAGATGCCTGTGCACCCATGTTTGTTGCTTCTCTCTTCACAAACAATCTAATAAATATCCCTCAATTGATGAATGGTTAATGAAATTGTGGTACATCTACACAATGGAGCTCTATTCAGCAGTAAGAAAACCTGAAGTTATGAAATCTTTAGGTAAATTGAGAGAGCTACAGAGTGTTAGACTAAGTGAAATAACACAAACACAGAAAAGCAAGTGACATATTCTCCCTCATTTGTGGATTGTATCATCAATCTCTTATATGTGAGTACATAACTTTTGATGTAACACCAGGAGCAAGGAAAGGGGAAAGAATACACGAAGGTAAAGTGTAGCAGGAGGCCTCCAAGGATGGAGCGGACCCAGAGACCTGGGATTCAGCGAGAATTCACTTCACTTCTTGGTCCACAAATAGCCTGCCAAAAGGAGTCCACGCCTCTGTACCCTGCTCCCGAGCCCAGTGACTGCTGACAGACAGCATGGCATGGACCAATCAGAAAACGATATGCTGACTAAAGGGACTTTGGGGCAGAGAAAGGGAAATATAAGGCGTGCCCCCTCTGCATTAAATGAGCCTGCAGCACCTCGCCTAGCACTTGCTTCTACCCGACTCCCAGAGTCTGTGTGTTGTGACCTGGTGCCTCTTGCTCCCCTAATTGGCAGGGGACCCGATCAAGGTTAGGGCCTTCACAGCTGACCTGAGGAGAACCCTCAACACCTGGCACCTGAACAGGGACTCCTGCCTACAGTGTTGGCGACACCCAGAACCTTGGTTCGTTCGGTAAGTAGGCCCCTGGTTTTGTCTGTTTCTTTGGCTGCTTGAGGGTAAGTGAGTAGTCCCCTCCTCTATCTCCTCCACCCTGTCTGTCATCTTTATTGTTGGAGTAGTTTGTTAGATCAGGGAGGCACACTCCGCCACGTGGTCCTGAAGCCCATGTTGGCACCTCCCCCTTCTTGGCTCCTCCTGGTGAGTTCACATAAGGGTTGACCCACTCTGAACTCAGAGCCCAGGCTTTGGGAGACACCATGTGAGCATACAGCTGGAGGTGTCCCGGCCTCCAGAAGTCCCTCACTGAGCACAAGACATTTGGATCCGATACACCTTTACATGTCAAGGTGGTTTACATCTGCATGACTCACAGTGCTTCTTTGCTTCCTTTGTGCCCTCGTAGTCACCCTTGTCTTCTACTTTTGTGGTGAATTCCCCTTCACGAGACCCTCCCACAATGGGCAATTTACCATCACAAT
>NW_008349353.1:2660986-2666741 GCF_000622305.1 Nannospalax galili
TCTCCCCTGAAAACATGTGGGACCCTGACATGTGGATGTGGGTCCTCTTCGTGGCCCAAAAAAGGGAGGTCAGGTCAGGGATCACCACCCTTGCATCTTTGGTACCAATCCTCCTAGCCATCATTGCTAGCCTTAAATCCTCCTCTCCTGAGGAAGTCATCTCGGCCCACAACAAACACTGCTGGGAGCAATCTAGTTTAGATCTGGCTATTACCTCAACCCCAGACCCCCCAGAGCCCCCAGACCTGGAGGTGGACACCGCCTCTGTGCCCACTTCCAATAAGGAAGGAGCTCCTTTTCCTATATCTCTGGATACTCTCCTAGAGCTACCATGCCCAAAAATTCCCTCGCCCCATTACCCATGGAAGGAGATACTCTCTCCCCCCTGTAACCATCCTGCCTCTTTCCCTGCTAACGTGCCCCTCCCTTCAGTAACCACCCTCCTTAAAGCCTCACACACCTTTATCCGCATTTCCGGTTAACATTGGCCCATGGCTGCCCACCCGACTTGCTGACCTAATTCTTATCCATAAGGCAGATGAGCAATTGGGCCCTGAAACCCCATATTTTGAACAGGTTCTTCGCCAGTGGTCCTTACATCTACAAACCCACTATGATTGGTATAGCTTACTAAAGGCAGTCTTAGAAACCTCAGTCTTTCTAAACTGGCGTGCAGCCTATGATAATCAGGCTGAAAACCAGGCACGCCTAAATCTCCAATATGGCCTCAACATTACATTGGACATGTTCATGGGATGTGGACAATATACAGACCCCATCACCCAGTCTACTATTGGCCTCCATGCCTATTTTCAACAAGTTTCTGACTTGGCCTTTAAGGCCCTTAAACGTTGCTCCCCCAGTGACCCACAAGTCTTTTTCTATAATTTGATTCAACAGTCAGGAGAGTCCTTCACGGACTTGCTTACCCATGTCACTGAGGCAATAGAGCGGAGGGTGGAATCTGGACAGACTCGAGAGGTGCTTATCAAACAATTAACCTGGGAGGGACTAAACATCAATACTTGTAATGTTATCGCACCTGTCCACAATGATAACATTCACAAATGGGTACTCAATACTAGATACTTAGACCCTAGGGTGGGCCCTATTGAGGCTTTGACTGCCTCCTTGGAGACTCTTTTGTCTCAAGGAAAACCCACCCACTTTGGCACACGGGAAGGCTGCCTAAACTGTGGGGGGCTTGGCCACTTTTGTAGCCCAAGAGGTACAGTCCAGCCCAAGAATCCTTGCCCCAAGTGCAAAAGAGGGTTCCATTGGGCTACAGACTGTAGGTCACAGCCTCAAATGGACTCGGCTCCTTTAAACTCTACCCAGGCACCCCTCAGCCCTGCCCATAAGAGGGGAAAAGAGACAGATATTATGGACTCTCCAAATCTTCAACCACTCCCCACTAATGACCCTCTTCCTAGATGGAAGTGCCATAAAGGGCTTAGTAGACACATGGGCTGATGTCACCATTATATCAGAAATTGAATCCCTTAAATTGCCCCATTGGAAATACCATCCAGGTGCACCAATAAAAGGAGTTGGAGGCACACAAGGTACCAAGCTGGTCACATATCCAGTATATTGGAAGGACTTGGGTAGGAACCAGGGCACAGTTATCCCCATAGCAGCAGACGTTCCCCATAACTTGTGGGGTCAAGGCATCTTAGAAGACATGGCTGCAGTCCTTACCACAGATGACCATGCCTTTTATGATGATATCATGCTCCACGATAACTTGGGACTATCAGGGAAAGGACAACACCTTGCCCAACACCCCCAATCCTAAAGGCCACTGCCCACCTGGGATCGAATCCAATCTTGGCCCCCAAGCTGATCCCCATTACCTGGCTCTCTAATGATTCCATTTGGGTGGACCAGTGGCCTATCATAGAACCTAAATTATCTGCCCTCAAAAATTTGGTAGTCGAACAATTGAGGCTTGGCCACATCGAGCCCTCTCTCAGTAAACATAATACCCCAATATTTGTTATTAAAAAGAAATCAGGGAAATACAGACTCCTCCAAGATCTTAGAGCAGTCAATGCCCATATGGAAATGATGGGCTCACTACAAGTGGGCTTACCACACCCTACAGCTATACCCCATCCCATCATATCATAGTACTTGATATCCAAGATTGTTTCTTCTAAATCCCCCTGGCAGAATAAGATAGAACTCACTTTGCCTTCACAGTGTGGGAGCCCAACTTTCAAATAACAGCCAAGAGATACCAATGGAAGGTACTACCACAGGGTATAAAAAATAGCCCCACAATCCATCAATTATATGTTGATAAGGCCTTAACCAACATCCCCAAGGACCTAATTGTCATCCATTATATGGACACCATACTGCTAGCACACAAATCTCACAATACTTTACAGGCTGCAATACCCAGTATGCTTGCTGATTTAGAATGTCTAGGTCTCCACATTGCATGAGACAAGTTACAGTACATCCAACCTTTCACATTCCTTGGCTACCATATAGATACTGTAATTAAACTGCTTAACCCTTCCATCTTGCAAAAAAATGTATATACCTTGATGGAGCTCCAAGAACTCTGTGAGACTATAAACTGACTCAAACAATTTATACCAGTCCCTGACTTGGAATTCCAGGCCTTGTTCTCCCTGCTAGAAGGCCATAATTCACCAACTTCAAGGATCCCTCTCACCCAGTCAGCTAAGGATCTTCTTAGTAAGATAGATCATATACTCTGGTCTGCGTCACTCCAATGTTATGACCCAGCAAAACCATTACTGGCCTTGATCCTCTGGACTAAAACTGGTGTCTTGGGGGCGCTATGGCAGCAAGACCCCTTGGTGTGGATCCACCTGGCTACCTTGGACCTAACTAGGCTTAACTCTAAGTATAATATTCCCTTCAATTTAGCAACTAAGCCCCGACAAACAGCCAGGTGCATATTCGGAAAGGAACCTGACAAAATTATACTGCCCTTTCCTCTTAAGCATTCCCAAACATTATGGGCAGACTCTCTGGCTTTCCAACTAATGATGTCTGGGTTCATGGGGGAGTTGGATAACCACACACCCCCAGATAAGTGACTGACCAGCCTGGCCTGTTTGGAAATCACCACTCCGCCACATGCTTCCCCCTGCAAAAACCCCCTACCTTTAGCTACGCTAGCCTTCTCGGTTGCCAATAAGTCCCATTATGGTGTTGTCATTCAGTGCACGGGAAAGGATGACACCTGTTATGTACAAGCCAATCCCAGCTCTGTCCAGTTGGGGGAGCTCCTGGCCTTGTTAAAAGTCTTCCAAGTCTGCCAGACTGAGCCACTCAATATATTCTCTGACAGCCAGTATGCAGTTCAGGCCCTCAGATGTCTTCCCTTTGCTCGGGTAAAAGACCACAAGGATCCCATCACTAGAACCATGAGAGCTCTCCAGATTATCTTAGATAACAGACAATGGCCCTGGACCACACTAGATCACACACCAAGCTCCCTGGGATCTTGGCAAAGGGAAATGACAAAGTAGGTAAACTTATTATGTCTGTAGAGATTCCTCTACTAGAACAAGCCAGAGCCTTACACCAACAGTTTCACCTTTCTCCTTGCAGTCTGCACCACATTCTATCAGACCTACCCATCTCTCAATGCAAACACCTGAGCAGATTTTGCATTACATGTGCACCCCTTGCTCCGTTAGGCCCCCTCAATTGATATGGAGTTAACCCTTGTGGTCTCCTACCCAATGCCCTCTGGCAAATGGATGTCACCCATTACAGCTCCTTTTGTAATCTTAAGTATGCCCATGTCATTGTTGACACCTACGCCTCCTTTCTTTTCACCATCGCTCAAACTGCCTGAGCAGATTTTGCATTACATGTGCACCCCTTGCTCCGTTAGGCCCCCTCAATTGATATGGAGTTAACCCTTGTGGTCTCCTACCCAATGCCCTCTGGCAAATGGATGTCACCCATTACAGCTCCTTTTGTAATCTTAAGTATGCCCATGTCATTGTTGACACCTACGCCTCCTTTCTTTTCACCATCGCTCAAACTGGTGAAAAGGCCTCACATGCCGTTAAGGCAGTCAAATCAGCAATGCTGGTAATAGGAGTGCCATGGACCCTACAAACTGATAATGGGCCAGCTTACTCCTCTCTACAATTCCAATCTTTCCCGTCAACATGGAAAATTAGCCACTCCCTTGGCATCCCTTATAATCCACAGGGACAACCCATTGTGGAGCAGGCAAATAGGACCCTCAAAGAAACATTACAAACATATGCTACCCCTGAATCTAAAAGGGACCTGCACCTGGCTCTAATTGAAGCTCTATTCAGCATTAATTTCCTGTCCTTCAATAAAAATGGTTTGAGGCCGGCCTACAAACACTGGGCTACCATACTTAGGCCTACACCCTTGCCGCTAGTGAGATGGAATGACCTGTAACATGTCAGTGGCAACCACCTGCCCCCTTATTAACAAGAGGGCGAGGCTATGCTTATGTGTTTCCTCAGACAGAAACAAAGTCAGTATGGGTTCCAGTGAGAGATGTGAGACCAGTAACTGAACAACAGGACCCCCAGGACCCAGAGACCTTGCTGCTATCTGGATAATTGGTTTGCTCTTCCCTGCCCCTGCCACGGCCCACGATTTCTGGGCCTTGGTCCCCTCCCCACCTATACTCTTGCCCTTATTGCTTCATTCCCCAGCCTACCCCACCCTCTATTCAACTTATTCCACGCTTGGCCTCCCATCATGGACCCAGTTACTTCCTGGGAATCACTCAATGGCTCCTGGCTCCTAAATAACTCTCTATGCTTCACTCCCAACAACACATCCTCATGCACTGGGCTGTTCAACCTGACCATCTAAGATTTTATTGGCAGTGCCTTCTCGGGTTACATGCTTAAACTCCAGGGCCTTTCCCCTACCTTCAATAACACCGATGTAAACTCGGTCCTCGCTGTACTGGGGGCAATAATAATAGGGGAGGTGGAGAGGACCGCCACCCCTCTGCCCCTGTTTTTCCCTGCCATTCTATGGCCACCGCTCCCCAACTGCCAACACACATGCTCCCTTGCACCCGTTTTCCTCACGCTCCCTATACCATGGCAAAAATGCCACCCTAAGCCCAACCATTCCATCCCTCCTTTTTGCAGCTTCAGCCTCTCCCCCTCTAATCACCCCTAGGATCTTGGAGACAACTGGACCCCACCTATCCCTGTGGCATTAAGATCTCCCATATCAACCATGAATCAACACTCTTTAACTAGGACCTCTGTAGTCCGCATGCCTGCATGGACATGAGGCCGTTACTGGCACAGCAGGGCCTTCAGCTTTCCAACGGCACTTACACTAACACAAATCCCTCTACTTGTGCCAAAAACAAAATCCTTACATCCATTGATCACACGACATCCTGGCCCCCTACCCCCATTTGCATGTGGCCTGCATTTGCCTTATTGCTAGCCAATGTTACCTCTGACCCTCAGTGACAACTCAACTGCTCTGATACCAACACCACCTGTGTACTGACGGCCTGCTGGAACCATCCAGCTCACATAGTTCTCTTTATGCATGAACCCGTGGCCCTTTGGGTTCCAGTCACCAATGGAACCCACTTCCATGTTATCACCCTTATAGAGTGGACAGCTTTGTCAGAAGCCCCCTGCTTAAAACAGGATTTCGGGGTCACTGCCGCTCTCATCTCAGTCATCATCCTTGCATTAGGGTCGGCCACCACCACTACAGTAGCTATCACTCAATC
>NW_008349353.1:2666898-2676546 GCF_000622305.1 Nannospalax galili
AAATGAAATTATTGTTCTAAATTATACCTGCGCCCCCACATTGGACATTAATTCAGGGTTCCTAGAGAAAATCTGGTCTAATCTAAAAGCACTGTTTGACCCGTCTTGGATGGTCACTTACCTACTCCTGACAGGCATAATTATTATTCTCTTTCTACTTCTTAAATGCCTTGTTCTTCATTCCCGCAGTCAGAAAAAATTCAATCAGTCAGTATATCAGGCCCTCAGAGCAATACACGAAGATGATTTCAACCTGCCCTGTGCATCCCAACAGACTTGGCTTGCACAAATGTACGAGGCCCCCTAGCCTCCTACAGATAATTGCCCATCTCGACTGATCCCCATGGAAAATACTCCTTGGAGAGCTGGTAGTCAATGATGGGTAAGATCCTACTGGGCTGAATCAACCTAAGCCAGCCCATCTCGACTGATCCCCATGGAAAATACTCCTTGGAGGGCTGGTAGTCAATGATGGGTAAGATCCTACTGGGCTGAATCAACCTAAGCCGGCACAGTCCATTATGCTGGGTGACCTTTGAGGTGGGGACAACAATGCCGAGGCAGAGAATCTCGATTCCCACTGATTGGCATAGAGTTGGCATAACCTGCTCTTAAAAAAGCTCACCATCTTGAGAGATGGAGTTCTTAATACAGTGACCCCATGAGCCATTGTACTTTGCCTTGATGTATCTGGACTAATATCAATATGCTATATACCTCATCTTTAAAAGTAAAAGAAGGGGGAGATCGGCAAATAGCCTGCCAAAAGGAGCCCATGCCTCCGTACCCTGCTTGCGAGCCCAGTGACTGCTGACAGACTGTGTGGCGTGGACCAATCAGAAAACGAAATGCTAAGGGAAATATAAGGCGTGCCCCCTCCTGCATTAAACAAGCCTATAGCACCTTGCCTAGTGCTTGCTTCTACCTGACTCCAGGAGTCTGTGTGTTGTGACTTTGCACCTCTTGCCCCCCTAATTGGCAAGGGACCTGATCCAGGTTAGAGTCTTCACAGCGGGCCTGAGGAGAACCCGCAACAGTAAAGAAAAGACTGAAAGGACGATAACAGGGAAAAGATATTACTGAGGCAGGGGGAGGTGAGGAAAGTGGGAATATTAGGCAGGGAAGGACTTGCAAGTGACCATGATATGGGGGAGGGAGGGAAGACAGAAGAGAGAGGGTGATAGGAGTTGGGTGGTATTGCAGGGAGGGTGAGGATAATAGGGGCACTGTGATGAGTGATGGAGGGAGGAGGGAGGCTGGATGGGAGAAAAAAGGGAAGAGAAGAATGAATCAGGTGGCTAGGAAACCTGGAGGGAAAAGTGATGGCTTCCAAATCCCATGAGAAATGCACATATAATGTCTGAACATTAATGTGTATGTATATCTGGGAAGGTGACAAGGAACAAGGTGCCAGATAGAAGAGACCTCCCCTAGAGTGCTTGGTGAAAGTGGTCCAGGAAACTTCCAAATAACCCAGATTTTGCCAAACCTCTTGGTTATCTCCCAGAACCAGTAGATAAAACCTTACTGTTTAGGACAGGACATACTTAGGCTACAGGACTTAAAACAATGGAGCACGTACTGACCTAGAATCCTTCTTACTGAAGTTTAGCTACCATAATGCTATATAATGATATGCAAACTGACAAGGGAGAAAAACAATCAATGGTCCAATTCAGCCCCAAAGCCTAATAAACCATAGTCACTGGCACAGCAAGCTACTTCTTTTGGTGCAGTACTGGCCCTGGGGACAGCGGGCAATCAACAGCTCTCTAATTGGACTTAAAGCCCTCTCAGTGGGAGAGAACTCATGAGTGGCACTGTAAACTCAGCCAGATACACAGGGAAGGAGAAGACAAAGATCTTAGAGAAAACCCTATTGCTTTCACATCTCTAGATAAATGAAACTTCTTACTATATGCTAAATATTGATCCTTACATTTACAGACTAGTATATTGTACACTACTCATCAAAGAAACTTCTTTTTGTAACAGATGGAGGCTACTGCAGAGCTGCACCTTTCTTCAGACACAGAGAATATATGTCTGAGAGATGCCCAGTACTAAGCGACACATCTACAGTTGAACCTCTACAACTAAGGCTCATGGAACATAGTGGAATAAAGGGTAGACAGAAATTAATGCATCCCTCAATTCTCACCAGTAAATCTTCCTTATACAACACAGTGCTACAGACACAGAAGGCCACAACTGGCCAAGTTTTAAGGAAGAGACTGTAGAGTGTAGCATGGGACTCCTATGTGGAACATGGTTCAGACAACCTTGCTGAAAAGGCAGCAAAAAGATTATAATAGACAGGGCTGCTTGATGACCACAGGGAAGCAGAGGCTTCCAGATCACTAGAAGCTTGCACATGTGAACTTGCGGCAATGGTGACATCGAGCACAGAAACTGTGTCAACTCAATTAATCAATGGTCCAAAGGAGAAGAGAGAAATAGGTAATGGACTGATGCTCTGAGAACTATTTGAGACTGATTGCTGCTGGGTGGGTGAGAGTGTGAATAACATACAATCAATGAATGGGCAGACTAGACTCCAGTGGATGCATTTACACTGAAGTACACTTGAGTAAAAATGCCTGAATGAATAGTGCTTGACATGTATGTCAGAATACATGAGGTTCAGTGTTGGTATGGGGGAGGAATAGATGGGGTGGGGATATAAATTTAATTGAGAAATGTATTAAATTACAAAAGCTTGATAAAAACTAAAAAAACAAAAACAAACGAACAAACAAAAAAACACTGCCAATTGAATTATATTCCAACCCAAAAGATGCTTAGTAGTTTTGGAATATTTGAGAATAAAGACAACAGAAAGTGGGCAGAAATGAGGGAAAATTAGTAATAGTGAATAAGACTATAAAATTTTATCGATGGCCAAGACAGTACTGACTTAAATAAAAGAGATAGCATCACATTTTCACAGATCTTTAGAACATTCTTTCATCTCATTCAAGTATAGATTCAGTGACCATTCCCCTAATTTTCAGGATGTTATGTCTTTACTACTTTAGCTTGTCAGTTTGTTGAAGGGGACATCCATCTTCAGCTTTCTATCACCAATTGGTGAATCATCTCAGTGTTTTCTATGACTCCTATCATTACCTGCAAACAGGCAATGTCCTTCCTAATTACTTCAAATTCCTCTCCTATACTCAAGGATCATTCTGAGCATAATCAACAATTCAGATACTTGTTTATTTTTTAAAGCAGTGTCTCAAGTTTTTCAGGAATGCTTCAAACATAACAGGGAAATCATCATGAACTTCTGATCCTCCTACTACAGGAGTGCACAATCATGTTCATGTTTATGAACGTCTTTGTGTTGAACCCCAGATTCCTGCATGTTATGCAAGCACTCTGCCAAGTGAGCAAAAGCTCCAATTTTATTAATCCATTTTAATTGAAATAAATCTTGGACTTAATGAGGGCATATTTGTTTTTGAAAATTTGATTTAAGAGGTGTACACTCACACTGATTAATCATGTAGCATTGATGAAGTAGCATTTAGACTGACTTCACCATCATAAGGAATATTTTGAGTAAGCAAGGTCACTGCTTGCTCTAAGACTATGAAAAATCGATGATTAAGAGCAGAGTTCTTTGGGGCTAGGCAGATAGCTCAGCAGTTAAGCACTCTGGTTGCTCTTACAGAGAATCTCGGTTTGATTCCCAGCACCCACATGACAGCTAACAATTTTCTGTAACTCTAGTTCCCATTGATCTGATACCCTCTTCTGGCCTCTGAGGGCCTTACATTCAGATGGTACACTTACATACATTCAGGCAAAACACTCATACACATAAAAATTTAATTTGTAAGAACACAATACTGAATATCTGAAATCTTAAATTCCAAGAATAGCTTCTAATATATTCACTAATATATGAAATTAAAAAAAATATTTATTTTGGAAAGGAGTCTTTTGCTAAATTCAGAACTCCCTAATTGCCTAGATTTGCAGGTGAGTAAGCTTCAGGGGTCTCTCTGTTTCCTTCTCTCAATGGCTAGGTTGGGGAACCGTGCCATCATATCAGCTTTAATGTGGGTGCTCATGCTTGCAAAGCTAGCACTCTACTCACCGAGAAATTGTCTCTCTAAAAATTTAAGATTCACAAACGAATTAGAAATGTAAAAGTAAAGGGTGTCAATTAACAAATATTTTGAGTCTTGTATATTAAAGATCTAGATTCCAAACATTAAATACATTTCAAAAATAATTTAATCTTAATGAAAAAATACAAAAAATGATATAAAAAATCAAGAAATATATTATTTTGTTTATGGACACGAAATTTGTGTATTGTATTAGTTTCTTGTTTCAATGATAAGATTCCAGAGAAGAACCAACTTAAGAAAGAAAGGGTTCGATTACCAGTACCCACATGGCAGCTAACCATGCCTGCAAGTCCAGTTCCAGGGGAACCAACATCTTCTGACACCTGCAGGCATTGCACACATGCATGCAAGAAATTCTTTATCACACATAAAATGAAAATAATAAATAATAAGAAAAGAGTATACATCTATCATGATAGGGAAGTCATGGTGGCAGGATTATGAGGGAACTGGTCACATTGCATCTGTAGTTAGGAATCAGGGAGAGATCTAAGTTCGGCTTCCTCTTCCTCCTCCTCCTCCTCCTCCTCCTCTTCCTCCTCCTCCTCCTCCTCCTCGACCTCGTATTCCTCCTCCACCTCGTCCTCATCCTGCTCCTCTACCTTCTCCTCTTCCTCCTCTTCTTCCTCTTTTTTATTTTTATCTTTTGAACAAGGTCTCACAACGCAGCACAGGTACTCCCCATGTAGAATATATGGGCCCAATAGCACAGAGCTCTGCCTGCCTCTGCCTTTTGAGTGCTGGGATTAAAAACGTGCACAACCACATCCAGCTTAATTAATTATCTTGATTAAACATATAGACAAATTAATAGATTAAGGATTCATTAGTTCTTAACATGTTTTTCTTTCTCATAAAAATTTCAAAATAATTTTGACACAGTTCAGTCTACAAATAATGCTATTCATTTTGAATACTTATAAACAATAGAATTACACATGTAGAGTCTCTTGACTCAGCACTTCATAAGAACAGAGTAGAAGGCTCTAGAAATGTGTGAGCAGACAAATTTGAAGATTGTAACTTAATGCTCTAAGAAGACATTAGAAAAAATAAGAAAAAAAAACTGAAAAATAAAAGTCAAGGACACATAAAGGTATAATAGTGAAACAGATACTGCAAGAATGTCCAAGGAATGTATTTAGAGAGATGTGTAATTCACATAACAATGATTTGTTAGTAATATTTAATGTAAGATCAAGCTGGTGAAATATCGTGAAGCATCCTGAAATGGGGCATGACCAACTTAAGGAATGCTTAGAAGAATTTCAGGCAGGGGCAGTATTCAAGTAAGAGCTAGTGACATGATTAAATCACATATAAATTGCCCTTTAGCATCAAAAACATCATAGGATTATACAATTTTTACTTTCTGACTCTTTTCCTCCTTTTACCAACCCTACAAAAATAAGTTTCCCTTATATCTAAAGGGACTTTTTATTTTACATGATTGAAAAATCTTCACTTTTTATGTGTCTGCTTTATTTCTACTTAAAGATTATTTGTATTCTTCATATACACTGTGAGTCAATAAATAGAATCAAGTTTCAGAGTACTTGCATCTCATCTCACCGAGCAAGTGTTTCTTTCAGCAAGATTGTAAAAAGTGCCTGTCTCTTATCTCTATAAATTTGCATGCATTAAATTTACATGATAAGCTGTAGTTCTCTGATAAGTCAACAACTCTAACATTTCCAAATCTTATTAATGCTTTTTCAGTAACTGAATGCCATAACTACCAAGGAAAAGAAATCAGAAACTGTGCCATTATACCTCTAGCCTTACATATCAATGGAAGGATTTCTGATTTGGGATATTTTATTTTCCAATAGAATATTTTATCATGTTTCCTTTTCACTAGCAATCTTAGACTGGCATCTTCATCTGCCACAAACAAAAGTAGTATTTCTTGCTAGCACATCATTAATGTCCTTCAAGAGAATAATAGATTACACCTTTTCTATGCAATTTTATTCAAGCACTGTTTCCTGTTAAAATGTATAAAACTGTGAAATGCTTGGACTTATACTTGACAGGGGAGCACAGAGATATTTTATACTGTCAAGGTTACTAACACATTTAAAGTCAGGGCTATCATGTTGCTTTGGGCCCACTTGAAGTAGGAAGTGATAAAATCTTTGACTGAATACAGCACAGAGCCATAATTTATGTGGAATTTTGGCATGGAATATTTGTAAATGTGTTCGGTAAAAGCAGTACCACTATGCGTCTTACCAACATTGCAGTGCTAGAACGCAATATCAATAACTTATCAATTATACTGATGTAAATTACAACACTTTAAAAGGTACCCTTAAATTTTTCTTTACACATTTTCTTTCTTAGGATTTTTGGCATTAAATGTGAAAAAAATATTATTCATTTTTTTTGTAGCCCTTAAGAGGAAAATGAGGAGAATGACATCAAGAAAAACCCATGAATCACCTTAATCAAGTTTATAATCTCAAATTATTTATACATATCTCTATTCCTTTAAAGTCTTAGATAATAGGAAATGTAATCTTCAACAATAGCTTTTTTAAATTTTGTTATGTTTCAATGTGCTTCCAGAGTAGCAGCTTCATTTTACCCTCAAAATAACTATGCATTAATACCAATTTTCTTTATTTTCTCTATATGCCTTTATATGAGACTTTATGTGTGCTTATCACCACACAAAGTGACACTTATTTTTCTTCAGATAATGTTCCATTAACCTCAGTATAAATTATGTTTGAGACAGATTTTGTACTGTCAGAGATATTTAATGCATCATGCATATTTGAAACATGGATATTGTCCTGTAAAAAGAATACAAAACTCATATCCAATGGTATCCATCCTTTTTGAAATAGTCCCTATCTGAGTTGAGAGATTTTGTGGTATTCTAGCACAGTACTTGATTTCTTATGTAGTAATTGGTCATTTACTGTTCTTTTCAAAAATATTTTATTATCTCTATGTTATGTGTATGTTTATATAGCCAGCATGTGTGTAAGTACATCTGTGTCATGTAATCCCCTGGAACTGAAATTACAAACAGTTGTTAGCTCCCATATGAATACTGGGAATCAAACCAAGGTCTTCTGCAAGAGCACCCAGTGCTCTTAGCCACTGAGAAATCTCTCCAGGTCCTCATTTACTGTTCTTATATAACAATTGATGTGTGGTTTCATAAATATAAAACAATATTTCCAATCTTTAAGTAGCAAAATTTGCAGTACATTTTTGATATTTAATGATATTTTCCACATTCACAATCCATACATTCTACTCTTCACTCCATGTTTAGCAAACATTTTTTATTTTAAATTTTTCATTTGTTTGTTTTCTTTTTGAGACAGGGTCGTCTGTAGCCCCATCTGGCTTAAACTTCACCAGGCTGGCCTGGAGCTCTGCCTCTCCCTCTCCAGTCATGGAATTAAAGGCATGTACCACCATGCCCAGCTTTACCAAGTTTTTGTGTCATCCAGATAATCAACATAGATGGTCTGATTGGTTCAAATACATTGAGTTTTACTCTTAAGGCACTTACAATCTAACAAAGGGAGGATGGAATAGAATTAGCATCTCACATTGAACAATAAAATAATTCCAAAGCTCTGTTAAGTTGGAAATTTGTTTTCTTTGCTTCTAATACCAAACCATTCTTTTTCAAGAACACAACTAAACCATATTAGAAAGTCTCATATGACTTATACAGTGCATTTAGGGCCATGATGCTATTTTTCATATACTAAAGTTGAAAAAATTCTATGGTTTACTCTTTTTTTTTCTGTACTGCATTGCACCATGTTAACTGAATATTCAATGGTTTGTATTTGATTCAAATATTGTAACTGTTTTATATTGTCCAATTTTTCCAAATTCCAGATTTTAAACTCCACTTATTCCCAGCTTTGGTGATTTCCCAATGCTTAGAATTATGTACTAGAGGTATGTCACCCCTTGCTTTCTTGGAGTTTTGGTTTCTATTGATAGTGGCTTATGTTTTTCATACCAAAGGTGTAAAGGCTTATAAAGACCTCTTAAATAAGAAATTTTCCAATGGCATATTCCCTTAACTAGAATTATGTTTTCATTTTTAGAAAATATTGCATGTCAATATATATTTCACTCAGGCTGGAATGATGAATCAGAGGTTAAGACCACTTACTGCTCTTCCAGAGGGCCTGGGTTAGTTTCCACAACCCATATGGTTCCATTCTTATCTCCATTTCCAGAGGAACTGATGCCCTCTTCTGTGCCTCTGTGGCCATCAGGCATGAATTCAGTGCACTTACATACATGCAGGCAAAACACTCATATACATACAAAATAAAATACAATAAATCTTTTTTTTAAAGTAATGTATATTTTCTGCTAATTTTATATCTGAAATTTGACTCAATCTTGATCAATATAGCTATTCTTTTGGAACTTCTTTATCCACTTAACTTATTGACAAATTATAAATACCTTTCCTTATTTAAAAAATATAGGGGGTGGAGAGATGACTCAGGTGTAAAGAGCACTGGCTGTTCTTGCAGAGGACCTAGGTTCAATTTCCAGCACCCACATGGTGACTAACAACCATCTGTAACTCCAGCTCCAGGGGATACGATGTCATCAGACCTCAGGGGGCATTGCACAACATGGGCATATTTACACACATGCACATAAAATAAAAAATAATTAGTTACAAATATATATAAAGACTATGAATAAAATTTAAAGATTAGTGATGTGATGAGGAAGTGACACAGTTAAAGGAGACATAACCTTCAGGACAATAAAATCCTTCAGTGTGCTACAGGGGTAGCCGATACAAGATGTACAAGGTATATATCAAAATTCACTTGTGCATTTGTGATATCAACATTCATGAGATGGATGCAGGAAGATAATCACAAATCCAAGTTTAGTTTTGACTTTATAGTGAGTTCTAGGCCACCAATGAGTACATAGTGTGATCCAAACTTTAAAACAAAATGTTACCTTTTCAAATCAGTCATTAATATATATGAAATTATCAATATTTTCCTTTAAAGTTAAAAGTAGGTGGGAACAGACAGCATGATGGATCTTAGACAAAAAATGCTATGCTCAGTATTGTCTTTGTAGTCCCCCATTCTGTTCCCTCATTATGGAATCTTTACTAACAGAATGCATTTTAAAAGTACTTAGCATCCATAATAACATGGGTACTGGTGTAGACGATTTCTCTCTTCATAAAATGGAAAAAACAGCTTAAGAGCAGTAAACAACCTTGCATGAAGAGGGAAAAAAGTAAACTTAAAAAATCCTAATGAGGTGTTTTACATGCTTTCAACAAGACTGTTATTTCAAGGATATATTTTTAATGAAGTAAAAAACAAAACAAACCTCTGGCTGACTAGATTTACCAGAAGGGCAGACAGGGGGGAATGGATGAGGGTGCTGACAACACAGTGGACAGTGACAGGGATGGCAGAGTATGGAGCCTCTACTGGGAGAGGAAGGCTGTCTATCTGACAAGTTTGTA
>NW_008349353.1:2676699-2712945 GCF_000622305.1 Nannospalax galili
TCAAATTAAGGTAAAGAATAAGAACAAATCATTCTGGAAGAACGCAAAGGAAAATAGCTTTAGATATTTAAGTGACGATAGAATTTATTCTCATAATTGTTTTAATAGCTTTTGTATAATCCTCATCGCTATTATGAGATATAAAATGTATTTATCAAATCTGTAATCATTATGCCAAAAAAACTGAATTACTGTAATATTTTGTATATTGTTAAAACTGCAACTTTAATTGTAAAAAAAAAATTAAAAATTAAAAAAAAATAAAGCACTGATTTTTATGGACTGTTAAAAAAACAAAAACAAAAACAAAACAAAACAAAACATGACTTTAAAGAAACCATCTGCAACTCCAGTTCCATGATACCTGACACCTTCTTCTGACCTCCCTGGGCATTGCACAACACTGGTGCACTTACATACATGCAGACAATACACTCATACACATAAAATATGAAATAAAAATCATAATAAATAAAATATATTAAAATGTGAAAAAAAGGTATGACAGGAGGTTCACAATTTGCAATGCAGTATGTATTAAAAACAGAATGATAAGGGAGAAAATGTGATGAGCTAAATAACTTTAAAAATGTTCGGTCCATAAGATTAACGGTGAAAGGAACAATACAAAACATTCTATGACAATACAGTCTCTTTCCATGAAATGAAAGTTAACAATCGCATAAATATGCGTGCATACTGTACTATCAAATATTATGATTGTATTTCCCTTTGAAGTGATATTATGCTGATGATATGTACTCTTCAATCTCAGGGGCCCCTCAAAGATCTTTTAAGCCCTGCATAATCCTAAGAAATTGATATTGAAAGAATGTTCTATAAACTACCTGTGTGTTCATGCTCTATTTCTATTAACATTAGCAATTTGTGCTCACAGGTTTGCAAATATATCAGGATGCCTGATTTATTTTTGATGTGCACCCAACATGAAGCAAAGAGAACAGAGCTAGGGCAAAAAATAAGAACTCCACCAAGCATTTACTTAATGTATTTTCAGTCTCACGTGATGTTTGGCACATTATTTCAGCAATTTTTTAATTTCAAACTTTATAGCGTTTAATGGTTAGTAACTACTCTTTCTTGACTAGATGAATCTGTGAGTTTATATTGCTTGAAAGAATGATGAGAAAAAGATGAAATAGGGTGTTCAATAATAAATAAAATAAATCATAGATGTAATAAAATCTCAAAATTAAAATGTTTAGTTAAATATTAATTTAGAAATCCTAATATGCAAAATGAATAAAATAAATTTTAATGAGATTTTCAAAGACACACTTTAAACTTTCTACACCATAGGGAAGATTGGAAGATCTTGCAATACTTCTGCCTATATTAAATCCAGTAATGCCTCTTGTTAATTCTAATAAATTGTTCATTTATTTTGACTATCCCTATGACTGACAATATCCAAGGAATCAGAATTGCTTTCTGGTATCTAGTAATATCTTTTAGATAATGATACATACAAAGCTGCTAATTATTATATCAGAATATGTCCTCCTACACCTAAAATTACACCACATAAAACCTATTCTAAGGTACTTTGAATTAGTGCTTTTCCTTCAAACTTGAGGACAAGGAACAGGATTTGAGTCTTTGAACCTGAAACTTCAAAATGAAGGAAAGTAAATTTCAATCCTCTGATTTATAGAAGTTCTTTAAAAAAGTATAACAATGAGAAATGTTCAATCATCTTTAGAAAATGATTTTTCAATATGAATACAATTAAAAGTATTAGTGTTAAAGTGTCAAAATGTGGACTTTATTAACAAAGCAAAATAAAAATTCTAGAATGCTGCTTGGTGTTTTAAAAGCATCCCCCAAAGCTTTTGTGTAAGAAACCCAATTGTAAAATACATTCTTTAATTGTATGTGGATTCAGGATTCCTTAGACAGAGTGCAGAGTCAATGGCATGAGGATAGTATGCGCACTATGGCAGAAATTTCTTTATGAGAGAAGGAGTAGACTTCAGCTATCACACTTAATTTGTCTCCCGCTGTGGCACCTTCCATTCTGTAGTGATGCAACTATCAGACCCTCTCCAGATGCCTGGAAAAGTTTATTAGAATTCCAGTCTCCAAATCTCTAAGATGTGAATTTATTTCCTGAGACATCACTCAATCTCAAGTGTTCAATTTAACAACATAAAGTTAATGTAGCTTTCCATCCATATGGAAAATGGAACTTTCTTTAAGTGGCAGTCTGAGGAGTAGCAGAGGAAACCATAACAATAATTAAGGTAATAATTTACGATAGTGAAGATTTTCATCACAATTATCTTTTTAGAAATAATTTCCTACTCTAACAGATAGGAAACACTATTCTGAAGATCCTGAAGAGTAGCACACAGTATATCTAAAAAGTCAAGACTTTCTGTCGTTCTTTCCTTTATTTTGGTAATTGGTATCAGTCCCAGGACCTCATGCATGATATGTAAGTTGTTCTTTTTCTTACCACTGATTTTTCACAGTTATACTCCATGTTTTACTCATAAGTCTTACTCAAGAATTAGACAGTGTAATTCTTAAGACTCATTCAGTCATCACCACTCTTAGCACTTTTATGAATAAACTAGAGAAGCAGAGATAGAATACATAAAATATGTGATCCAAATATTTTAATTTCAAGAAATCAAAATGAGTTCAAATTCTAGAGAAACATGTTTTATACCGTGTTCTAAACTGTTCCTGGCTTAAGTTAAAACAATTTGTTATTCTCATTTAAGAAATTGTACTAACATATCCCAGAACTACCCAGAAATCCCAGAAATTTCAATCAGGTGAGATAGGTTTTAAATTTTCATTATCAGTATAATGTTAAGTGGTAGTAGGAAGAGAGAAGAGGATGTATTCAAGAGTGAAATCACAGGTATGAGGTTAATTCATATGGCTAAAAGATATTCCTTAGATGTTACAAATCATGAGCTTCAGTCTATGCAGACAATGCAGTGTTCAATTTCAAAGATTTCCAAAAGAAGCAGAAGTCTTGTGTTGTGAGGAAACAGACTTGATTAATATGTGACCTATGCCATGTGACTGAGACATGCACAACTTAGGCAATGTGTCACAGATCACTCACTGTTTGACTAGGTCAGTGGGTCTTAGTTAATGTGTGTCACATATTTCAGCATTAACAGGGTCACTTTGCCTTTGATCCCTGTGTGGCAAGGAGGCTAAGTATATAAGCCCTGACTGTGAGTACTCTGCTCACAGTTCTATATGCCTAGGGCCTAAGTTCTCTAACTTTTAAAACCTTTTAGTGATATTGGTTGATATGATGAAATTTTTTGAATACTATGATACAGAGGTGGAAAGTTAGTGTGTTCCAGTGTATCTACTACAGTATTGAATGAATGCACTACTCCTGTTCCTGACACGTGAATAAAAACTGCTAATTTTACTAGTTTATATGCATAGATATAAATCATTTACAAAATAATTAGCTTGCTATGATAGACCAGGGATTTATTTTTCCCATGAATAGCCAGTATTTGAAACAGCTATAATTATGGGCACTGTTTACTTTGGTTTATAATAATCTGCTGTAGTGATTCAGGATATATATTTGCTGCGGCAAAAGTACAAAATGATAATAAGTGGGAAATTTTATTTTAAAAGTCTTTACTTTTGTTTCATTAAAATATCTTAGACAGATTATAAGTGTATTATGAATGAAAATCTTAGCTTTACTGCTTTGATAGCAAACTACAATTCTGAAAATTTCTTCTTGACCTGCTTAATTATGATTATTTTCTCAGATATATACTTGTGGATTGGCTGTGCACATGAAGTTAAGAAGATTCTCTAGAATACAAAACACTGTATAAAAGTATTTAAAACACTATAAAACATGGAAAGGTCATATTTACTTACTTTTACCATGTTTATAATAAAATGATAAGAAGAAGAAAATTAATCAGAAAGTATGAAAGACAATTATATTAATCAGATAATAGTTACATTATCTCATTTGTCAATTTCAGTATAAAGGTTCCATTAAAACAGATATCAGGTAGTCAATGGATTGATATTTATAAAGTTGTAAAACAGAAGATAATAAATTTACCCTTTTTCAACAGGAAATCAATTTAGAAGACAAATTATTTGAGTAACTAAACTATAAATCTAATATTAGTGATGAAATGTGCTGTGCAAATTCTGTCTTTCCTTTTCTCCCTCTTATTCTTTCTTTTTCTACTCGTTTTCTTCTATCTTGAGACAGGATATCACTAAGATACCCTGCCTGGCTTGGAACTCACTGTGCAAACCAGGCTGGCTTGGAACTCACTGTGGAGATTTGGAATTAAAGATCTGCCCCAACATTCCCGGGCAGCTTTCTTTCTCTTTCTTCTTTTTAAACATATTTGTCATTGAAAAGTAATCATGATACTTTTTTTTTTTTTGGTCTTTTTGAGACAGGGTCTCCCTGTAACCCCAGCTGCCCTGGAACTCAATATGTAGACCAGACTGGCCTTGAACTCACAGAGATCTGCCTGCCTCTGCCTCCCGAGTTCTCAGATTAAAGACGGTGCCACCACGCCTGGCTAATAATGATACTTTCTTATAACCATGAACAGAGACTGCACACATTACAGATCTATGTTAGAGAAAAATAATGCTCTATATTCAGAGATAAATTTACCACAGTCCCAATCACTGCCTCTTAACATCTTTTGATAATTGTTCCTCTGTACTTTCCTTAAATTCCTTGTAGTCATTTAGAATTTGGGGGAATTTTCTTCTTGTACCTTGTATTTACATTTTGTACCCAAAATTGCACTAACTTTGAGTATAGCAGTGTATATGACTGTATCTTGGAGTTATAGCTCACTTATGAGTGCATCACTCAACATATAATTTACAAAGTCTACTATAATACAATTCCTGATACCGTTACTCCAAATTTCTCTTATTTCTACATACACAGTGTTTGGGGAACTTTTTCCTTGCTCATTTATTGAGACAGGGTCTTTTGTAGCCCCAAATGGCCTGTAACTTGCTATGTAGACCAGGCTATCCTTGGTCACACAGAGACCGGCCTGCTTCTGCCTCCTGAGAGCTAGGATTAAAGGCATGTACCACCATGTAGAGTGTATTTTGGTTTTATTGTCATTGTTATAGTTTTGTTCTGTTGATTATAACTTTTAAAATATCATGTCACACTGCTAAAATTTTGTTTTCTATATCATATGTTCTTGTAATATTTATAAGTCCTGAGAGGATATTTATCTTCACTCATTCCAGTGTCCTTTGCACTTCATTTCTACTATATATCTACTCTAGCCTTTTTTGTTATCTGAAGAATTGTAAACTCCTTGGCAAAACAGTGCAAATAAAAATGCATTTTCTCCTTTGAATATTTTTTTTTTTGCTTCTTGGAATTAAATGTGAGCAAGATACCCTGGAAGCTCAATCCACTATTATTAACACAAAATGTAATTTTTTGTCTGTGGTAAAATGTAATCATGCCAACATGACTTATTTATGTTTATTATTCCTGAAAGTCTTTTGCTTGTCGACTAAATCTGTTTCCATTTTGTGAATTAACATCACTTTGCTTTCTCTTTATCTGAAATATTAGGAGGCTGGGTTTTATTATATTGTTGGAGTATGTAATCTTTCTCCAAGTAAAACTGTCTTTTTTTTCTAGGTATCTTTTGTGTTTGTCTTAAAAATGTTTATATACTCAGATACACACACACACACATATATATATATATATATATATATATATATATAAATGTTGACATATCCAGATAAGTTAGAAGCTCTTTCCTTATCTATATAAGATATTATACTCTGTATCATATCCTGTATATCTAGTATAAGGATGATATGCCATGCGTAGTGGCCCACATCTTTAATCCCAGATCTTGAGAGACTGAGGCAGGTGGGTCCCTGGGATATAGAGACCAAACTCATCCTAGTTGTGACTTCCAGGCAGGCTGGGACTTGGGAAACCCTGTTAAAAAAAAGCATCTACCCAATGACTTTATAGACATACACAGGTGCCAAGGATCCGAGTGCAACCTATTATGACTAGTAATAATGAGATGCATACAGATTAGAGACACATGTGCCAACATCTCAGTGTTATTAGCAAAAACAATGAGTCTTTCTGTAAGAAAGTGTATATTTTAAAATGAAATTGAGATCTTTTTTAAAGGTTAAAAACTCTTTCAATGTTACATCTTACAGGGCTTATACTAAGTTGAATAGTGTATAGCTGTATTAATTCAACAGCGAGCCTAAAAATTTTATAGCCACTTTTGAAAGAGATGTATCTTTGCTCTGGAAACTGTTATTGATTATATTAAAGCTGTAATGAAATGCTTTTTCTAAAAAAATTTTTTAAAAAGCAAAAAACAAATATGTGTGACATAATTCTTACACCACATATAAAATGCAGCATTATTTCATTTTCCAGATGCATTTAAACTGTGGTTGAAATAGAAAACCTAAGACTATTGACTGTGAGTTCATTCTCTCTTTCCCCTCTCTCTCCCCTTCTGATTATTTTTGAAGCATGTTTTCTCAAAAGAAGAAGGTAATTGGTCTTTTACAATAGATTGCATTCAATTGCAGCCTTTTCAAAAATCTATGATTTTTAGCTGTAGCTTTTTTGTGTCCACATCTTTCTAAAATGTGTGATTAATTGGTAATATAAATTTTTCATTTGTGTGTACTACAGAGTAATCTAATTGAAGCAGAGCTACTATAAAGGGAATGAAATGAATACAAATGTTCAAAGACTGAAACTACTGTTTTACAGGTCTTACAGGTCAGTGAGTTCTGACTAAGCTGAAAATAATGTCTTTTTTATGGTTTGGTGAAAATTTATGAATGATTCTGCTTGACTATCAGATTAATATGAAAGAAAAAGAAGCACTGTAGCTTGAGATACAGCTGTCTACAGTAGATACCAGAAAAGTTCTAATTATTTGAATTCTCCACCTTTCCATGAAAAACAAAACAAAAAAAATTGAGGCAAACAATTGTCAGTACACAAAGACTAGGCAAGGTATTTTCAATAACTTTTTTGTATCTCAAAAACTATTTAAACTTTAATCTACAATCTCAGTAGAGGTTACTAAAGTGTTTCAGTAGTAGTAGGACACATGTGGACTAATAATGTACATACTCTCCCTATAATCATGTTGATCTACATCTTCTTATCATTTATACCCTGTTTATATTCAGGGCTATTTTTAGTGTAATAAAATTGATTATAAGATATGGAAAAATGGCCATCCCAAAAATCTTCTGGGTATGTGAGAAAACTTGCCTATTATATATGTAAAATATATTTTATATTTTAGAACGAACTGTAACTTATTATTTTTGTTTTCAGAGTTAATATTATTGATCAGAATAGCCTTACTATAAATAATAAGAGAGCTTAAAATCTTATTATACATGCCCACACTCCTATCTTCCCATAACCTTCCTCCCTGCCAGTAATTTTTTACTTCATTCAGGTTTGGGCTTTGGCAGTCAGACGTACCTAAAGATTTTTAAGGTTTTAGCCATAAGGAGCATGTAAGTTAAAGAGAATCTTTGTCAGGAAATAAGTTGAGCAACTGTAGATGCCTCAAGTATTCTAATCTGTTACTACTTTCAAACTCCATTTCAGTTCGATCAATGAATGTTCTTGCAAGAGACCAATAACACAAATCACAATACTTTTAAGGGCCAGACTTCAGCAGCCTACTTGATCAAGATCTAAGGCCATTCAGTCTTATTCATGACATATCAACCAGGAAATGGAAGCTGAACACGTGTGTATGATTAGGTAGCTCTAGGAAAAATTAATTTGCATAAATAACACACTTGGAGTTTGTGGGGACATTCAAACCACCACATTTCACTCCCTGGCTCCCATAGGCTCATAACCATATCATAATGGAAAATACATGTAGTCCAACTTTAAGAAGTCCCCATATTCTTTCACAGTCAGTACTATCGAAAATCCGATGTCTCTTCTGAGACTCAAATCACTCTCTTAACTGTGAACCCCTGCATAAGCAAAAAGCAAATTACATATTTCCAACATGCAATGGAAAAGAATACACATCTTCATTCTGAAAGATATGAATAGGGGCATAGTAGTGAAATGCTGGACCAAAACAAGGTGGCTGAAACTCAGGAGGGCAAACACCAAAGCCTGCAGCTCCATGCTTGTTAACTGGGACCTTATTTCCCAATTGTTAAGATGACTCAGCCCCCTCCATCTTTGCCTCATGCAACATACATCTCTCTCTTAAGCTGGTACCATTCCCTGTTTATAGCTTTTGTTAGCATATGTCCCACAGCTTTGGCATCTCCAAAATCTTAGGGTCTCCATGACCTACTAGGCTTCACCTTCACAGCTTTAGGCAATGACTTTTCAGGTCTCTTGTCCTGACAAGGCCTTCTTTTAGCAGGGACTCCCTTGCTACATGATGCCTGGACTCTGTGAGGAGTTCTCTCTTGTAGAGGAAGAACTGATGATTCTATACCCTTGCATTTTTCATACAACTGAAGCCAACACCACATGAACATAGCCCATTTTGACCCTAAGAGCAGGAAACTCCTTAGGCTTTCCCTTTCACAAGAAAGCTTAGTCAGGTGGGGTCTTGCACTGAGGGTTTCAGGGCAATTCTGGAGGCCTTTCTTTAATGGCTCTAATTTCCCTATTAAAGAGAGTATCTCCTTCAGCACATTACTTGGCTCCAGTATCCTTAAGCTTCACAGTACTTTCTTTTTCTTTGAATTCTGCATTTAATATTTCATTTTGCCCACTTGCTCATTTTCATTATTGATCACCATAATACTCACCATTAATCCACATCACTAATTCTATACTGCGTGCCTTGAAATTTCCCCTGCCACAGAAATTTTCCATAATTTTTCAACTTAGACTTTGGTAAACTCTGAGGCTGTGAGCAGAAGGCAGCCAAATTCTCTGCCCAGGTATATCTCAGTTGCTATTTAATTCCTTATTTCCCTCTGGAACTACATTGTTCTCAGCACTACTTTCTTTCAGGTTTGTAGTAGAACTTCCCATTAAACTCTGCTCCCAAAATTCAACCACTTTTCTAGTACAGACTTGGAAGGCTTCTACATCTCTCCAAAAATCCATTTGGTCAGTTTATTCACAGCAAAACCCATTCTCATTACCAACTTCTGTATTATCAACTTCTGTATCATTTGCTTTGCTGTTGCTGTGATGAAACACCATGACCAAGGCAAGTTATAGAAGAATATATTTGGCTTATGGTTCCAGAGGGAGAGTCCATAATGGTGGTGGAGTCATGGCTGCAGACCTGGCTGGAGCACAAAATTGAGTACTCACATCTTCAAGCTAGCATAAGAAGCACAGTCAGACTGAACTTGGAACATGGTTTTGAACTCTCCAAATTTGCTGCACACAAGCTTCCTTTACCAGACCCACACATCCTAAATGTTCCTGACCCTCCCAAAACAGCACAATGAATGGGGGACCAAATGTTCAAATACTTGGAGCTATGGAGGACATTCTCATTCAAACAACCACATGAGCAATAATTATGGATTCTGCACATTTTTCATCAAGATGGGAGTTATAAAGATAATTCCCAGAATTACAGTGAAAAGTAACTGAATGCTAATATTGCCATATTGTTTGGAAACCACTACTGTTTCAGAAAAAGAAACTGGTTATATTTCCTCCCCTCTACAAATGTCCAAGAAACATTTCTCACATGATTTCAGCAATATACTATGGAATCAAAGTAACCCTGGAATTTGAAATTGCATAAAGGCATGAACAAACTGAAGCATTTCACTGGGTAACTTTCAGGCTGTTTTCAAGAAAGTTAATAGTGAATCCTTTCTTTGGCAAATGTTATTCAAGGAATATAATGGGGACTTCTCAGGCTTTGAATATCTCAAACCATCATGGAACATTAAGCTCAGTTTGCTGGATTTAATCTCAAAAGTTGATAATATGGATATTAGCAAACATGAGACATTTTATTTTAACTGATTTCCATAGTATGAAATTTACAAGCTATACCTTCATACAATTCTGAGTGTTCATTTAGCTTCTGCCATTGAACAAAAGTAATTGAGATTCATGATTAAAATCATATTTGATTTATTTTTCAAGATCATCGATGAGGTATTTTTGTGTTTTATCAAGTGGTATATAATGTATGTTAGGCTTTCATTTTTACAATGGTAGCAGACAATTTAGGGCTTTGATTTGTTAATCTATTATTTTACTTTATTTTCAGCTTAAGAAATATAAAAATATGACCTTCATTTATTATTCAGCTGCATAGTGTTATGGTTGACACAGGGAAGAAAAAAAATTCATCATTTTAATTTTTATTAATCATTTTTTTTAGGCAACAATTAGTTCCTTATTATCTTTTTGTATAATTATTTTACTTTGTCTGATTAATAATATTAAAATCTCACTGATAGGGTCCAGCATGGCAGCTCACACCTTAATTCCCTGCATTCAGAGGGAAAAAGCAGGCAGCTCTCTATCGGTTTGTGACCAGCCTGGTCTACATAAAGAGTTCCAGGTCTGTCTGGAATAAATAGTGAGATATCTAATCCAAACAGCCTCCCCAACCTTATTGATATAATGTATTTGGTACTTTAAAACCAATTATAGCTGTTATTGAACCTCTGATTGCCCCTTTGTACATTGACCCTCATATCAATTTAGTTGAACATCATCTCAGAGCTGAAAAATTTTTAACATCTTTGCATTCTATAATACAGAACAAATGGATACCCATTGTCAGTAGGCTATTCAATACTATAATGCAATGAATACTTCCATTCAATATGTTTTTACAATGAATTTATACTATTTCTCCCATAAATAATATTTTTGTACTTTTAAAAATATACAAATCTCTTCATTGTTATGTATCAATAAATAAGTATGGAGCCAGAGGGATGGCTCAGTGAATCAATGAGGTCACTGCCAAGCCTGACAACCTGAGTTCAGTCCCAGGGAATCACGTGGGAAAAGAAGAAACCGACTCCAACAAGGTGTACCCTGACCTCTTGTACCATGTCATTTGTTCCAGGCCTAAATAAATAACCAAACAAACACATAAATAATAAATAAATGAATAAAAAAACAAGCTCGGTGTACTGGTGATCATCTTTAATCCTAGAACTTGGGAGGAAAATGTACTTAGATCTCTGTAAGATGGAGGCCATCTAGGGCTATTTGGAGATTCTGTCCATTATTAAAAGTGTTGTTCTACCATATGCTGATGTAACTTTCAAGTCAATCCTTTTTGTTGGATCTGTATGCTCATTTCCTTTGATTCTATGAAATCTCTATATACAGTTATTTCAGAAACTAACTATTTCCAAATTGGTTTTACCACTTCCCATTCCAACCAGCACTGTATGGTCACCTAAGTTTTGGCAAAGGAGGCAAAAAATATGTAATAGTCAATGATAGCCTACTCAACAAATGATGTAGTCAAAGCCAGAAAACTACTTGCAGGAAAATTAAATTCATTTCATGTCTTTCACAGTGTACATAAGTCAATTATAAATTAAAGACCTTAATTTGAAACCTGAAATGTTGCAGCTGTGAGTAGAAACCATAGACAAGTCTCATCATGACATTGGGTAAGGTAAGAACTTTATGGACAATATTTAAATAGTACAGGAACTAGCCCTGGAAGCAACAGATGGGAGTACATGAAATTAAAAGTTCCTGAACAGCAAATAAAACTATCAGTAGAGCAAATGGCCACAGCATAAGAGAAAATCTTTACAAGCTATTCTTCAGAGAGGTCATTAATATCTGGAATTTACAAATAACTTCAGAAACTAGATATGAAGGACATAAAACTGTCAATTAACAAATGGATCTATTAAATGAACATTTTTAACAGAAGAAACACAAATGGAAAATACCTATATTCAAAATTGTTCAACATTCATAGTCATTGGGGAAATGCAAATTAAAACTATTTTGAGATACAAACTCATTCAAGTCAGAATAGATTTCATTAAGAAATTTGACAGCAAATATTAAAGAGGATGTTAGGAAAGAATAATCTTTATTTACTGCTAGTCTGTGTGCAAAGAGGTTTCTCCACATTCATGTTTATTGTTGCTCTATTTACTACAGCAAGAAATGGAACCAACCCACATAGTCATCAATAGATAACTGGGTATTGAAATTGTGATACTTACACACAATGGAATATGATTTTCCTCTAAACGAATGAAATAAGAAATTTTCAAGAAAAAAATGTTTGGACTTAGAAAGTATAATATTAAGAAAGAAAAAAAAATTCAGGTTCTCCTTCATATGTTAATCCAGCCAAAAGTGTGTACACATGTATATGTAAACAGGCACAATTGCGGATATAGTACAAAATTTAGAAAGAGGATCATTAAGTGATAAGGAGAAATGGGATAGAAAACAAGCGAAAAACATATCAGTTGTGACAGTGTTTAACCCTAATTACTTCTGCAGTTGCAATTCTTTCATAATATTTTCTTTTCTATTGTAGATAAGTGCATAAAAATTATAATAGATAATGGAAGTGGAAAATGTTAAGCAGAGCTCCTTGGCTTCAGATGGCCACTTTAACTGTGTAGAAATACACTGAGATACTCAGTTTAGGATTGGACAAATGTTTGAGTGACTACCTTTACCTGGTTGTACAATGTTTTATATATTAGTTCATTATAGTAAACTGATTTTTATTTCTACAACAGCAACAACAAGAAAAGCATTTGACCAGACAGAGAAAGATTTGTTTCTAGACTCTCAATTCTAATCCAATGATCTACTTTTTTGAAGGCAATATACTTTCTTAAATATTGTTGTTTTGTAGTAAATTTCAGTATCTAAACATGTATGTCATCCGCCTCCAGTCTATTTTCATGATTGTTTGAGTTGATATGAGTGATTTTAGCCCCATAAAATTTTTAATTAATTTTCCAAATTTAATAGCAATCATCAGGGATTCCCATCAGGGTTGAGTTAAAATTACAAATTACCTTATGCAGTTTTGTCAGTTTAAAAATAATTTCTTTTATGTTAATGAGTGGTTTCTATTCATTTATATTTTCTTTATTTTTTATCTGTACTATAATGTTCACAAAAATTTTTGCATTTATTTTATTAAATTCATTTTTCTGAGTATTTGCTTTTTGATGCAATAATACATTTTGTTACCCGAATTTTATTTTGAATAGCTATTAAAAATGTTAAGAAACATAATTCATTTATGTCTATGATTTGAATATTACTGCCTCACATATTTTATATGTGAAACTTAAGGGATTTTTAGTGGATTCTTTAGCAATATCTATGTACAAGTTCATGTTCTTTGAAAATGAAGATCACTTTCTTTTTTCCTTTTTCAATTTGCATGTCATTTACTTCATTTTGTTGGCATTTCTTAGTGAAAATATTCAGTAAAAATTTGGTAGAAGTTTTGGATCCTACATCATCATCTTTTCCTTATATTAAGAGAAAAGATTCTAGATTGTCAGTGTGAAAATAAGTTAATACAAATTAAACTAATCATGAGTAATTTTTAGATGTCTTTCTTAACATGCAAAAATTCTCCTATTTTTCCAGTTTGGTGAATGGTTTACTTGAAGTTGTATTGGATTCTCCTAAATGAATTTGTCTTTACACACTGAGATGATAATACGATTTTGGCAATTTTACTTACATTGTATATTAGTGAATTTTCTGACACTACTACAAAATTACTGAGAAAATCCACTTATAAACAATTTTGTTACTCTATTTTTTGTTGTTTTTCCCCTCACTTTCAGACATCTTAGTTTATAGCCACTTGGATCTTTTTCTGTTTCTTTGAGTCTCAGATATTTTATTGCAATAATGAAAACTTAGGAGTATTCATAAGAAATATTAATCCCTAGGTTATTAGTAATATATTTGTCTGTTAGTATCATGCCAGCCTTTTATTAAAACTTGAATATGCTTTCTCCATTAATATTTTGTGAATTTATGAACAAGTTAGATTAATCTTCAAATACATTGTAGAGTACAGCAATGAAGATATTTGGGCTTGGAATTCTCAGATTTTTCTTTAGTGTGAGTGTGAATTTGTGTTTGTGTATGTAAGTGCTATTGTTGCCAATGAACATGTCTTTATTAATCATATATTTATTCAGATTACAGAGCTATTTTCAGTAAATTTTGGTATTTTATAATCATTTCAGAAATTTGTTCACAAATTTTATGGGCATAAACACTGTTTTATAATTTTATTATAGACTTGTTCCAGAGAATCTTCTTGATTCAGATGATGGTTAACACAGAAGCCTTGGCAAGCAAGCGTGCAGAGCATAAGAAACAGAAGATTGCTCAGCCTTAAATGGGACACCTATATCACACCCTCACTTCCCAGGGTTAAGGGATCATTACAAAGAGGTGTTGGAAAGATGACAAGAGACAAAAGTGGTCAATGAATACAAGGAAAACTATTGTCTGGAACCCATACATATGAACCTACAGTGCTTGTGATAGCATGATCAAGACATGTGCAAGCTCAAGCCAGACAAAATCCAGCATGACTAGGGTAGGTAGGCAAGAAACTCTGAGAATTTATTGTCAATTGATAGTAGCCGAGAGAGGCAAAGTCAGCTTCCTCTATGGGTGTGCTGGTTGATATATTGATAACACTCCAAGAGGAAGACCCACAACCAAGTGCATTTGGTGAACACAAATTAGACTCCATAGAACATATAACATTTTTTAAAAATAAAATTGAGGGGAGGCTAGCAGGGTAGGTATGGAGATGGAGGAGGATGTCTGAATGTGATCAAAATATACTTTATAGGACGGAGGGCAGGCATAGCCATTAAAGGCCCTAGATTACAATCAAAAGGGAAAAATACATTGTATGAAATTTTTGAGGAATCAATAAGAAGACCCACTCACATAGTTCCTTGTATAACCCTCACATGGAGATAAAAGGGAAGAAAGAGATCAAGAGAAGTGGGAAACCATAGGAAACAGGTATTATCAGAGGAGAAATGGGGAAAAGGGGGATGTTTTAACTGGGAAGGCATTGGCAGAGGGTTAGCCAAGGAGAGAGAGAGGAGAGATATGTAATGCCTAGCTAGTGTAAAAAACCAGAAGGAATAAAATTTGTCCAAAAACCTACTGAAAAATAGCACACACAATATTCCTACATGAGTCCATGTGTATAGCTAAAGGCTACATAACAAGAAACAGTGCCAGACAGAAGATACCTTCCTTTGAGTTGTTAGTCAGGGTGATCCAAGAGACTCCCAAAATTGCTCAGGCCATTGCCACAGCCCTTGATTACCTCCCAGAACTTGAAGGTAAGACCCTATTTCTGAAGACAGGACGTGCTTCAGACATAGGATTTGGGGCAATAGAAATGAAACTAACCTAGAAACCACTTCCACTGAAGGCTAGCTCTCATAGGTTTGGAGAGCACTATGCAACCTGCCAAGGGAGAACATTAATTGATGGTCCAACCCCAGTTTTAAGATCTAATAACCACAATAATGACCAGAATAGAAAACAACATTGGTCCAGTAGTGGTACTTATATTGTGGGGGTAATCAACAGCTACCTAATTGGACTTAAAGCCCACTCAATAGGAGGAAACTCATATGTAGTAGTGTAAACTTAGCCAAATACACATGCCTGGAGTGGTGAGAGATCTTAGAGAATACCCCAAGGCTGTCATATTCCTAGACAAATGTAATTTCTTATTATGTGAAAAATACAGATTCTTATTTTTATAGACAAGTATCCCAGTCACCACTTATCAAAGAAGTTTCTTTTTCAGCAGAGATTGTTACACAGTTCCGCAACTGGGAATACACAGAGATTGTCTATGAATAACTAAAGCCTAAGTGACACATTTGCAATGCAACCTCTACACCTAAGGCTCACAGGACATGAAACAAGGGGTAGAGTGTACACAAATACATCTTTCAACTCTCATCAGTGAAGTTCCCTCATGCAACAGAGGGCCCTGAACCCAAAAGAACTCAAATGGTCAAAGCATAGAGAGTAAGAGACTGCAAAGTCAGAGTCCTTAGACAGGACTTCTATATTAAACTCCATCCACACAAGGGTCAGCAGCCATTGTGGAAGAGGGGTAGAAGGGTTGTAAGAGCCAGTGGAGGTACATGACTATATGAAAATAGAGTCCTACAAGCTCCTGGGACCTACGTATGAACCTACCGCAATGGTGTCAGCATGCTCAAGACCCATGCAAACTTAGACAAAAACACAGCATAGAACTGTGGAAATGGGAAGCAGACCCCAATCTTAGCCCAAGAATTATTGACAACTGATTACTGCTGGGTGAGAAAGAGCTTATCTTCTTAAATGGAGGAACTCTAAGACTAACTAGACCTCAGTGAATGGCCTTGCACTGAGGGATGTCTGAATCGATAGGCCTGAATACAAATGATAGAATGCATGAAATCCAGTTGGAAGGCTATGAGAGAATGCTGGTGTACAGGGGGAAGAGGGTATAACGATGATTAAGATGGTCTTTATGAAATACACAAAAATACAATGAAGAAAGGAAGAGAGAGAAAGAAGGAAAGGAAGAAAGGAAGAATGAAAAAAGAGAGAAAAAAGAAAGAAAGAAAGAAAGAAAGAGAAAGAAAGAAAGAAAGAAAGAGAGAAAGAGAAAGAAAGAAAGAAAGAAAAGGCCAAGGTGAATATTCTTTCATGAAGACAAATTGAAACTTGCATCCATCTTCTCCTTCAGACAAATGTTATCCACAGGGAGAAGCCCATGACCGGTACTACAAATTTGGTCAAGAACCCTTGGTTCTTCAACCCTTGGTTGGGGAACTCACTGGTCACAGGAATGAATATATCACCAAAATGCCCTTTAAATTCATATTTTTATGCCTGTAGAGCAGTGGAGCACTCAGCCAAATATTGAGAATCTACATCACTCCCAATCCCCAAGGTTCAGGAACATTTTAGAAGGTGATATTCAGTTTGTTTGTGCCAGAGGTTGGGGAGGACCAGAGCAAAACAATGTTTTGGCATAACATGACCAATGCATTCATGATCTCTCATCTTTTTTTTTTTTTGTTTTTTCACCTACACAAGACCTACACAAAAATCAAGTCAGTTAATATTCTAGCATTGAGTGGGGAGGGACACACAGATTCTAACCTTCCGGAGCAGCTGTTGATGGTTGATGACTTCAGGGGAGGGAGAGTCACTTGTTTTCTAGAATGGTACCCCTACTGGATGAGTCATACTCTAGTGGGTGAGCACATACCCAGGAGTGTATGGGAAGCACAAATTGGACTCAATAACTAATTTGGAAAAAAAGAACATACAAACTTGTGAAAAGGTGGGGAGATGGAGGGTGCCTGTGGAAGGAGTTAGGGGGATGAGTGGCTGGTGAGATAGCAATTTAAACCATTCATGTTTATTTCTGTAATATTGGTTATAAGTCTCTTCTTTCATGCCTCTGATATTCAGCTATTTTTCTGTCCTTATGCATTAATCTCAAGAAATAGTTGTCAATTTGATATTTTTATAAATGATATATTAAAAAAAAACTCTATGGCTTTTCCATTATCTGTACAATTGCTATCACAATGTTCTGGTGGGATAATAATCCAAAGGTGGAATAAGTATAAAATCTGCAGGCATGCTGCATCTCATTGTGAGCTAAGAGAATCATTGTTCTTGTTCCCCATCACCTGGGACAAAAGTCTGTCTTAGTAAATGATAAGAAGCCCAGTCAAAATAATGAGCCTTGCTCTCTTTACCAAACTACTGTAGATTCTTCCGAAGTAAACACTTCCTCATTTTCTGTCTATATTTAGAGCATTTTTACCTTCAGATCTTAAAAAATATTTTGTTTATTGCTTTTATGTGTTTGAGTGTATTGCCTGCATATGCAAGTACACCCATGTTGTACAACACATGCAGAGGTCGGAAGAGTGCTATGGATCCCTTGGAATTGGAGTGATGGGCAGTTGGTAGCTGCTATGTAGGTGCTGACAACTGAATCCAAGTCCTCTGCAAGAGCAGTCAGTGCCCTTAACCTCTGAGTCATTTCTCCAGCACTTTTTTAAAAGATAATTTTCTTCAGTTGAGTAAACAAATGGTTCTATAAAACTCTTGACAAACGGGTGCTGGAAGGCTTTTGTTTTCAAATGAGTAAACTCAATTATTGTAGTAGCAACTGATCTTCAGAACACTTACTGAATGAATTAATTTTTTTATGAATTAATTTTATTATCATCGCTATTCCACCTATTAAAAATGAAAAGATAATAAAGTTCTTATATTATCAAATGTATAATTTATGCAAATAAAAGTAACAGTTACAATTATAATCCAGAATGATGATCAACATTTTGTTTAAAAGGTTTTCATTTTATCAACATAAAAAATTCAGTCGTATTTTTGTATAATAGCAAAGAACACTCTGAAAATGAGTTTAAGAACACAATTAAATTTGCAATAGAAGAAAACAAAGAGTAAAACCTTTAGGAATAAATTTAACAAAGAATGTGTAAGGCATATTAAAGACCAAAAGATGTTGTTGACATAAAAGCCAAAAGGAAAGATTCTCTGCATCGACTGGGAGACTTAGTTTGCTAAGGGGAGAGTTACTAGTGAAAATAATGTGGATTGTATGCTGATATTGTACCTTGTAAATTTGCTGAAACTTTTTGATTAACTGTAATAGTTGTGTGTATATGTGCTTATGTGTTCGCATTACGTGTGTGAGATCACATGGAGTCCCATAAGGAAGGTTTTAGTTTTTGCTTAAAAATCCTACCTAGAGCTTCAAATAAAATATTAAATACCACTGAGAAAAAAACATTTTTTAATTTAATTTATCTATTTTTCATTAAGTTATACTTTTGTGTTATTAGGAGTTGTACTAAAGACCTCACGAATGCTAAACAAGTGCTCTATATTCGCGTTACATCTTCACTAATTTTGAAATTTTATTTTTAGACAGGTTCTATGTAACATACTACCCCTAATTCTGAAATCTTGACCTCTAGACACATATGCCATAGCAAGTGTTATTTACATTCATTCACATGAATACACACACACACAAACAAATTGTTCATACACACACACAAATTGTTGCTTAATGCTGAGTAAAATTTCTATAATGACATAACACATGTAATCAGTTATGTTTATATATGCTACTGATGTCAGCAGAGTTCAACAAAATAATTTACTGATTTTGAGAAAAATGCTGTTTCAAATTTAATTTCTACATCTTTTAATTATTGTCATTTAGAATATTTGTCTCTACTTTATGAATGAGTCATTTTTTCCATAAACATTGAATTTTGAGTTTTTTAAAATAAATTTAGTAGTTCGCTGTTATAATAATTGTTAAATTGATACCTAGTACTACAACATTCCCTGCACTCATCTGACATTTTTCATAATATTTATTTCAATACAAATCTGTAAGAAAGAGATGATTCTATGGTGAGAAAAGAAAAATAAAGTACTTTGTTATAATAGATAAAGTTGAGGAAAAAAAATGAAAAAAAAATTTATTTTAACCTCAAAAATATTTACTGTCTATTATATAATAGCATCCAATTAAGAATATAAAAATAAATGGAAAATTCCTAACTTTGCAGTTCAAAAGAGGAAACAAATTTAATATACAATGATATAACTATTAAGTAAATTATATCACTAATTAAAATTACAGAAAGAAATGTATAACAACTAAAATGAACCGAGTCATAGAGATCCTTCCTTAGAATACAGACCTGAAACTGTTATATATTGCTGGACAACAATGCAAGATGATAATTTTTTAATGTTTGCCAACATCTTAAATACTCAAATATATGATTATATTAAGTTTCAAAGCTTTTCTTACCACTATTGAGCCACAGAAATTAAAATTTATTTTCAGAAAAAGCAGTGTTAATTTTGTTAGCTCTTTTATTTATAATCATCTAAAAATGGAAACAATATAATGTGTTTCCAGTGAAATAACTTTGTGAAAAGTGAAAACTGTAGAGACAGGAAACATCTAGATGTGGTAGGTTAATTGACCAGAAATGACATGGCATTGACCTAGAGAAGCTTTAAAGTAAACATTTTATATTTTGATTATAGTGTGGGAAAACAACTGAGTTATTTCCAAATCCTTCAGAGTTAGGAATGAAGATGCTGAATGTTTTATGTAAATCAACTAGAAAAGTGCTTTCTTCTCTCTCACTACAGGGTTTTTGATCCATTTGAATTGACTTTTGTGCAGGACGATCATTAGAGATTTAATTCCATTCTCCCAGAAACGAAGATCCAGTTTTGCTGGTAACATTTGTTGAAGATGTTGTCTCTCCTCCAGGGTGTTTTCTTATCAAGGTGCCTGAAGGTGGCTGAAATTGTGTGCACTCATGTTTGGGTCTTCTGTTGTGTTTCACTGGTCTAGATGCCTGTTTTAGTGTCAGTATCAGTGTTTTTATGACTATAGCTCTGTAATATATTTTGAGATTTTTTTAAAGTAATTCATCCAGCATTGCTTTGTGTGTTCAGGATTGCTTTGGCTATTCGAGGTTTTTTTATTTCCATATTAATTTTAGGATTTTTTTAAACTAATTCTGTGAAAAACCTCATGGTGATTTTAATTGGCATTTTTTCTGAACCTATAAATTGCTTTTGTTAAGATTGTCATTTCCACAAAATTAATTCTACCAATCCATATGCATGGGAATTTTTTCCATATTCTTGTGATGTCCTCAAAGTCTCTCTTCCATAGTGCTCATTCTGAATTTGCAGTTTCCTCAAAAATGAGTGCACACACTTAGCTGATAACTCTCAAGAAAGAAAGGAAAAGTCCACTGTAGCTTTATTTTGGGGATGTATAAATGAAATTATTCTTCTTGTGAAAATAATTGACACACTTGAACATTTTATTCATCATAGGATATTACATCTATTACACCAAAGTATATACTTAGCCTGGCTTTTTCTTTTTGATATTCACAATGCTTGTACAGATTTATTTTCAGTTAATACAAGATTACAATTTTTGAAACATAAGTATATTGAAGAAATCATAACTAATATGAAGAAATACTTTCCCAAGCAATAAAGAATTATGGCACCCACAATATTTAAATTTTATAACCATAAGTTACTCTGAGTTATATTATGCATAATGTGAATATTTGTGGGAAGTTTGACCACCCATCTAAATGCATTTTAATAATGTTTACATGACATGTAAAACTGAAGATATTTTGTCTCTTTCTGGATATCAGCATTTGCAATTGATATTGTTACAAACCAGATGAAAATTACTTTTGAGGTTCACAGTAAAGATTACAGACAATTTCTTCTTTTCTCTGATGTAATTACCATGTACGAAATTTCATTCAATTATTTTCTCAATTACAAATCAATGAACTTCTTTGCTTCCTATTTCATAGTCTCATCATTCTGTTTCTCATTATGTGTGTATACAATTTATTTAATTTGTATTTATTTATTTATTATTTACTTATTTACTTATTTACTTATTGAGTGTGAATGTATAAAGATTTTTATCGTGCTTGTACCTCACAGCCAGCTTAACATAAATGCACTTTAATGCAAAAAACCAAACACAATATAAGGAGCAATCTATTTCCTGTTTGCTTCTAAACTACATTCCTTCAAAAAGACTTGGTTGGGATATTAAGATTTGTTTCCAAAGAGCTAAAAATGTATGGGAAGAAACTCTAGAAATTGGTGCAACTCAGTGATTTAAAGCAAAATAGTTTGAGACCCTCAAGCTCTGAGTGGGCTAGATATAGATTTTCTGAAACAGTAAGTGCAAGGAGTATCCAGCAATAAAATGGAGCTTGCTTTGTGCATTGAAGTCAGCTTTAGCTTCTGTCACTAGTTTATTATGAAGATCACATATGATAAACTTGACTGTTACTGTGTTTATCTGGATTTTAAAAGACAAGCTACTTAGGAAAATCACTTTTTCAAGTTATTTGTCAAAGTGAAGTAAATATTATTGTTATTTTGGGTAAGGTTAATTTTCTAAAGCAAAAAGTGTATGCATATTAAACACCAGATGATTTTATCACTGAAAATCTATCATAAAAGCTAGCATTATTTGCATTTTTTTTAAAAAAAAGCTACCTCAATTTTATAGCAAGGAGGAATGTTCCTTTCCACTACTAGCCAGATAGCAGAAAATAACACTCTGAGTCACCAGGAAATGCTGAAATAAGAACTGTGCTATACAGATATTTTACTATGTCTCTGACTAGGAATTTATATACTTTGAAACAAAACTTTTGCTACATAGAGCCAAGGAACCTAATTATATTATTATCCATCCAGCCCTAGAGGCATTTTGAAATTTGTCAGTGAAACAATATGTTTTCTCAGATAGAACCACTTGTCTGACTTGCAAAGTAAAATAATAGCATGAATATGGAAAGTTCACTCTAACATAATACTATAACTCATATAAAATCTGGCACGTTAGACATTGTGCCCAGTATTTTATATTATTTTATTATTTCTCTTAATTCTCTAAATATAGAAGTGAGTGCGGTTTTCTTTGTAAAAACAGGAGACTGGGATCTAAAGGGACTCAGGACTTGGCCACGGGGTTAGATTAAAATGTAGAAGAGTTGACATCAAAACCAAGGCAGCCAGAATTCAGAAACGTGGTGTTTAACCAATGTTTTATATTTTTTTCCACAGGAAATGACAGATCTGGAGTAAGTTTTGAGGAACATGACTCTGGTATGTTGTTGAAAAATGAAATAATCAGTACTTAGGAATATTAATACAGAACATTGAGCAAATCTGTTCTTTTGATAAATTTTATGGCAAAGTAAAGATAAGCATAAGTTGTAGATCCTGGTTTGACACAGTTGTTAATGAGAATATTTTATGTTTGAATTTAACTCAAAACCAATTATTTTATAATCTAACACACCAATAAACTGAGATGCATTTCATCTTTGATACTGTTTTGTTATTGTTTTTGTTTGTTTGTTTGTTTGTTTATACAGTTTCCCTAAAACTGCAGTTAGCGTATGTAGACAATGCTAGCCATAGCTTCCAGGGGGATGGAATTCAAGGTGTGAACCACAAATGCAGCTGGCACTGGTTTTTAAAATTCTATGAATTAAAAGGCAATCAAAACACAGCTATTAATGAAACCAACCGACTTTTGCTTTGCTGGTGAGGACATGCAATAATAGGAGGTACCCAAGGGAATGTATCAAATAGCAGTCAGAATGCTAAAAAGCAAACTATTTGGAATAATTTTTTTGGACTCTGTTCTCTATTCTTTTCCGATTAGAGACAAATTGTGTGTGTGTGTGTGTGTGTGTGTGTGTGTGTGTAAAGAGCAGTTTTAATGACACTTTAAAGTTCATTTGGTCATTTTAAAAGCTTATTTAAAATTCGGGGTGTGATTGTAAAGTTTAATTTATTTGTTTGCTTTACAGGACTCAATGATGTAGAAATCAAAACTATATTTCATTGTATTTTAAATATTTATTTTTTTTGCACTTCAAATGCACTGAAACATAATAAGCCATTTATTGAACTGTTTATATAAATATACTGTATTTTTGCATTTGGAATTCCTGATAACTAATTCACAGTATTGGGTTTGTTTTATATCCTTTTTAATCATTTTGAAAAGGGTTATTTTTCAATTAAGAAGGTTAACACTTCATAATTAACTTTCTGATAGACTAATATCAGTGAAAATTTATGAATAGTGTAAATTGATTTTAAGTGTGTATTTCACTATTTTTTTCATCTCTTGGAAACAAAAGAATGAATACAATTGTTAGAATATCTCTGTTAAGTATTTAGAAGTAAAAGAATTTGTAATGTAAATATATAATTTGAAAATGTATACTTGAGATTATAGCATTAATTTTGTCTTAGTTTGAGTAAAAAGAAGGAATGGAAGTGAAGTGATTAAGTGTGAAGCAATATTATGTATTTCTGAGCTGGATTTTTTTTTCGGCCTTATGGTAGGTAATTAAAATCCTTCATCAGTTCCCTTCCCTTTTATCACAGGCTGTTTTTATTTCACAGGCCATTTCCTCAACTTCATGGTGTTTTTCATCTGGTGGTTTATAACAAATTCCCAAAATAAATTTGGACCCATTGTAACATCCAATTTCTTGCCAGAGTGAACCTGACCTATCCTAGTCTCACTTCCTCTGCTCATTTATATTATTTGCAACTTTCCTATCACTGGTGTCAAAAATGTATATAAGACAGGCTGCCCTATAAATGCTATGTTGAGAAAGAAATGATAGAAATGGTATGAAAAATATCAAGTTCCAGATGCTCAGCATAAATGTTAATAACTGAAACATGAGCTGAAAACACGTACAACTCCACCTAAATAAAACTACTCTCCTAGTTCTTGCCCTCAACATTGCGTATTCACCAATAACATAATGTAGAGATAATTATTCACAAATATTGGATGGTCAATATGAGTAGATATCAGTAAAAAAAAACTTTCATCCACTGAGCTGCACACCTATTATAGCATTGATTTTATTTTTCATTGTTTTAAAAGGCAAATATTATAAAAGATTCTTCAAATTCAAAACATATGACACTCTCTTCTAAAGTTACCTAATAAAATAGTAGTGCCTTTTGCTGTCTTCCTGAAGGAAAAGTGAAAACCTCAGGGTACACGTTAAGACCCTTGTAAGCTGCCCAAGCTGACTCTTCTTGTATGCTTTATTGACATTTTATTCGTTTATTTTTCTACTAAGGAATGGTTTGCTTTTGTCATTTCCCAACTTTTCCATGCATATCTAAGCATGTGCACACACAAACATATCCACATCCCCACAACTATACACAAAGCCATCTATTATAGACTTTAGAACAGCTGTAACAAGATTAGCAGAATAACCCAGTGTTTTAAATGAGAAAAGGAAAAGACCAAAATAAACATGAGACACCAGCTCATATTTTGTTTTAAGGAAAATGGAGTATTGTGACTTGACATGTTGCCGGTTGTTGACCTAAAAGGAATCATCTTCCAGGACATTCCTTTGAGTAAAAATTTCAGGTCAAAGGTTTAAGAGGGAAAGTGTCAAGCGCAATTCTAACTGACCAACTAGAGGTTACACTGGGAAGTGAACTAAAAGCTAGTTGTAAATTTGGCTAGATGAGATCGCATTATTTTTGCATTCACTCCTTATTTAAGATACATGTATTCTGTCTCTGCTGTTGCATAATGGATTGCTAGCCACTGGCACAGGATATGAGGCAAATGCACTTTGTCTGTATTATAATTCAGGAAAAACCTGAATGGAAGCCTGGGAAGTGTGTTATCTCCAGTGAATCATCTATGCACATCACAATTCTGTGATTTATAATTCTTTTACCTAAGGAATTAATCAAGACAGTATACTATATTTTCTTTCTTTCTTTCTTTCTTTCTTTCTTTCTTTCTTTCTTTCTTTCTTTCTTCATTGGCAGGAGGATGCTTTCAACCTGCTAAGAACAATAAGACCAAGTAATAATGCAGTAATTATTTTAAGAGGGATGTGAGTAGGATTTAGGTTGCTTTTTCAACTTTTCAAGATAGCACGTTTTAATATAACCCATAGGCCAGATAAGCACCAATCCTGTGTCAGGCGAGCACACCTACGAAGTCATTTCACTTTCTGTAGAATATGCATGTGTCCTAAATTGTAGTATGGGCCAAATATATCCTGACATGGTGAATGACTGAAGAAAATTCTAAAATTAATGGAGTGATTAAAAGTAGGTGAAATTTTTTGATGCCTTATAATTGGAAAAGTATGTTCACACCTGAGCATTCAGCCAATAGAGCCCAAAATTTCCTCAATATAATACAAAACAGAAAGGATATGGAGAGAAAATTGACATCCTTCCATTTATAACCCTTCTGGTCTTTTAATATATAACCATTGAAAAGAAATGTAATTTATTCTGGTTTCTTTATTCTAGAAATTCTCCATGTGGATCCTTTTGTCTTTGGAGAGAGGAAATTGTATGTGAATGCATCTTTGACAACAGATATATTTCAATGTAAACTCCTTGCCAATTATTACTTTAAGAATGTAAAATTATCCTAGTTTTCACTGAATCCATATCATTGCTCTCAAACATTCTCCACCTTGAATCAGTCTGTAATTTCTTATAGCTCCTCCTTGCTTTCCTTTCTCAAAAAAAAATTCCTTCATTGTTGATACAAAGTCTTACCTAGTTATTATTTTTAAAATATTATAATTGAATTTTTCTTTCCAAACATTAGTCTTTTAAAGCTGTTTATTTGTATATAATATAAACAGTTGAAGTATATAAGTGTAACTCAAAATATTAATAACTGCATTGTGAATACTGTTAAAACTTTCCGTAAGTGCTTTTGTATTTATTTTCTGTTTTTATTGTTTTCCACAGAAGCATTCTTTATGGGATTCAACACTTGGATTTCAGTTTAATTATGTTATTTTATGCTTCAATACATTTATATAACATAATTCCTAGGATAAATCTGTATTTCATGTAGTCCAGGCTCTTACTAACATTGAAGACCATGTCAGTCTATGGTGTAACTGTAATGTATTTTCATTATAATATTTTCAGTGGATTGTATGGTTTGAATTTTCAGGTCAATTAAAGCATTCCCACTCTAATACAAATCTTAGATTCAAAAACACCAGTCAGCTATATAATTATTTTTCTGTTTTGGGGGGTTCATCTTAATAAGCTGAGTTTCTTCTTTATTACAATATTTAAAATTATATAAATATACTTGATATTCAAATATGTTAGTACAAAATTATATAAATATACTTAATATACAAATATGGTAGTACAAATCTGTGATGACTTTTTTTTACGAAATCAGTCACCAAAATGTATTTCAATTATCAGAGGCTGAACATGATAGAGAAAAGGACATTACAAATAAATAAAATTTAAATTTTTAAAAATTATTTTTATAATTTACGGATAATATATGATTTTGCATTAGTATGAATCTCAAGGTTAAAAATCTCTGTTATACATGCTTAATTCTACAGTCTACTGCTTTCTGATGCGTAATCCTGAAGCTTTGCTCCCTTGAGTTTAACAGCCATCACTTAAAAAATGGAGTCATTTGAATCTCAAAATTTAAGCACATAGTAAATTTATTTATGATACTTTATTTTAGTTTTCAAGATTCTCCATAATCTCACTTTCATTTGGTTTAATTAATGTAGCACCAGAATAAACAACAATGCACTTAACACTAAATTAATATTACATCGAGAATGTACACTTTCAAGCAAATATATCAATCTGGTGAACTAAATTTATTGAATGATGTTTATGTTTTTGAAGTAGATGAAACTGCATTGTTTATCTTGTAACTTAGACTTTCTCTTATCATTTATTTTCCCCTAGGTATACATATGCCATCATTTCTAGCAGAATTATCATTCTGTCCTTGAAATTCATTATCCATTTCTTCGTTGTTCTTCTGGCAACTGAGATGTGAATCTTCTGTTAAAAGGTATATTTACCACATAGAAGTCCTATCCTACATTTTAAAGTCTCTTATTCTTTAAAACTTGGCCAGTTGTGGTCTTGTCTGTGTGCATCTCACTCTGTTGTATAGGAAGCTTTACTGGTGAGAGTTGAGGAATGTACCAGTTTCCTCTCCATCCCTTATTCCACTATATTCCATGAGCCTTGGTTGTAGAGTTTCAACTGTAGATGTGTCACCCAGTACTAGGCATCTCTCAGATATATGTTCTCTATGTCTGAGCAGATGTCCAACTCTGTAGTAGCCTCCATCTTTTTCACAAAAAGCTTCTTTGTTGAGTGCTATATTGTATATTTGTAACTACAGAATCGATATTTAGCATATAGTAAGATGTTTCATTTCTGCTCAGGGACCATTGAGGAAGAGGAGGCACAGATATTGTAAGAGTCAGGGCTGTTGCATGAACTTAGGGAAGTGGAGGTTTACAGGTCACTGGAAGCTTGCACGTGTGAACTTGTGGCAATGGTGGCCTTGAGCAGAAACCCATGTCAACTCAGTGACCCAGAGGGGAGGAGAGAATTGAGTGGTGGCTGACACTAGACTGAGAACTATTCAAGAGTGATTGCTGCTGGGTGAGGGAGAGAATGACTTATATACAATCACTAGGTGGGCTGACTGGACTCCAGTGGATGCACTTGTGCTGAAGGGACAGGAGTACAAACGCTTGAATATATTGGATTTAGCATTTATGTCAGAAAACAAGAATCCATGAAAGAATGGGTGAGGCATGGATGGGGGAGGGGCTCTGAATTTGATTAAGAACTGTTGTATGAAGTTGTAAAATCTCAATACAAACTAAGGAACTCCAAAAAACCTATACATACCTAATAGAAAAAGACAATTGTGTCACATTTGAATTAATGAGCTTCTGATACTGTATTACTGTCCTAATTCTGATATAAAGCTCTTTGCATTATACCAAATCAAATATGTATTTGCTTACATGTTTACTGACTTGTGCAAGGAGGAAAGACTAACAATTAGGAGAGTATCCCTACTACAAAGTTTTACTGTTGATGAAGTGTGATAGATCAGCACATCACATGCCTGACATTTGTCATCTCTCAGCTCATTCTCACTCACTAAATATTAAGCAACAGAATAAAAGATTTACTATCATAAACTAGAAAAATAAAACAAAATCACAATCTTAATGAAGTCATATAAACACTCCTATGTATTATAACTTTTTTGTCATTTTAGTTAATATAAATTCTATTACTTTAATTTTTATTAGTTGTTTGATCTAATATGATCAGTGTATTTTGATCATATTCAGACCCCTTCCCAAGTCCTCCAAAGTCCATTGCCATCACTACCCAACATCATGTGTTCTTCTATTTTAACCCATTAAGTACAATTTTTACTGCCCATATGCTTTTGATTATACAGTTATGGAATGAAATGTTATCAATCTGTCAAGGACTAGACACTTAAAGAAGACTGACTCTCCCCCCAGTAGTTATCAATTGACAATAACTCCTCAGCTAGGAGAGGGATGACTTTCCCTCTCCCTATCCAGGCATGGTTTTTGCCTGGCTTGAGCCTGAGCAAGTCTTGCACATGCTGTCACAATCTGTTGTGAGGTCATATGTGCAACTGTCCTGGAAAAAAAAAAAAGGTCTGGAAAACACTGTTTTATTGTAGTCATCCACTAACCTTGGGTCTTATCATTTTTCCAATCCCTGTTCTGCAATGATCCCTGAGTTCTGGGAAGGTCAGGTATGAAATAGGTGTCTGATTTAGGGCTGAACATTCCCTAGTGTATTATTCTCTGCACCTTGACTAGTTGTAGGTCTCTGTGTTAACCTTCATCTACTGTTAAAAGAAGCTTTCATAATAAAGGTTAAGAAATGCACTATCTAAGGGTATAAGTCATTAGGAATTGCTTTAACATTGTGTATATTTAGAAGAATAATAGTAGTAAGTTCTATAGATTCCCCCCCCAAAAATACAAATTCGAAATCTATGAGTTGACCTTGTATTTCCAAATAAGTGACAATTATCTACATAGTTTAAAACAATATCCTCTTTCCTCTATTAGAAGATGTACAACACAATAATAGATAATAACCACAACAAAAACATTATTTAAAAATTAAATTCTAGGTGTATATTTACTCACTTGGTAATTAAAATATGTTCTTTGATCTCAAATTTATCATTACAAAACAGAATGACCAAAGAAGATTGGAAATTAAAGCCTCCAAAAGAAATTTGGTGTAAACAACCAGAATAGAAGACTAAAGAACAGAAGAATAAAGAGGTTACAACTCAGGCAATGCTTATTTACTATACTGTCTATTAAATTATGCATAAAAATACTCAAACATCCCTTATTAATACATAATATATGCCTGCCATATGGGTAGATAGTATCAGATACATTTTCTGTCCTTGCTATTATCCAAGCATTTATTTTCTAAAAGGATTCTGAATTTAAAAAACATTTTATCATAATTTTAGCAACAAGTTTTTTTTGTCCTCCCTATGGCTAAGCATTGGAAATCCAAAGAGTAAGAATGTGAAGAATCCTACACTCTGTTGTGCCTCTTGTTGAATTTATTTATTTATTTATTTATAATTTGTATTTTTGATTTACCTAGGGGTTTCAGTTTTGTAGCCTCCAGGAGATATCCTCACATTTTAAAACCCGCATGAGACTGAGAGTGATTGACAGGCTCCAGAGACAAGGGATCAGACCTGGGCTTGTATGGGGCATACCTGTCCACAACAATGATCAAATGCAGTCCAAATATCCAAAGAGTTCTTAGTGTTGTACTAAGCACAAAGTTTGCATTGATGCATAATTTTAATAAGTTTTGGCAGTATTCTAGACACTGAAAGGAGTGAAAAATGAAGTAAAACTGAAAGGATAAAATGAATGCACTGAGAAAACACATTAGATGTAGAAGATGTGCAGTCCTAAAGTGAATAAAACAACAGAAGGGTCTTCTTACATTCCTTGAAGACAGAATGATCAATAATTGAGGATTTTCAACTATGAAAGGATGACTGAAAGAATTAAATAATAGCAGGATAGAATATAGATAAATATAATAAGTTTTTCTTTGAGGTTATCATGAAGGAAGTTGCATATGGGAGGCATTGAAAACAAGGCTTCAAAGAAACTACATGAGTATTTTCCTTAAAATAAACACATATAGTTTCAAACAAATGCTGTTGGCAGATTTGGAACAGTTTGATCATCATACATATAAATAACTACCATGAAGATCTGTTAGAGCTGAGAATATAGTTGCTCACAATTTAATAGACTAAAAGCACAGATCATTAATTGTTGTTGACTCATGCAGATTATTTCATACAATACTTGCATATAAAGAGCTGAACAGAAAATATTAAAAATCAGTAAAAATTTTTGTCCTATTCTTTCTAATGTATAGGTAAATCCTCATAATATTTAAAAACATATCTTTGAGTACTGTCTTCTTTTTAATATAATCTTAGGATATTATATTTGAATGTCAATCCAAATGCTTTCTAATTCACTGCTGACACCATGCAATTTCACTTATGCTTAAATAAGATTTATGAATTTATAGCCAATGTTGTCAAGCATCTGAAACTGCAATAGCCTCATGGGAAAAAAAATTTGCTTTAGTGATTTGAAATTCTTAATGTTTAACAAAGACCGTGTCATAGTTAATTTTACTTGTCAACTTGATTAGTTTAAGAAATGCCTGAGGCATTAGTGACAAACACCTTAGGATATGTCTGTGAGATTCTTTGTAGAGAGATTAATTTAGCAGGGGAGACCTTTCCTTGGTGTGAGTTGAATCATTCCATGCCCCATGAACTGGGGTCCTGGGCTCAATAAATAGAAAAATGAGAAAGTGACCTGAGCACTGGCATTGACACCTCTCTCTGCCTCTTGGTCTGCTGAGATGGAAGTCAGGTCCAATTACTACAGCTGTGGACTGCCCCTGTCAATATGCTTCCCTTCCTTGAGGGATGAGAGTTTTAAATTTCAGCTAAATAAATTGGTCATCCTTCCCCCATCCCCCCACTTTTTTTTTAAACACAGCTGGCCTGTAGAACAAGCTGGCCTTGATCTCACAGAGATCTGACAGCCTCTCCTTTCAGAGTTCTGGAATAAGAGGTGTGTGCTACCTGGCCCAACTCTTAAAGTATTTTTTGGCTGTCATTTGGCTACAAGGAGGTAATATAGGCCCCTGCTTTTGCATTTTGTGAAAAATACTGCAAATTATAAGCCTACTTGTGGATGTTTGCCTGTCAGCTTAAAAATCTGTTTTGGTCTTCTGTTTTTCCGGCAAGACACATAACTAAGGGAAATTCCATGACCAGCCTAACTATATTAAATATGGGTCATTTGAACTTCCTCCTAGCTCCTCTTTGTATCCTTTCCAAAGGATGTTTCTAATTGTACACAATGTCTCTGAATGTTTGATTTTGGTGTCTAAGGTTTGTTTCTTACTTTACCCAGAGTTTTATTGTTATAAGTTGTTTTTTTTTATTATTTTATTTGTTTTCTTTATGTGTATGAGTGTATTGCCTGCATGTATGTGAGTGTATCCTTGTCATGCAATGCCTCGGAGGTCAGAAGAGGGCTTCAGATTTCCCTGGAACTGGAGATAAGGATAGTTCGTAGCCGCCATATGGGGGTGGGAATAGAACCTGGGTCGTCTGCAAGAGCAGTCAGTGCTCTTATCCGCTGAGTTATCTCTCCAGTCCCTGTTATAGGTTAATTTTGTAAATCTGAAAATATATATTTGTAAAGAAGTTTTAGATATGATGCTTTTATAATTGTTGGGTAACATTTATTGGAGGATATCTGTCAGGCATTTGATAAAATGTCTTGCCATTTAGGAATCCATTTAAAGAGAGAAATCACCACCAGCATTTGTATTTTCATGTGAATGTCAATATGAATGTGAGTATGTAAAGAGTAAAATTCAAAGCCAGATACCTGAAAAGTGCTGTTAAGAATTGTAATGAAAGCCCACACCAGACAAAAATTCATAAAATGTTGCAGGGCAAAAGAGAACAATGAGCTAACAAACATAAACCAGGAGAAAACCTGCATGAATAAAATTTAGGATAGTTCGGTGTCTACACACACACACACACACACACACACACACACACACACACATCTGCCTTTGGTGATTATCAAGTTGAGCTGTTTTCCTTCTTGAATGATACTTTATTTTCCATACATTAACCATTTTATAGTCAAAATTATATTCATATAACAGATCATATTCAACTACCAATTTGTAATATTCTAGCTTGCTCTGGTACTTGTTGCAAAGCATTTTGTCTTAACAGTTTCATCCTAGTTCTCTGATATCGTTGTGTTTGCCTTATCATACCTGATACTTGGAGAATACTTGGTCTTTTTAAGAAAGTGATGATATCACTGTACATGTGGAGATATACAGGAATTGTATTGAATAAAAAACATTTATTGGGGTTTTGAAGAGATGGCTCAGTGGTTAAGAACACTGGTTTTTCTTGCAGAAGACCCAGGTTCGAATCCCAGCACCCACATGGCATCTAACAACTGTCTGTAACTCCAGTCCCAGGGGATCTGAAAGACTCTTCTGACCTCCAGGGGCATTGCATGAGATGAGTGCACTTACCTACATGCAGGCAATACATGCATACACATAAAATAAAAATAATAAATAAAATTAAAAAAAAAAACATTTGTTAGTGCTGAGCTCAGCCTTGCTTGAACACCTAGAGTCTAGAGTCTATGGCCATATATCAGTAGTATTCTTGGGGCAAGTCATACTCAGTGAAATCATTATTGGAGCATCTATCTCAGACATTTAGACACATATACAATGTCACATCCAGGTAGAAAACCTTGCTTTTCTGTCCTTGTCTGAGGAAGTTATGAGATACAGAGTGAACTTTCCTGTTATGGATTTTCCTAGACTCTGAGTACATTTCACAGTCTGATATGAAAAACATAGCATCTCTGGAGCATAGCTTACTTTTTGCTGGATTACTAGCAGTGAGAACATAGAACATGTGCTGGAAAACAGGAATACTTCAAGAGGGAAGATTGCTGTACAGCCTAGACAGATTCCAGAAGAGAGTAAGAGATATCCTTAATATTGCAAGTTAGTGGAGGGCTGTAAATACTGATCTAGGAAACAACATGAGTCATCCCCAAATAGCTCCAGAACTGGAAGAATTAGTCAAAGAGTGTTAAGCTCACAAATCATAAGACCAGATTCAGAAAATCATCATCTAGCTACTGTAGATAGCTATCACCACCAGGCAGACACAGACATAGCAGTGTGTTACTGTCCCAGGGCAGCAAGTAGGACAGATCATCAGATATCATCCGTCAATGCAGACAGCACCATTTTCTAGTAATGCATAACCATAATGTCAGAAGCCAGGTTGACATGAGCATAAATTGTTCAGACAAAACCCAGTATCAACAGGCCCTGCAGTAAGCAAAGTACTATTGGTGTAATACAATCAGTGACAAGCAATATGACGAACTTGGGAGATGATCACCAAGTATCTAGGCAGAATCTGTGATCCCCAATCTTTCTGCCTGGAACAGAAGTGCTTAAATAAGTGTTACCTATGACAATATAAATTCCACCTTATGCTTATGTCGGCTTGTTGGAGAGTGATGGATAAACTAGACAGAATGGAAATTCCTAAGGAAGGAATAAAGTCTGCATGGGTCACACCAAGGCAAAAACCTTGAAGAGTGGATAGCTTCTTTTTCCTCTCCAAAAGAAAAGTGTGTTCTCGGGTAGAAACCCCCCAACCAAGTAAGTAGGGAAGCAAGGCCTAAGCACATTTGATTATTCTTAAACCAGTCTGTAGTAGAGATGATCAAGTTCCTTCTGTTCTTCAAAGAAATTCATGAACTCTTTAGGAGGGAAATACAGAGTAACACTAATGTTGACAGGACAACAAGTAATAGAATTTTCATAAGAAGGTCAATGGGATAATTCCATACCATCTCGTCAATTTAAATTGCAGTTGTCTTGAAGTGTTTTCAGTTCCGTACCTATTGAAGAAGACATTACCATTTTTGGATAAGGTATAATAAAAAAAAACAGCAAACAACAATAACTAAAACATGCTAATAGAGCAGTATCACAAAAGCATTTCTCTTCATTATGGAAAGCTGAAGAGCCATCTCAACATAATTAGCAACCTTCTTAATATAAACTACAATTAGAGAAACTGTAGTATACTTTGATCCACAGGGTTTTGCTTAGACAGTAGAAATTCTCCTGGTGAGTAGCTCAGTTTGAGCAACTAGGTAGATATTTATATTTAGAGATGGTTTCTAGGTGAGGTCATTCTGTAAAAGATATGGAAATAATAATTGTCTTTGGGATATATTGCATGTTTATCTAAATTTAAACATAAATATGTAGTTTTGCTTAATGGTTTTCAAAGTGTATTTTCAGAAAGATCAGAATCCCATATATCCAATAACTTGGATCATATGGGGAAGCTTATAGTAAAAATTTGGGTAAATACATGGCAAATTCATGCAAATTTCATACTACAGCAACTATCAGACTTTCCTTTTTGCTTAAAGTTTGTGAATCTTAAAGATGGAGGAAGAGATAGAAATATTCATCAAAATAGTTTGACTACAAGGTCAATTTATCCATTTCAAGAATCCCATAAACTGGGGCTGGAGAGATGACTCAGCAGTTAAGAGCACTGTCTGCTCTTGCAGAAGACCCTAGTTCGAATACCAGAACACAGATGATAGCTAAAAACTGTCTATAAACTATCTATAAACTATAAACTGTCTATAAATCCAGTTCCAGGGGATCTGACACCCTCTTCTGGCATCTGCAGGTACTGCACAACACATGTACATTTGCATATATATAGGCATAACATTCATACACATTAATAAATAAATAAGAAAGAATTTCATAAAGCGATATATTTTAGTAAAGCATCTTTAGAAATACTGTATGAAATTTTTATTTATTTTTATTTTACTTATGTAATAAAACATTTTGAAATAAATCATATTTATGTATTAGAGGAATATACTGATAACAAATGTGTAAGCAATATCTGAGCAGGTTTTTATAAACTGCTAGAGTTTTCCTTATATAATATATGCATCCAGTTTTATGAATGGCAGCCATTTTACTTCACTTTTTTACTTCAAATATAATAACTGTTAACATTCTGTATTCTAAACACATATGTTTTTTCTCTTAGTTTTACTATGTTCCCTCATTTTGTTGAGGTATTTTGTCCCAATTGTCTCAATAATTGTGCCAAAAAGAAGCCTTTCTCTCTTCATGTTTATTTAATCAACCCATGATATTAAACATAAAAAACTCAATTTATGCCATATGGATGCTATATAAATTATCTATTAAAATCAATCAGATGTTGACACATGTTATCTATTGTAATGAAAATCTACCTACTTTCACCTGGTTGACAACCACTTCATTAAAATTTTCAGTTCAAAGAAAAAAAAAATCATCTTATCAGTCTTTTAACTTATTATTATTTGAGTACTTACAGAATGATCTATTAAATATTATTTTTACACAATTGGTGATATAGACTACATAGAGGGACATATACCTATCTACTCCATGCTACCACAGAAAAATAGGTATAAAGATGA
>NW_008349353.1:2714089-2716911 GCF_000622305.1 Nannospalax galili
AATCATCTTATCAGTCTTTTAACTTATTATTATTTGAGTACTTACAGAATGATCTATTAAATATTATTTTTACACAATTGGTGATATAGACTACATAGAGGGACATATACCTATCTACTCCATGCTACCACAGAAAAATAGGTATAAAGATGAATCATTAAGTTACTGTACATTCACTCTCAAGAGTAATGAAAAGCAAGGCTAGTCTATGAAAACACACACACACACACACACACACACACACACAACAGAACAACGCAAATCAAAAATGTGGAATTAATGTGAAAATTAATGATTTTAGTAAGTACTTGATGAGAAACAATAACATGGTCAAGTTAAGACCATAGAAGTTAAAAAGAGGAAGCAAGAAGTTAATGTAGAAGAAAGTTACACAACACTAAAGAGAGATAAATGGTTTTGAAAGCAAAACCATAAGCCATGAATCTAAGAATAACACTGGTATGGATGACAGAGTCTGAGAGAGATGGGAAAGAGAAAATTTAGGGTGGATGTGAGAAGAGTAATCAGAGTGCATTGCATACATGTATGAAACGTTCAAATAACCAAATTAACTAATAAAAATTATAAGAATGCTTTAAAGAACAATTAACCAATCTTCTTTAAATGACTGTCTTAAATTCTAATATGAAAAATAATGATAGATATAAGCTACATAAATGAAATCACTTCAGTGTCTTTGAACTTAAAATGAAAAATAGATGGCAATTCAAAAGGCCATTAGCTATTAGTTATTAATACAGATTAGTTATTAATACAGTGATTTATTGACAACTATGTTCACAGATATTAACAGAACTATAGAATTCCTTATTTTTTACTATCAGTGGAATTTTTAGAAAAATGTACAGATTATTGGTTTGACACATACAGAGAATTAGAATGCAATTTACTCTTGGGTATCTGATAAGGCCTCTTGAAAGTATTAGCATTAAACTTCAACATGCATGTTAGGAAAACACTCAGGGATAGGTAAGATAATAACCTATACAGAAATGAAGTCATGCTGGAGCACTCAAAATTATGTATAAATTATATATACTTAGCTTTCATAATTCTGGAGTTTTATTTTTGAGTGATTCATGAAAAAAGTGTCATGAAATTATAGGATGCCCTGATGAACAAACTGGATATGTACAAGCAAAATAACCAACTAATTCTTTATCTTATATCCTGAACAAAATTCAACTTTATATGAACCAAGGTCCTCAACATAATACCTGACATCCTAGAGAAAACTTTCTTATTCCAATCCAGGGAAAGGAATGAGTATTGACTTAAATGGGAGTTTGGTAAACACTGGGACTTTGGTAAAAATGGGACTTTGGTAAAAAACAACCCTTGGACAAACACTGATCTAATACTGGACAAACATGAAATTATCTTTTAGTATTATTGGGAAAGCTGGGATTAATGTGTTTTATACCTGGAGGTACATGAGACACAAACATATTTAGATAACAGTAAGAATACTTATCTATAGGTAGATATTCACATACAAGTTGAAGAATCTATGGTCAAATGCTGACTTGCGAATACTCTAGTTATCATTTAAGGCATTTGATCTGGGAACTAGTTATTTTCATCAGAAGCACTCAAGGAACCACAAATATATTGTGAGAAATTTTACTGATCTATAGTCCTTTTCCTGTTATTACTTAAATCTCTGTTTAGAAGATCTTGTCTTTTTTGTCTCTTTGTTTTCTGTAGATTTTTTTAAAGAATTATTGCATTTACAAAATCTGTGAAATTGGATATGACATGCTAGGCAGAAAAAGAAGCATTAACTTTCAGTGTCCTTGTGTTAGCCTTTGTTTATCAGACTTTTAAAGTTATTTTTATATTGTTTAGGTACTTAATTTTTTATAGCATGTGAAAACATATTTGTTTGCCAGAGCTGGGAGAGAATTACAGAGAAGGTTGACAGATGCTGCTGCCATCACTCTAAATGTCATTAGCTTGGCAGTTATCTCTGGAGCAAATGAGTGTACATCTATAAATGGGGGAAACTGGATGGCAATATAAATATTTTCATAGTGATCTAATGATTTCTGATTATTTTAAAAATAGTGTTATCTGCATGCTTTACATTTAAGAAATGAATTAATGTCAATACTAATAGGTAGTTTTCATCTTCTCTATGTTTCATCATAATGATGTTAATGGTAATGATTTAAGTGACATATATCATTATAACATGAAGTATAATATTTTACTCAAAACTCATAGTGAGTATTAATTAAAGACATTACAGACATGAAGCCACAACTCTGCTGTCTAGCAGTTCACTGCTTTCAAATCTACAGCAAGCATGGTAATCAGGACAAACAAAAATCAGTATTTTCTAATGAATTTTAAGCTTAAATATGATTTTTTTTCACTTTTTTTCATTATTTTATGTGCAGCTATGTGGTTGTTTGAATGAAAATGTCCCCCATAGGCTCCAAGCATTTCGACATTTTGTCCCCAGATGATGGCACTGTTTTGGGAGGTTTTAGAACGTGTGGCTATCCTGGAGGAAGCATGTCACTGGCAGTGGGCTTAGAGAGTTCTTAAGCCTTGCAGGGTCTCCAGTCGCTCTCTTGCTTCTTGTGCCTGCATGATGATGTGAGAGCTTAGCTTCTGCTGCTCCGGCTCCAGCCACCTCCAGCCACCATGCCTCCCTTCCCCGACGGACTCTAATTCCCCTGGAACCGTAAGCTCAAATAAACTCTTCCTTCTATAAATTGTTTTGGTCAGTGTTTCTATCACAGCAACAGAAAAGTGACTAATACAAACTATGTTGTAGAAAACTGTGATTTCTT
>NW_008349353.1:2717000-2732722 GCF_000622305.1 Nannospalax galili
TTAATTGAATAACTCATTCTCACATGCCTACTTTAGTTCAGATTTTACATTAATTGATACAAACAAGAGGCTCCTATTTCTAAAACAGTGAATTATTAACCCCATTAGTTACTTGTCTTGAAACTGAGACAAAGCAACAGACAAAAACAACCTGTGGAAGAAAGGGTTTATTTTGGCTCATACTCCCTAGATACAAACCATCATAGAGGGGAAGTAAGTCATGGTGGTGAGAGATTAAGGTGGCTCTTCTTATTTCACCTATAGTCAGGAAGAGGAGAGAGATGAATGTTAGTGCTCACCTTACTTCTTCTTATTGAGTTTAGGAGTCAATCCCATGGAATGGTGCTGCCTACAGTTATGGTGGGTCTTACCACCTCAATCAATCTAATATGGATAATCCCATGAAAGTATGATCAGAGACTCACCTAATCGAAAATAATCCTTCTCCTGGATATGCAGAGGTTTGTCTTCTAGGTGCCTGAGATCCATCAAGTTTTCAATGGAGACTTAACCATCAGAGTAGCTGTATATCAGCATATCAGCATGTATTCTGACCCTCACTCATCTCATATCACTTTACATACATCACCATTATAAATCTCATTAGCATTGGTTAATTCATCATTAATATGAACAAAGCCTGACATTGACAGTTCAACTGTATAAGACAATTTGAAATGTCTATATGTTTTTATGCAGGTTTTATGCATATTTTTAAATTAAAAACACCTCCTAAATGGTTTAAAATTCAAATTTATAAACATTTGTTAATTTCCACATCATTATGAAACACTGTAGGCTGAGCAATTCATAATAATGTTATTTCCCTGCACATATTTATTTGGTGTCTCATATCCAACAGATTTTATAATGATCTGTTGAACAAGTTCTGTCATTAACTTCATGATGGAATTGAGTATAAAAATTGAACCAAAAACAAAGAAAAAGGAGGAGAAACAGTAGGAGGAGGAAGAAGGAGATGGAGAAGGAGTGAAAAGAGGAAGGAGAAGAAGAGAAAGTAAAAAAATAGTATATTAGCTCATAAATTGGTAGATAGAACCAAAAAGTGCTCAAATTATCCTCTTTGTATAGATATGCTGCCAGTTTGGCCTATAAAATTCAGCTTCAATTTCAAGAGTTAGCAACAGCATGATATAAACTGATTATTACAATTTTGTTTTGTTTTTGTTTGAGATAAGGTCTCCCTGTATTCCCAGCTCACCTGGAAAAGATTATGTAGACCAGACAGGCCTCTATCTGATAGAGATCCATAACTTTCAGCCTCCTGCATGCTGGTATTAAAGGCATGTCCAACCACAGTCTGCTTATTTTAATTTTTTTTTAATTTTTAAAATTTTTATTTTATGTGTATGAGTGTATTGCCTGCATGCGAGTGCATCCGTGTTATGCAATGCTGCGGAGGTCAGACTAAGGCATAGGATTTCCCTGGAACTGGAGTTAAGGATGGTTCATAGCCTCCATGTGCATGCTGGGAATCAAACCCGGGTCTTCTGCAAGAACAGTCAGTGTTCTTAAATGCTGAACCGCCTCTCCAGTCCCTATTCCAATTTCTTTATTTCATTTGACGACAACAAAAGCAAAACAAAACAAAAAACCATTCAAACACACACACAGCTAGTTTTATATTTTATGTACTTTAGGAATGTATTATGAGGAAAGATAAGCAATTTATGATTTATATGTCCTTGGCATTATGTATATTTATATGTACTCTAAGAAAAAAAAAGTTATAAACTGCTTCATCATCTCAACATTTTACTTACACGTCTATATATAATGAAAGCTTGTCATTCATTGGTAAGTATTTGAAGGTCAACCTAAGTTGTTTTAGAAATAAACATCAAAGCATAGTAATTGAGAATGTGCTATTTTAACATCTTAAGAAATGTCACATAAAATAGCAACTAAATTTTATGTCCTCTGTATATATTTATTCAAATCTGTGACACAAATAAGGTAGATTTTATGACCTCTAACTAAAGCACACATCACACATTTCCTGATCAGTATATTGCTTTAACTCGTCACTTTGTTTTAACTTGTGCTACCATTTTAGCTCATAAATAAATAAATTTTAAAAACTGATTAATCTAAATATTCTTGAATGATTTATAAGTATGTGTGTGCATACATCTGCAAGTATGCATATGGAGTTCAGAATTCAAACTAGCATAGCTTTCCTCAGATAATGTCCACCTTGCTTGTTGAGACAGGTTCTCTCACTGGGTTGAAGCTTTCCTTGAAGGCTAAATTATCAGACCACAGTTTCCTGGCCAACAGCTGTCTCTGCTTCCCTAAATGTGGGATTCTGAACAATATTCTCCTCAGTTTTTTTTTAAATGGGTTTGAGAATCAAACACAAGTCCTCATTCTTCCATAGTAAGCAATTTACTAAGATATGTTTCCAAACTTAGGTAATGATTTAAATTGAAAAATCGGTTTAACCCTAGTAGTGACTATTAATACATATTTATGATTTTAAAAGTTTATGTATGCTTTGTACTAAATTCTGTTTACTAATAAATATTTTACTTACTAAAATAAAGAATCCAAAATTTGGGTAGTATATGATTTTGCCTGGGAAGAGATGAAGAAATGAATACTCATCCCAGACAAGACAAATACAAAGAAAGGACTTCATCCAAGTATAGTTCCATGAATGATAATGTTTAATGAGAGTGTTCAAAGGAGCATTATGAGTTGTTACTTACAGAAGCAGCAACTCAAGAGACGAATTCATCACCAAAAAGCCCAGTCTAGAAGTGATGAAAACTTATGAAAATTGCATTCCTGGAACTCCTTGTGCAAATATAAGCACTCAGCTGGCCTGAAAGTCTTTACACAGCTTCATTTATTATTGCTTTTACAATCTTGAAGAGAGCCTTGATTGATCTTACAGCATTATGAGTTCTGTAAGTTTCTTTAGTTTCTTAAACCTTGTAAGCTTCATCATCATCCAAGTCTTAAGAGTAGACCACCTCCTCTGTAAGCACATGCTTCAATTCTGATAAATAACTGTCCTCTCATTTCTATGGCTCTTGAATCTTTCTGTTTACTGTTCCATGAGGTTTCCTAAGTGTTAGAGGAAGTGATATATACTTATAATACTTTGCTACCATTATTCTTAGGAACTTGGCCAATTATGAATCTCTGCAGAATAATACCCATAGCAAATAGAAAGTTTTCCTCATGAATAACAGAATCTGTCAGCACCAGTAATCTCTAGGTCTCAAAAATGATTAGAAGGTAATTTGACAGGCATATCATATCAGCTTAGCAAATCAATGGCAGTTACTTCCCCTCTTTTATCCTTAGCCTTATCATCCATGGGATTTTGTCCTGGTGTACAATACCAAATATGAATTCCTCCCTGAGTAACAGATCCTAAAACCATTTGAAAGCATTTGTTTGCATCTGTAACAGTATGCCACTACTACATCAATTGTTACATCTTTCCTGGGAGGTTGCTATTGTAGCAAATGGGATCCATACCTAAGCCTGCATAGTGCATTCCAGTAATTTGAATTCCAGTCAACAGATAGGGAGCTTCCATCTAAGTCTGCACCTGATTTCTTAAAGCTTACCTAATAAAGGTGTGTTCAGCTATAGTGACTTACCATGTAGATCTGGCAGGCCACCATCAACAATCTTATGGCTTTGGGGAGTGACCAACCATTGTCCTTTTGTTTAAAATTTAACTACTTTGTAAATATTCTTCCACATGCTTTTCAAAATCTATAAGATGTTCAAGTCTTAGCATCATATGATGAAAATGTTGTTTTTCATTTTAAAAAGCATTATTTTACTTTATTTTTATTTGTGTGTTTATGTGTGTGTATGAGTGTGAACACTACACATGTGTAGATTCCTGTGCAAGCCAGAAGAGTGTGTTGGATACCCTGGGGCCTGGAGTTACAGTCTATTGTGAGCCACCCAATATGAGTGTTGGGAACCAGACTCAGGTCTTTCAGAGATTCAAGAACTACTCTTAACCACTGTGCCATTTCTCCAGCCCCTATGATAAAAACTTTGTATAGAGACAGGGAAGGATCTCTGATGACCCATTTTCATTCACTCAAATAAAGTGCTGGTTGGTATTGGTGAGCTAATGATATATATTTTATATGCTAGAAGGGACAAACAAAGCCTAGAACAATTTCATAACCTGTATCAACAGTTGTATCAAAAAAGCAATCATGTATATAGTGGCATATGTGAGAACACAACCCCTATAGCCCTCTATAATGCACATTCAATTTTATGAGCCATATTGCTTTATCCTCCTGGGGTTGTGCTGGTGCTGCTGTGGGGCCACTGAACACCTTTCTTCCCTCAGCAATCTCTGTGGAGCTAGCTAGCACTACTTGGCCACCTTCAAAGAAATACAGCTGTGCTCTATCTACCTGAAAGTGGCTACCTATTTCTGATAGGCTCTGAGCAGCACAGTTTACTGCTGAAAAGGACTTCCCATCCCTAATATTCACAGGGAATTGAACTGACAGCATCCAAGTATCTTTGATGATTCTGTGATCCAGTCCAACAGGGGCTAATTTCCCTCATATTGCTGAAAGTTACACAGCCTTTGCCCAAGAGGGGATGAAGAATATTACTTAATTTCTTCACTTTCATGGCATTCAGACTGATGCCAACTTTCTCCACTTCTCACAGCCTCACAAGAGTATGAGACACTCATGCCTTGTTTAACAGTTGTACTATTTCAAGCTGTTCAGAGAAAGAATATTCCTACTTTAACTTAGTTTCTTACATGGTTCATCATTAAGCTATCCTATCTTATGTTGAATCGTGGATTTTTCCTTTCGTCTGTATTAAATTTTGGATTTTGTGTCATTTGTATTATGTTCTCTTACATCTCAGTAAGATTTTTCCTATGTTTGTAAAGAGTAAGGGCTCTTTAGCATTTAGATTGTTAATCTGCTTCCTCTCTGTTCTGCTAGGTGTAAGAAACGGAAAGCTGATTTTTCCATGTCATCTTCACTTTTCCTCACTTTCCCTGACAAATCAGAATTTAATTTGGAAGGTAGCCTTTAAATGCCCTTTTCCATTTTAATGGATAACATCTTTCAGAGAAGATATCTCAGTCTCAGTTGCTTGTGTTATTGCCCACAGCAAGGCAACACAGCAGCCACAACCATCTCACCATCTTGTCACATATATGCTCTTTTCAGGGATTTCAACATACTCTCTGAACTGTCAGCTGCTTGGGGAGGATCCCTATTCTCACATATCATACCCTATTCACTAAGGAGGCTTCCACCTCATACCATGTAGTGAAAGATGACCACTTTGAGGAGTTCACCAAATATCCACTCTCAGACAGTTCATCCTTTTATGTATTTTTTATTACTCCTTGGAGAGAGCAACATATTACCACTAGAGCAAGAAGGCACACCTTTGCTTACTTTATGAAGAAATAAAACCACATCAGGATTGTCCTATGGATATTCGACCCTTACACAGATCAGCTTTGTCACACCACCCACTGCATGCAACATGTAACCCAGTTCATCATTAGTTTTGTCTCTGTTTAGGGGAAGTTGTGTTGTGTGACTTTTTAGGGGAGAAATCAACAAAAATGTTCATTCAGCACATATAGGGCACCAATGAGAGTGAAATGATTCCACCAAGTCTAGTTTGTTGAGCCAGTGAGCTTGTTGGAGATATTTCAGAGGCATGAGCCAGGTTTGCTTATAAGGCTCTTGTGACTCTAAGACAGCTGCATCAGTGAACCGTCCATTGCAGCATGGGTGCTGACTGACAAAAGCTGCAACTCTGGAGAACTCTGGGCAATTTTCTGGTAGGTTGCCAGAGATTCTCCTCTACCCAACAACTTTTCATTGCTTACTGAATGTTGGGAAGAGGGCTTGTGAAACTTGCAGCTTTGTGATCCTTGAAGTTTCATTAACTTCTTAAGTCTTGTACGTTTATTTAGCACACTCACTACTTATCCTTCCAAGAAAGAATATTTCAATTCAGAGAAAATGGCTTTAATGCCTGGAAACAATATATTTTTCATTATTTATTATAAAATGTATTGTTTCTTTTTATTATTGCTATAGACACACATACACACACACACACACTTTCTGAGGTCTTAAACAAATTTCAATAACAAAAAAATGCCATAACAAAGGGTAACAGGTACCTTTTACATTATTATGCTTCCCTGTAAAGTATTAATAATATGCTTCACCAATCTTAATTACTTCAATGACCTTCTTAATTTAAGAGATGCAGCTTCACTGTTTGTAATTTTACCAGAATGATTAGATAACTAGGCAATGCATGTACCTAAACAAATTAGGCATTTTAATAAAACTTAATTATTCACAGTTCATTAGGTAAAAAGTAAGATTTTTGTATTAATTTCTATAATACTATAGAATAAGGTTAAACATGAAACACCACACTTGGTCTTTTTAGTTTTAAGTTGTTCACACTGAAAAACTCAAGTCACTTCCATATTATTTGTATGATGTTTATTGAACTGAAAAATATTATCTTGAATTCTCTGGGTTGGGAGGATTCCAAGGTATTTTAAGAACTAAATAACATACAGAAACACATTTAGAATATGTGTTTTATCACTTTATTTGCTTTATGTAAGTAAAGTCAAATGAATTTCTTAGACTCTACTTAACTTTATTTTATGTCTATATATAAAAAAAAATTTAAATTTCCTCTCAGCACAACCGACCTCCTTAATCTTTAACCATTTATATTAGAAAACTAATGACAATAATCAATGTTAAGAATGTGGAGAAAGAGGAAACTTCATTTGCTGGTGGGGTTGTAACATGGTTATAAACACCATGGAAATCAGTATGAGCAATTCACAAAAAATAAAAATAGATCTATCATATAACTCCTTTTACTAGTCATGGGCATGTACCCAAATGACCCCATGTCTTACTGCAGCGTTTATTGCTACTTTATTCCCAAGCAATAAAATGGTTTCATCTAGATTTTCATCAATGAAAATGAGGTGCATATACAAATGAGAAATGTATTAATCATAAATAAAATAAAATGTGAATTAAAATAGATAGAACTGGAAAATATTACATTGAGTTGTAGTAAATGTTCTAAAAGACAAATAGTACATGTTTTCTCTAATTACATGTGTCCTATATTCTAGTTATATACACACACATCCATATGCATATATGTGTATTCATATAGGAGTATTAGTAGAAGCAAGGAAACAAGATAATGGACCATGAGATGAAAAAGACACTTTAAGGAAAGAGTGGGAAGTGTAATAGAAAACATGTGATATGAAAGTGGAAAGTGGAATACAAGGAGATGGGTGAGGAAAAGGACATCTAAACTAAACTAAGAATTATGAAAATGCCATAAGGAACTTGGTTACTTTGTGTGCTAATTATGTTTTAAAAGAAAAAGGGAAATAAAACTTTTCTGTGCTTGCTTGAGATGTAAATAATTTTTAAAAGACTGCTGATGGTATTTTTTTAGGAAAAATATCCTTTTTATTAATTTGAAATAATTGCATATATATAGAAAAAATAAGCAAAAATAATTCTTTGAGAATTTCATGCAATGTATTTTCATCATACTCACACCCTTCCTGCAAATCCATTCATATCTACCCACTTCTCTACCCACCCAAATATGTGTCCTTTCTTTTTAACACACTGTGTCCAGTTTGTGTTGACCATATATACTTGGATATGAATTCATCCATTGCAGCATGGTATACTTACTCTCCTCTCACTATCATTTGCCAAATATTCTTTAGCTAGGGGTAGAACTTGGTGCCTACCTCCCCCACTACATACTGTGGTATTGTATGGTTTGAGTCTGTGCAGGTCTTGTGCATATTATCACAACTGCTGTGAAAGCTAACCAGCAGGGATAAAAGTTTCATGTCAGATCCAGTTTGATATCTTCATGGGGTAAGACTCAAGCATGTATTCTCTTCAAGTAATAGGATCTTACCATCAAGTTCTGGAGTATAATCAAGAAAAATGGCAAAAGCATTTAACATTTGGGCATGTATGGGAACCTACTAATCAACATTTCCAAAAGAGGTAACCAATTCCATTTAAACACTTTCTCATTAAAATGTTACACATTTTCAAATGTTTTATCTCAGAGAATTATATTTGTCAAAAATTGGGACAAGTGGTCTGACTGACCAGAATATTTGAAGTTTGGGCTGTCCTGTAAGTCTGTACTGGAGGTCTAACCCTCTCCCTGTCCATCTGTTGCACATTATGATAGTGCTGAGCTTCAACTTTTGGTGCCCTCACTCCCCAATTCCACTGACTTGATTGAAAATATGTATAGAAAGACTCAGAGCCCTAAAAGAATCCAAGTGAGGCCCTGTCACAACCATGTGAGAGTGGGGATGGGATCATCAAAGCCTGGTACTAAAGGGCAGAGGAATTTGGAGCTTTCTGTTTTGTTCTATCCTGGCTATTCTGTGGTATCCTCCTGGGCCTGGTGATATAGAATCTCTTTTTCCTCTAGCTAAAGTCCTCCAAAGGGCTTGATTAACTTTTTAAAATTATTTATTTAATAACCACATAATTAGAAGTGTTTCATTACAACAGCATTGACATATTCAATAACAATTTCCAGAACTAAGATGCATCTCTTTCAAAATTGGCTGTAAATTTTTAGGTTTACGTTGAATTAATACGATTATACAATATTGTACTCAGTATAAACCCTATAAGAAATAAAATTGAATGAGGTTCTAACCTTTAAAAAAGATCTCCATTTCATTATTAAAATATACTATTTCATACAGAAAAACTCATTTTTAAAGCAACTAACACTTACAACATCCCAAACAATCTTATTCATTTATATACCCACATCCCAAGTGGCACCACCTCCCATTCCCCGCCCCCACTGGAGCCCATATACTCTGTCATGCCTGTTACTGTCCACTGTGTTTTCAGTGCCCCCAGCTATTCTTCAGTACTTATCCATCTGCTGAGTCTAGATAGCCTTTCTATAATTCCTTGTTTTAGGAAGATCAGCTCTTCCTCATCTAGCAGCAAGCTGTTGCCAATACGCCTTTAGATACACTTGGTTCATTTGTATTTTTGAAGCACACATTGCTGGTAATGGGACTGGGGCCCTATCAGGAGCCCTCCGCAGTTGCTCTTTTCTGCTGGTCTCTGTTCTTCCTCTAATGGGGGGGAAGGCAGGCCTGGGTGTGGTCTTCTTGAGAGAAATCTGAGTGCCCATCACTGGGTGTGGTAATGGGCTGCTCCCTGTAGTTCCTTGACCCTACTTGTTCCCAGTCATGGAGAGGACATTGGCAAGGTTGAGCCAGCAGACTCTGAGGCAGAGGATGATGAGGATGGACCTTTTGGCTTCTCTGTGCTCCCCAACATCAAAACAACTCAACTTTGTGTTGTGTTTGTAGTTCTGTTTGTCCCTGTTGCCTGCTGCTACTTTTGTGTAGCAGCCCCTGCTCCATGGTTGGTAAAATGCTCCTGGGAAGGTTCTGTCCTAGTGTCCCTCTCCAATAATTTTTAGAAGAAAATAGGTCTGCAGAGATGTGGTTACAGTATCTTTTATATGGTTGGAATAATAAAATCATTTGAAAATAGAAAAAAAAGTGTTTACTATTTAATATCTTAATTAATTTATGATTAATTTATTTCCCTATCATATTTTAGAAAAGATGGAAAATGATTATTATAATTCTTCATTCAAACAGTGGTTAATAATATTCCTTGGTGTAGTAGGAGGTGATGATGAGTTGCCAAGAAGGGATTAGAGAGGCCATGCTATTTCAGACCTTACCACAGTTTTCTTTTTCACAAACCATTGCACAGAATGAGATTTTTAACAATGATGAAAACCTCTAATTTGGGATTACAATTTATTATGAAAAAGAAAAAATATATTTTAATGGACCTTTGTCAGAAGTATCTTAAGATAATTAAAATTCTTAGAATAGCTTCCTATAACTAGTTTTATAAAACTTTAAATTTCAGTATGACAATCCACAGAATTTTTGAGAAAAACCATTTGTCTAGATCTTTACTTACACTGTTTCACGGAATAATTTCAGAGTTAAAAACCTACTCAATGTCACTAATACTGAATTTCAGCATATCCTGAAACACTTAAAACATGATGATTTAAGTAAGATAATTGGTAATCATTCTGGAGTTAAACTTTCATAGAGATATTATCATGTCAGTAGACTGTAATTTTCTTTCTTTTGGTTTCATCTGCCTTAAAAAGTTTTTTTAATAATCCCTATGGACTTTATTCTACTGTAAATTTTATTAATATTCACAAATATATGATCATCGAACTAAATATGTATTAGAAATAGAAATACAATATTAAAGATAATTTGAATATTTTTAGAATATATACATTCATTCTAAATATTAATTTATGTAGGGACAAAAGTAAATAAAACAATTATGTTAAAAAGTCAGAGGAATTCATTACTGTTTCTGAAAAAGTTGTTAGCAAAGCAAAGGAGGGTCTGGAAGTTTAGATAGTCTCCATTATTATATATCAGAGATTCTATAACATATTGAAACTGAGGCAAGAGATTTTACAGATGAAGAACAATTTCTAATAAAATTCAATGTCCATTCATTATGATATTTTTAACAAATTAGCAATAGGATGAACACTCTCAACAATAAAGTTTATGTATGATAAACCCACAGGTAACATAAGACTGAATGGAGAGAAGATTGGAAACAGATGGGCACTTTCATAGCTGTTCTTTACTATAGTATAAGCCCTGGTAGAACAATCATTCATGAAAAGAAATAAAGGAAAATATACAAATTGGAATAGAAAAAAAAACTGTTATATAGACAAATTCATTTTGTGTGACTATTAACCTAAAAACTATCCAAGTTAATATTACTACTCATACAAATTCAGTGGATTTATCACATACAAATCTCCATGGCATTTCTCTTAAAACAATAACAAAAACATTGTAATTAAGGTACTTACTCTCCTATTTTAAAATAATTCTTTTTGAATCTACATAATTCTTTTGAAAGATAGATAAACCTTTCCTCCATTTTATAATCCAAGAATGCCTTTATCAAGGACCTGGATTCAGCAAAGGAGATAGCACCCCTATCTGCCAATTTTTCCCTGCTTTAATGGAAAACATTAATTCAAATTAAAAACTACCTAATAAATGGTCTCAATTTATAAAAATTTAATCTTCAGAGCAGTGAGTATAGTCAAACATAGATGGTCAATCTTTATTCCCAGGGGAGTCAAAAATGAACAAACTGTGATAATAGTTGTGTCAAGTTCAAGCCCGATCACTTAAGTACTGGTTAATGTTTGTCTCAAATAATATACATAATATGTTGAATCTGCCTTCCTTCTCTATTTATAATATTCAGCACACAGACTGTGCTATGTAACTTGGTTTTGTTTAAATGCTGATTCGCTAAAGAGTCAGTCTCTACATCCCTCCATTTATCCCTCCTTCACTCTCTCCCAGGCTCTTCTTTATGGGAAAAAGAGTCATTCAAATTTAATTAATTAATTAATTTTATTTTATGTATATGAGTCTGTTGTCTGCATGTATGTAAACAAACTATGTGTGTGCAATACCCACAAAGATCAGAAGAGAGCATTGGATCCCCTGGAACTAGGCATGTGAATATCTGTTAGCTGCAATGTGGGTATTGGAAACTGAACCCAGGATCACTGCAAGAATAGCCAGTGCTCTTAAACACTATACCATCTCTACAGCCATTTAATTTTGTCTTAAATGGTACTTTCACCACAGCTCTTAAATGTTATCTTTCTCTTTTACTCATGATCTCGTCTTAAGAATTAAGAGTAAGAAATATGTGAGTCTGGACTTGACATCTATGGATACAGGATCATTGGGATATTATAGTATTAAGAAATAGCTTTTAAGGCAGGAGAGATGGCTCAGTGGTTAAGAGTACTGGCTGGACCCAGTTTTGATTCCTAGTACCCGCATGGCAGCTAACAACTGTCCATGTCTCCATTTCCAGGGGATCCAATACTCTCTTGTGACCTCCGTGGACACTGCACAACACAGGTGCACCTACTTACCTGCAGGTAATACACTCATACACATAAAAAAAGAAAGAAAGAGAGAGAAAAGAAAGAATAAGAGAGAGAGAGAGGGAGGGAAGGAAGGAAAGAGGGAGGGAGGGAAGGAGGGAAGGAAAGATGGAAGGAAGGAAGGAAGGAAGGAAGGAAGGAAGGAAGGAAGGAAGAATTAAAAATAAAATACCTTTTCTACATCCACCTTCATAGAGATCTGAGTTTAAATCTGTAAGGTCTTTAGGTTTTTAAAAAAGATTTAGTTTTTCTTGGGACTGAAGAGATGGCTCAGGGGTTAAGAGCACTCACTGCTCTTGCAGAGGTTTGATTCCCAGCACCGGCATGGGAGCTAACAAACGTAACTCCAGTTCCAGGGACAGCAAATGCCTTATTCTGACCTCCGCTGGCATTGCACGACACGGGTACACTTACATACACACAGGCAATACACTCATACACATAAAGTAAAAATAACAAAATATTTTTAAAATATATTTCATTTTTCTTTATGAACTTGTGTTTTTTGATCAGATACCCCTCTCTATACTCTTCCAGACTGACTTTCACACAGCTACACACACAAGTTCGTGTACTTGTTCTTTTTTTATTCCTGCCATCAACTCCAATTTGTGTTTCTTAAAAACTGTTGAGTGTGCAAAGTGTCCTAGAGCTTGGCTTACCCACCGGGGATCAGCTCATTAAAGAAGATTGACCCTTTCTCTCCAAGAAGCTATCAAATTCCAACAGCCACCTGCGACTCTTACAAAGGACCCAAATGTGAATCCCAGTATCCACCTGTCACTAACAATCATATGTAACTCTTCTTCCACGGGATCTGATGAGCTCTTCTAACTTCTGCAGGCATTGCACAACAGTGCTGCACTTAAAAACATGCAAGCAATGCATACACACACACACACACACACACACATATACACAGAGATACACACATACACAGACACACACACACAAATACACACATAAACACAAAATTACTTTTTCAATGTTTATGAAGAATTGTGTTGGCGTTTTGATGGGGATGGTAATGAGTCTGTAGGTTACTTTTGGCAGGATGTCCATTTTCACAGTAATGATCCTATAGATCCATGGCTTTCCATATTCTTGTGTTTTCCTCAATTTCTTTGATATTTAAATTTTTTAATTGTACAAATCTTTCACTGCCTTAGATATATTTCAAGATTGGGGGGGTATCATGAATGAAATTGTTTCTGTGATTTTAATTTGTATATAGTAGTTCTATTTATATCTGCATGTTAATTTTGAATCCTGCTACTTTTCTTTATATGTGCATCAGACGGAGGAGTTTTCTAGTGGAGTCTTCAGCAACAGGGTTTTACCTTCAAGTTCTGGGAGGCAATCAAGGACTGTGGCAATAGCCTATCTAATTTTGGGAGTCTTTTGGATTACTCTGGCAAATAACTCAAAGGAATGTTTCTCCTGACTGACACTTTTTCTTGTTATGTGGCCTTCAGATATATTCACAGACACATGTAAGGTTATTATATATGTAATTTTTCAGTAGGTGTTTGGCTAGTACAATTACCTCTTTTTTCAGATATACTCACAGACACATGTAGGGTTATTATATATGTAATTTTTCAGTAGGTGTTTGGCTAGTACAACACCTCTTTTTTTTTTTTAATACTAGCAAGGCACTATTTATCTCTCCTCTGTCTCTCCCTGTCATATCCTCACTCCCCACTCTCCCCATTAAAATGTCACCATTTTCCCCATTTCTCCTATGATAGTTTGTATATGGATCTCTTGAGATGCTTCTTCCCTTACTCCCATAGTTCTTTGTATAGCTCTTCTCCTCCTCCTCCTCCTCCTCCTCCCCTTTAACTACCCTCATTTTACATATTTGACCCTTAATAACACATTTAGTGTCTTTTTATAGAATACCTCAACTTTTCCTTTCTTGGTTATAGCCCCTTTATCTTCTACACTCATCTTTTTGCTATAACCCAGACTTTAAGCACTATATTGAACAGGAATGAAGAGAAGGTATCTCTGATTCACAGAAACAGTTTTAGTTTTTCTCCATTTAGCATGGTGTTGGCTGTGGGCATGTGTATGTTGCATTTAATATGCTGCATGTGTCCTTGTATTGCTAGATTCTCAAAGTAATGCTGGCTTCATAAAAAAAATTGGAAAATGTTCCTTCCTTTTCTATTTTACAGAATAACTTGATGATTATTTGTTTCAGTCCTTTGAAGGCCTTCGAGAAATCTGTGCTGTGTCCATCTGGTCTTAGATATTTTCAATTCAAGGGTGTTCAATATTGCTTCAATCTCAGTGGTTGTTATTGTTCTGTTTAAATTATTTACTTAGTGTATTTTTAATTTTGGGGAGTCATACATATCTAGAAATTCCTTCACTTATTTTATATTTTTTTATTTTTGGAAAACATAAGATCTCAGTGGTTGTCATTGTTCTGTTTAAATTATTTACTTAGTGTATTTTTAATTTTGGGAAGTCATACATATCTAGAAATTCCTTCACTTATTTTATATTTTTTTTTATTTTGGGGAAACATAAAACTTTAAAGTATATCCTTATAGCCTCTGAATTTCCTCCATATCTATTGCAGTGTTTCCCTTTTCATCTCTGATTTTATTGACTTGGGTGCCATCTTGCTATCCTTTGAACAACTTTTTGTTACAATAATTCATTTTATTTATGGCTCTATCTTGCCATCTACTATTTTTGGTGCTCTTTGTTCTCATTTTTCCAAGGCCTCAGTTACATCATTAATTTATAAATATGAGATCGCTCTAGTTTATTGATGTAGGTGCATCTAGATCTACTCTACTCTCCCATCCTCCTTCTACTGCCCCCCGCCCAATTTGATGAACTCCCTTACATATTTAATTTGTCCTATGGCCTGTTTAATGGAAGGGAAATCATGTGCAGTACTGTAAATATAGCCAAATGTACATGGTTGGAGAGGTCATAGATCCTAGAGAAAAAACTTCTTCCTACTTTATTCTAAATGTGCATCCTCATGTTTATAGACAAGTGTAACTTTCACCCCTCATCAAAGCAAAGCTTCTTTTTGCAACTGATAGAGTTTATTATAGAATTACAGAACTAGTCATATGTAGAAAAAAAGTGTATGTGAAATGTTAAACTCTATTGGGTTTTTATCTGTATTACTTACTGGTGAAAATGATCCATTGAAATTAACCACTATCACTGTGCTGGGATCAGTCTGTGATTTTATTTCTAATAGTGTTTCTTTTAATCAATCAAGTACTCCTGTGTTTGGTGTGTGTAGATTTAGGATTATAATATCCTCTCAGTGGATTTTTCCTTTAATTAGCCTGAAATGCTCTTCCCTTTCTATTTTGACTGACTTGTTCTGCAGTTTATTTTTTTAAACATTAGAATACCTACACATGATTGTTTCTTATATCTATTTTTTGGAATTCATTTATCATTCTTTCATTCCAACGTGGTATCTATACATGATTCTGAAGTGTGCTTGTTGGAGGCACAAGAAAGTTGTGTTCTGTTATCTGATACAATCTGTTTGTGCTTTTTTTCTGGGGCAATCGAGACTATTAATATTGAATGTATTATTGACCTATGTTTCTTAA
>NW_008349353.1:2732761-2745714 GCF_000622305.1 Nannospalax galili
GAGATGGCTTTTGGAAATGAATTGCAAAAAGCATTTCTTTCTCCTTCACACACAACTGATAGTTTTCTTGTAAATAGTATGTGGACTGGCATATGTGTATTTTCATGGTATTTATGACTTCATTTCAGGCTCTGTTGGTCTTCTTTGTCTGAATTGATAAATCAGTTGTTATTCTGTTGGGCCTACCTTTGTATGTGATTTGATCTTTCTCTCTTACAGCTTTCAATAACCTTTCTTCTGTACATTAGTGCCATGATTGTTATATGGCATGGAGAGTTTCATCAACTGTATATCTTCACCATAAGTTTTGAATAAAGCTATACTGTCTATTGATTTGTCAATAAATAATATACTCTGCAAATTCTCTACAAGAAGAATTTAAAGACCACTTCCTAATTAATAGAGTGATTCCCTTAAAAGAAGTTCTTTTTAGATGATTGAAGAGTTAGGAGATTTTCCTATTATGATACTGCAATCAGATACAATGCAGATTAAAGACTTAATATTATAAATGACTGTTACATTTCAGTTATTTTCCTTCTTATAACTATCCCTACAACCATCCTGCAGGTGACTCTTTGAAGCTATACAACAATCACCCTGCAGATGTCTTTTAAGAACCAGCTTCAAGTGTCTCTCAACCTAGAATGAACCCTTGTCCCTGACAAGGGAGGGTCAATACTTTCATTAGTGTCTCTGTACTTGTCTATAAAGAGTGAATATATTGCATTGTTTACACTATGTTGGTACAGATATTTATTCCCCATGAGCATGGCCTCAGTTTCTACTTAATCTTGTGGTTGCATTTTTCTTGCCTCCCTTGGCCCCTTTTTACCCTTCTGCTTGCAGTGGCTGAATGACTGACTCAGAAGCAACTAACGATCTCTAACTGAGGCTTTAAAATAAGTGAGATCCAAAGGAATCCAGGCTGAGACTCTTGATCAGCGTCATTTATCAGAGTGCTACCTAAGATACTGCCTTTTAGGCCTTTGTGGAAAGATTTACTTTCATCCATTAAATATGCCTTGGTTATCCTATAGCTAAGAGTAGATGTCAAACTCCCAGCCCAATTTTTGGGTATACACTGCAAGACTCATAAAACACACAATTTTAAAAGATTGGCAAACAATAGAGTAGATAAGGAAGAAAATTAACCTTTTGTAACCCTTCACAGCCACTGAGGCCCTAGATTTTCACTGTTATCATGTCCAAATATAGGCACAGGGAATAGGAGGACTTAGGAAAAAGCTAACAGTGACTTTTATGTTCCTCATAGGAGACACAATTCCTTTCACACTGTATGTATGCCTCTGTACATACTCTTGACTCTCCTCCCTTATTCATTGCCACAAAGCTGGGAGTTGTATTGTAAACCACTAAAACAATTGCCCTTTTAGCATGCCGCACAGTGCTCCAGTACCTCCTTACTTGCCTAGTCACCACTTGAGAGGACATTTACCTGGAAAATGAATTTACTCCATATGCCTAAGTGCAAACAATACAAATAATACTCTGCTCTTATTGATACCCTTTTCAGCTGACTAGAAGTCTTCATAAGAAAGACATAAAAGATCTAAAAAATTACTCAAGTACTTTCACAGGAGCTATTCCCCAATTTTGGATTCCTTACTTGTCTCCTAACTTGTGGAAGATAGGCTTGAGTCTAGGGTGATATTGCAACTGTCAGGGTCCAGGAATCCTGGCTCTGTAATCTAAAACCCAGTATGCTAATGAGGCATCCTACCCTCTATTCTGACTTAGATATTGCAACAGTCAGGGTCACATGAGTTCCAGGAATCCAGGCATCCTACCCTCTATTCTGTGACAGGACGTTAAGTCTGTTATGCTAATAGGATGCTAAGTCTGTTATGCTAATAAGGTATCCTACTTGCTGTGCTGTGATTGGACCACTACCCCTATATATAAGCTTGTGCCTTCCTGCAATAAACCAGACCTGTGTCACTGAACCTGGTCTCCTGTGTCTGAATGCAGCTTCACTGACACAGTCTCATCACCAGCCCTGGGGTCTGGGACCAGGTAGAAGCAGCGATGACAGGAGGCAGCCCAGAGCAAGCAGAAGAGCTGCCTCAGCACCAGGTGAGCAGAAGAGCGGTCTCATCCCAGGGCAAGCAGAGGAGCAGCCTCGGTGCCCGTGATAATGAAGGAGCAGCACCCACGAGAACGGAGGAGAGGCCGTCGCTGGCAGTGACTGCACTAACTGGTAACAGTTCAGACTATATCTTCCAAATAGCAAGCCTGACAAACTTGGAGCATTATGTTTAATCTCCACTCTGCAGATATCCCTCAATATTTGGGAAAATTAGAAAAGGCCTACTTTACTTTAAATAACAACTAAGTATATCCCTTGTGCTTCAGTACAGCTGATCACAAAGCTTGTCTTTAGCTCTTTGAAGATTTAGATCCACTCCCAAGGTGGTTTTATACTGAAGCCATGATTAGTTATGTAAAATAGGTTTATTTTGTTCCATTAAGTAGTCCTACAAAATTCAGTCTTTCACAACCTATCTATCCTCTTTAGAGCTTGCTAGAAATATGCTCAATAAGCAGGCTAATCAATATATTCTTGCAAACTACCAAACCCCATCTCAGATCTTAAAATCAAACCTAGTGATTGTCCTCCTTAAATAGTTATCAGGACAAACACAAGAGCTTCATCAACCCCGAAGGGACACACTAAAATTATTCTCACCACTTATACTGTAGATAAACTTCTAGGACTCCCATGTTGTATCTACCTCTCTCATCTCAAGCTAACCTCCCCACCAGCTTCTCTAATGGGCAAAGATCTCAAGCTACCATCCTATCTCACTCAATTTTCCAGCAAGCCTACAGTTGACTTCAAGCTTATCTTCAAAAAGATACAATCCCATATGCCAACACAGAGAATTTTAGGTTGATTGCAGTGTTAATTACACAATTCTATATTACATAGATGTTTAAAGAAAGGAGGCTGGACCATTACCACGTATTTTAAGACCAAGAGTAGCCCCAAACTGCTTAAAGTCTGTTCCTTCAGATTTCTCTCAAAACTCTTCTCCCCAACAACGAAACCTGCTTTTTCATAGATGAAAATATATATCCAAAGTGCAGTACAGAAATAAAAGCTGAACTACTTTACTGGAGAAGGGCTTTGCCCTTTCTGAAGCCTACTGATTTAGAATAGCATACATAATATCACAAATAGATGTTATTAATTTAATTCCATCTATTGCTTGCAATACAGATGGAATAATTGTTTCATTGTTTTCAACGAGAAAAGTGCTTATTGCAGTTCTTTGATATGTAAAACATGTACTTTCATACTCAGGTGGAGGACAATAAGGGATCATGAAGGATTAAAGTCATATACTGGGTCACAAAGGGAGCACATGGCTCTGTGAACTTGTTAACATAAGGAAGCAAGCTAAGATTCACTTTTTGACTGCAAGGTTATGCAGTCAAAAAAATTCTCTGTTCAGAGCATGTCCATATTGTTAAAGACTTCCCCACAAATGATCATTCTTCAAATTACCCAGAGATTAAATCATTCCCACAAATGATCATTACTCAAATTACCCAGAGATTAAGCTATTTGGATTGCCTTAATTATAGTCTGAGATAAATATCTTCAAGGTGATTTTCAGGATGATAACCTGGAGGAACTTAAATTATATTTAGAAGCTGCTTACTATGATTGACTATTTAATATGTTTTCAAATATCCTTTGTTTTGCCTTCATCTACTCTCCATATGAGACATAAACTTAAATCAGTATAAGAGTACAATGATTTCTTATTAGTCAAGTAAGACTTTTATGATGCATATTCTCGGGATTGGCCTTTCTCTTTAATATTCTTTTGGAATTTTGCCTCCATCATTACCTTTATTTATTCTATCTCTCTTATGAAAATATCCCAAAGATCATGCAAGCACTATGCAAAAGGATTGTATTAGCATTATGTGCTTGTTCTGTGCCCTTACATGCCCAACTAAGAGACAACTTTATATTCCATGTGCTGACAGATAAGAAAGCTGATTTTTATCAGTACAAGTAATAAAAAGACAATAAGCTTTCTTATAGAGAAGCAAATCAGATGAGTTCTAAAGCAAACAACTGTGGGGGCTGTGTGAATGGTGCTAGAGGAATGTTTCAAGTAATCAGGGCAGTATTAAAGAGACTAATTGCCATCATAGAAGATGCTAATGACAACCTCCAGAAATGTAGAAACTGAATTCATACTGGCTCAAGTGGCAGTCAATTATTTGGTATTAATATTCTTGGTGAAGTCTCTTTTTAAGTCCTTTTTTCTTATCTTAGCCTTTGGTCTCTGACTCATCAAATATCTTTTATGCTTCTTAAGTCAAAATGTTCAGTTTTTCAAGGGTTTTCAATAAACAAACCAATTCCAGTATTGCAGCCAAATATGTATGCTTTCTTCTTCACCTTTACCTTATTTTTTCTTTCAATTTTTAGCTAAGTGAAAAAGTACATTGTTTAGCTTGTGATATCTATTTGATGAACCAGACAGGGGTCAAAGCAGGTACAGGAATGACTTTTACAATACGAACATAATCTAACTAAAGACATTAAAATATCTTGCAACCAAAAAAGTTAGCTGCTTATAATGTAAACAAGCTCACTGAATCAAGAGCTTCTTTTGTGGTATTGATATATGATGTTAATTCCTCAGGATCCCTCCTTGCCCTCCAACCAAGATAGTGTATGAATGTAGGTATACAAGTTTTACATAACAAAGTACTGAGAGAAGTGTGCTTATCTCATTGAAAGCAAAGACAGAAATTCAGAATTCTGTTTAGAGCTGAGAGAGAGAGAGAGAGAGAGAGAGAGAGAGAGAGAGAGAGATATTCTAAGCTGAAATATCAAAGGGCAAGATGTCTGATAAGACCAGGGTTGGTCCTGATTGTCACTTACCCATTTGATGATGGATACAGTGTCCCAATAAAGAACAAGCAAACCCTTTGCTGTAGAACACAGTTCAGAGAGACATTTGAAGAAACAGGTTCCCAGCAGGCTTGAGTATACTATTGGCTTTATGAATGTTAAGAGTCTGCTGTTTCTTATTTTAGGTTTTGAGTTTTGGCTATTGTTATTGTTGATGTTGAGGAACCTTGTTCTCTCTGTAACCCCAGATGACCTGGAACTCCCTATGTAGATCAGACTGGCCTTGACTCTGCTTCCCAAGTGCTGTGATTAAAGGAATGTTTTCTTTTTTGTGGCTTAGAAATGTTATAAATATGTAAATTTAAAATCCTTACAGTTAACTTTTAAGAACTAGACCTATGACCATGCTATACATCATTCCATAAAAGTCGTCTGCAACCACCTTGCAAAAAACTTACACGAACAAGCTAATACCTTCATTCAACTATATACAAATACTAGCACATGATAGGGAGAGCTGAAATTTCCTTAGTGCTTGGCACCTCATTATCTACAGAGAATGAATAAATTTCTTTGCTTACTCTATCTTCATGCAAATCTTTAACACCAATAACTCCAGCTTCAGTTTACACTAAAAACCCACATTATATTAAAGTTGAATATGAATTACTGAAAACAAATTACATTCCCAATTGAATTTCTATAGTTTTCTTCTTCTGAATTGAAGTCTACAAGAGAAATGTGTCAAATTTTCAATAATATCATAAACATTTAATCATATACCATTTGGAAATAATATAGGAAATGCTAATGTGTGTTACAAAGGTGTGTGTGTGTGTGTGTGTGTGTGTGTGTGTGTGTGTGTTACAGAAGCTGCTGAATTAAGTACAAAGGATAAAAGATTTTAAAACATTGGTATATGAATAGTTTCATTGTGAAAGCTAAAATATTTTCTTTGTTTAATGTCCCATTAGTTACATTTCTCTTCATCCTCAATCCCCCAAAGATTAAGAAACAAACAAACAAAAGAGATCAGCAGGTTTTTTACTTTGATGTTTTGTCAATTATTCTATTTTTAAAAACGTGTGTGTGTGTGTGTGTGTGTGTGTGTGTGTGTGTGGTTGTAGGCTACGAACTACATACTTGTAGATCTAAGAGGAAATCATGGATGGGTGGATTTGCTCCTTCAGTCATTTGTTTCCTGAGTATTTAACTTAGATCCTCAGGCTTGGGAACAAGATCTTATCTACTAAGCTATCTTGCCGATCCAATTTGTACTAATAAAGTAAATAGTATATTAACTTCAACATTTCCAATACATGATTTGTATGTATTCTGGAAAAGTTAATGTCAGCCTTAGGAAACAAAATCACAACACAAACTAAACAAAATGGAAGCTCATTTATCTGCAGAGGCCTAGGGCCTAGGCAATGTCCTCTCTGGAAATCTGTTCTTCATGTGCTAACCCCCAAACTTCTCTTTAAAAGAATATACATGAGTAATTGACTTGAATTCAATGCACTTTGATATTTGAAATTGTTCCTCACAGTTTTTCTACTACTTACTAATTAGATTATTATTGCTAAAATAGATTGCTAACAATAAGCTGTGCCTAAATATTTAGAATGCTAAAAGTATCATTTGTGAAACAAAACTAAAGACCCAAATCATAGCTATTATAAATTGAGCAAATCACTAATATTTTACTTATGTCAAAAATAATAGTCATGTAACATAGGTATCAGAAAGATTTAAGTGATTTTCCTGGAAAACTTTTATTAAAATAATCATGTTTAATGGTATACATTTGTAATCTCAGGATTCCCTAGGCTGGCAAGAGTTGCCACATGCTGAGACCAGTCTAAGTTACATATAGCGAGTTCCAGGCCACCCAGGGTTACCTTGAGAGAACTGTTCTCTTAAAATAAAAACTTTTTTTTGCTAACATATTTTTTAAATTTATGCTTATTATTACTAGAAAAAAAGTTGTTTTTTCTTAGACACCATTATGTTGCTCATTTTTAAGTATATTTGAAGTTCCTTTATTTCCTCTAGTTCTCAAAAATTTTTGATTAAATAATTTGCTAAATATTTAAATGCATGTGCTTTTATTTTGCTTTCACTTCCAATCAAGCAGAAAGTCTAAAGTAATCACTTAATGAGAACATAACCCACTCAGCCCTTCAGGCTTACACTGACTACCTTTTTATCAGTTTTAACATGTGAGGGCATCTGTTTTCTGACCATCTCATTTCCCATGGGCTGTGACTTCCAGCCCATCAATATGAAGATTGCTTCTGCCCTTGCTGATCCTCTTCCCATTTGTGTTATCCATGATTCAGTGAGGCTTAATTTCCAAGCAAAATCTTGCAAGGACAAATTTGTGTCTAGGACCCAAATACACAGATGTTATGGAAGACATATAATCCATTTATAAATAACATTTCAATATTAAGGGATTGGCATATGTAAGAAAATTGAAAGCATGAAACTGCTTGACTGAATAAAATGTTTGAAAGTTGAGAGCTCATTAAGGAATCAATGTATTCATTCCTCACACTTCATCACTGTAAGAGTCAAACAATTGATTCACCCTCAGATAAATGTTCAGTGCTGTCTGGAAATTTGCCTTCAACTTATTCTGCCTCCTATTAGGTAGATGAAAATTGCTAAAACTCCTGGGAAGAAAGGGGGCTACATCAAGGTGAAATTTTTATCAATTTGCCAAAGAGAAAATGATAGGTGGTTATAAAATGCAATAGATCAAATGCCAGATTGAGTAACATTTGAATTATTAATATTTTTATTGAATTCCAAGATTCCAGGCTGAAGAACTCATTAAAGTTTATATGACTACTTTGTCTGAAATATTTTGATGGCTTTGGGGTCTTAAGTTCAATCGATTGCATTAATATGTCACAAACTAATTTGATAATTAGTTTGATATTCTTTGAACAACTAACATGACATCAGAGCATTTCAAAAATATCTCAAGAAATTTTTCAAATTCTCTTTTTTTATTAATTAATTATATGCATGTGAATATTTTGCCTAGAGTTATGTAAGTGGATGCATAACAATGCCAACAGAAGACAGAAGACTTCTTCTAGTCTCCTAGAACTAGAGTTATAGATGATTGTTAGCCTCCATGTGGGTACTAGGAACTGAAGCAGGTACCTCTCCAATAGTAGTAACTGATTTTAATTACTGAGCCATCTCTCCAGGACAACTCCTTGCTTTTTTATTTCTTAAGTAACAAAGAAAATAATCTGCTTTTAAGATCTTTTTTTTTTTTTCCTAGTCCAGTACATATGGGATGTCTCTATGTTCATTACAATGATCTCTGCTCTGTGGAAAAACAATAAACAGGAATATAATAAGGAGAATTCCTTTCATACCCTGATAGCAAGTAAGTACCGATAATGGAGAACTGAAGTCAACAAAATGTATTAGTGAGTGAACACCTATCTCTTTTTAAGATATTCATATTTTAGCCTTGGATTTTTAAATGGCCTGGTGTCTAAAGCATTGAGGAATATATATGAAATCGCTAAGCTGTTATAATCTTTAGTTGATCATAGGGCATAAGAGATTTGTACTATAAACAGAAATTCATGTTCATTGTGGTCCAAAAATGTGTTAAAACTACAACTTCAAATTAATGCTTACAGTAAATTTCTTCATACTTGTAAAAATTAACCACTGTCCTCATTGATTATATTTGGCTCTGCAAATTAAGAAGATTACCATTTTATCTGGTCATGGTGACATAAGCCTTTAATCTCAGCATTAGGTTAAAACCAGGCAGACTGTGAAATCAAGGCCAGTCTGGTGCATATATCAAATTCTGAGCTAACGGGGGGCTTCAGGTAGATCCTGTCTCAAAACAACAACAACAACGATAAATGAATAAACAAACAATAAAATAGTATTTGGCATTTTGGAATTACTGTAATATATAGCTTTTCAAGAATATTAGATCTGTTACTGTATCTGCCATCTCTAGTACTCCATACTCAAAGGGATAATTTTAGAAAACGCTTCTTGTGGCAATATCTCATTGACATCTTTGACCAGTTAAAGCTACAGCAACATCAAAAATGTCATTATTTTATTTAGAGGATAATTCATCTGGAAGAAATAGATAATCTAAAGCATCAAACTGATTTTTAAGGAAAATACACATGAAGAAGTAGTCAAGTAAATGAAATCAAAGTTATAGTTATGTAAAACAAGAAAATTAACATTTTAAAAACCAAAATACAAATTCTTTTTTAAGAATAATTTCATATAAAACCTACTCTACAAGAATCACAGCAGAAATGAAATGTGAACTCAATTATTACACTCATATCTGTTCAGCATTATCAACTTTCATTTTAAATTACTTGTTTCAGATACTCAAACTTTTTTAACAGATTGTCAGTGTTTGTTTACATGCTATAATGGTGAAACTGAATGTTCTTCACGGACTAAACAGTCCTCTAGTACCTGATCTTTAACTGGGAAAGTTTGCTAATCTCTGAGCTATACACAATGAAAAATGTTGTTCATTGTTTATATCAGAAGCAATACATCTTTTTTCTTTATGTTAGTCTGAAAAGGGAAATAAACTCTTACTCATCTTTCCATCCTAAGTCAACATCACTTCAGAAATGTATGCATGACTCCACATCCAATTTGAATGAGGTTCTTTTTGTGTATTGATGTACTCTAGTTAAAAATATTTTACAAGTAATTATGAAAACTGTAAAGAGATATTTATGAAGCTGATTGTCATTTCTTCTTCCATAAATTGCCTATTTTTCTTACCACTTGAATTATTTTTAATTTTTATTTATTGTTTTTATTTTATGTGTATGTGTGTATTGCCTGCATGTAGGTAAGTGCATCTGTGTCGTGCAATGCCCAGAGGTCAGAAGAGGCTGTTGGATCCCCTGGGACTGGAGTTATGGACAGTTGTTGGCCTCCATGTGAGTGCTGGGATTTGAACCTAGGTCTTCTGCAAGAGCAACCAGTATTCGTAACCACCGAGCCATCTCTTTAGCCCTAGCCACTTAAAATTTTTATTGAAAGGATGAGTAATCGATAAGAAAAAGTGGAAGGGATAGATGAAACAAATTACACAAAATATGGTAAAAGAAGTTGCATTGTTATGATTTTGCTAAAATTTCATTACCAAATTTGAACAGACTTCCAAACTGAATCACAAGGGCAGCTGTATGACTAGAATAGAGGAGTAAAGCCAGCTTTCATGTAGGAAGAGCTGACCAAAATACTGCTTTTCTGAAGTTGTTGTAGCTAAGAACAGCCACACTTATTTTAGCAAGTTTTTTGTTGGTTTGGTTTTTCTAGACTGGGGCGCCAGCTGGCTGGAACTTATAATGTAGACCAGGCCTGACCTCATCTCTGCCTTCCAATTGCTACAATGGTGTGTCCCACCATGCCTGGCCATGATTTTGTTGCTACTGTTGTTTTTTTAACTCAACAACTGGTTAATTCTACTAATTCTATTTCACTCAAAAGAAATGAGAAGTCGATAATTTTACTATATTTGAAGTCAATAGTTTACTCTTATTAGAACAAGAATTATACCAGAGTATAATCCTCTAAACAACTTTTATCTTCACATTCTAAATGGATCATTTTTAGTTTATTAAGAATTACTTTTCCCACCCCAGGCATGGTGGTGCACACCTTCATTCCCAGTTCTTAAGAATCAGAAGCAGGTGGATCTCTCTGTGAGAGCCTGAACGGCATAGCGAGTTGCAGTCATCTGGGGAAACAGGATGGAGAGAGGCAGAGGGAGAGGGAGAGGGAGGGAGGGAGGGAGGGATGGAGAGAGAGACAGAGAGAGAGAGAAAGAGAGAGAGAGAAAGAAAGTGAGAATGAATCACTTTTCCCCAAAAAAGTGTCATTGGTAAATATCAGAGTAAATTGAACAAAGATGTATAGTATATGAAGACATCACTAATATAACCAGAAAATAATAATTAAATACTAATTAATAAATAGCATTATGTATCACCTATTGCCATGTTATGATCTACTATTTCATTATACTTCCAACATATTTGTGGAAACAAAAAGATCACTAGTATCTAAAATTCATAATGAAATTGAAATGATACAGAATATGTATGACCCAACAGCATTTCTGGAGGACTTCTACTGAAGTTCTTTGGGGCTTAGAATAAATTTACAATCTGAGTGAATATGCCCCCTTCCACTATCTACCAATAGATTTATCTATGAAATCTTTGCCTCCAAGGTGACACTATTAGTAGACATGGCTTCAAGTGAAATAATTAAGTCACTGGGATGAGCTCTCCTGATTGACACTAGTGCTAGTATTATTTAAAAGCATCAGAGAGCTATTTAGTATTTATGGTTATATGAGGACAAAGCTAGAGGACACCCCTAAGGGCTCCACCTTGGTCAAAGTTCTGCCCATGGTCTTCAAATGACCCTCAGGTTAATATATGTTCTCCTGATTCAGAATGCATGATCTGAGAACATATTAGTTTCATCCCATTGACTAATTCTTTGTTGAATCTTCTCATATAGTTCAAAGAAATGACTTACTATTTCTTTGTACATTTTATAGTACTTCTGTTTTTTCTGTACATAATCTTTCTAACTAAAATTTCTCAGTGAAAATAGAGTCTGGAAGAAAGGTTAATGAAGATCTACAAGACTGAAGCCCAATGCTACTGTGATTGTACAAATAAAATATCTGTCCCAGGAGACATTGCATTAAGCTTTATTCATTCTTTAGCTTACAGTTATTTGTGACAGTCACCATCAACATCATGTTCAAAAATCTTTCCACTCAGATGTATATGTTATACATTTCAATTAACAGGATATACATTCACATCCTTAACCTCCTATGGAAAATACTTGTCATATTTTGGGGGATGCTTTTGCAACACCTATGATAATGTAGAATTTCTCAGTTCAGCCATTCCATGCAGCAAATTAAAGATTAAGGTGAAGATTAAGGGAGACAAGTACATCAGGTTGAATCAAGTGTTATCACTTCAGTGCTGTAAAAATAAGGATCGGATTCTCCTATTCAGATCCACCTTTCAGTTTATCAACCTAAAGTGAAGAAATGTTTGGTTCATTGGGTAAATTTCCAGAACAAATAACTGTTATTTATAGCTAAATTTTTGTAATTGTTGTCTATTGTGCATTATTGAATTACAAAAGGCAATGCAAAGCGTGTTTCAGAGAACAGAGATTTAATCTCTTAATCAGAAACCATCGTTCAGCTTCATCAGACTATGGTTGCTATGGATTATAGAAAAACTTGTTATGGGAATTTCTATGGATGATAGACAGACTATAAACTTCCTCTTTGGGAGGTATCTAAGGAATTGTATTGTAAGCATGTGTTAATATATTTGGGTTAGTTCCTCAGAATAGACAAAGAGATGAATAGTATCATTTGAAGCACAAATCATTTGTTTTCCATAAAATAGATATTAATGGCTAATAAGATTTCTGGAGCTCAGACTTTGCTGGATATAGATGAGGTTAACACCTTTGCTTAGAATTTCATTGAAATCCCATTAATTTGTGATTTAAGTAATTAGAATGAATGGTCAGCCAATGCCCATCTTGTCTCTTCTCAGAGACAGAAATATTTAGAAAGTGAGCCAGAATCTAGGATGGTGAGGATATTCATTGGATATAGTTGAGACAATTCTCATGAGACTCTCATATCTTTGAATAATTAATGAAAAGAATTAACAATTATTTTCATCTCAGATTATATCTAAAGTATGTTTATGTTATAAAAACTTTGGAAGATCAAATAGATTCTTTCTCCAGAGTAAAGGGCAGATTTGATTATAATTCACAGAAAATAATGATAGTATTTTTCTGATAGGCATGCTGACTGTGTGTTATTGAAAAGTTAGGATCAAAAATTCAAAGTATACTTCCATTATATCCTTAGTTATGTTTCAACTGATTATCTCATTCACTGTGTATTTTGTGACTTCTAAACTTGGATCAAATATTGGCTTTCTGAGCACTGTTT
>NW_008349353.1:2745760-2745885 GCF_000622305.1 Nannospalax galili
GGAATTATCATTCTTCTACTGAAAACTATGAATTGGCTGCAAATGCATAAGCTAGTAAATAAAATAAATTCTAATAACAGCTTTATAGAGCATTTAAAATTTATTTACAAAATAGAATTAAATAT
>NW_008349353.1:2745975-2753569 GCF_000622305.1 Nannospalax galili
TTATAAAATAATAATGAAATATAATAACTACAGTTAAACTAAAAATGGGATCTTAACTTTATCCACAAATGTAGGTAGACCTAAGAGAGTGCATAATTATTCCCAGACAGTTAAGGGAAACTGAAAGTGACTGCTTTACATACCTCATGGACTTGAATGGGACAAAAGTAATGTAATTCTTTCTCCGAGCAGTTAAATGAATGCAAGAATTCTTTTTATTTTATTTATTATTTTATTTTATGTGTATGTATATATTGCCTGCATGTATATAAGTGCACCCATGTTGTGCAATGCCCATGGAGATCAGAAGAGAGTATTGGGTCCCCTGAAACTGGAGTTACTAATGATTGTTAGCTACCATGTGTGTGCTGGGAGAAAAGCCAGTGCTCTTAAAAGCTGAGCCATCAATCCAGTCCTGCAAGATTTATAGAAGAACAAATAATAAACTACATAATTTTCTCAAATTTACTTAAATCAATTATGTGATCATAATCACATTTTTCTATTCATTTAAGCATAGCTTGCAGTCATATTATCATTGTTGCCTTTAGACATGTGTTTTCTAAAACATTAATACTCACTAAATATTATCATTTGACACACTTTTTTATACTCCAGTCATTTTACCATTATTTTAGTGTGAATGAAGAGCATTAATTATTTCTTGTATGAAATTTCTTATCACATATATTCTACACTGGAGGTCAGTCTGAAATTTTTTCTTATTTTATTACAACTGCATATTTAATGAAGGCATATAAACAAAATAGTAGTGCATTCTGTTTACTATATCAGATAAGATGGGCCTTTTATGGACTTTTCAATATAGTGATTTTAATCAGAAACATCTTCCAGAGTCTCATGGATTTGAACCTAAATACCTTGTTCGTGGTGACACTTGGGACAATTATGGAACTTTTAGTGTGTGAAGCCTTGATGGGGGAAGTTCATTGAGGGCATGCTTTGAGAGCCTATATTCTGCCTCACTTCCTGCTATTACTCTCTGCTTCCTGTGTATGGAAAAACAAAAAAAAAGAAAACAAAACAAAAAAAAACATGTTCAGTCAGCTTTGTGTCTTAGCTGCTACATTTTCCTGATTGTTGCCATGCCTTCCAACCATGATGAACTCTGTCCCTCATATCCATAATCCAAAATAAACCCTTCTATAAGTTGTTTCTGGTTTATGTATTTTATCAAAGCAACAAAAACATAACTAATTCTGGAGCTGCTACAAGGAAGGGGTTGTTGCTCTAAAGAAAGTGATTATGTTGATTTTTGGATGAATATGGAAGCCATTGGAACTTTGAACAAGAAAATTAGTTGAACGTAATCAGAGCTTTATAGGACTTTATAAGAGGATTATGGAAGACAGCAGTGCTGAATATAATGCAGACTGTGGAGGCCAGTCTCATAATGATTAGGAGAAGAACAAGGCAAATAAACTATAAGCTATTCTATAAATAAATAAACTAAAAGCCACGTTATCTTGTCAAGGAATTTGGTTTCATTACACCTATGTCCTGAGAATTTATATGAGGCTAAATTTAAAAATAATGTATAAATTTCTTTTGTGGAGGAAATTTCAAGACAGCATTAACAGTGAACATGTAGAATAGTTCTTACTCTTACTTAGATTTATCATGAAAAAGCAATGAGTGTGGCAAAATGAAAAAAAAAAATGTGCAGCAAAGGAAAAATGTTCTCGGAAGCTTAAGATTGCAGTCAAGCCCTGTGCTGAAAGAGAGGCTATACTTGACACCAGATTTTATGGACATTAAAAAGTCCCTTCCTGGATTTTCATTGGAAAAATAGGAAAATATGCCCTGGGGGCAAAACCATACCCATCTAAGGCTCCAACTTCTAAAGGAAAGATTAAAAGTATTGCTTCCTTATAGAAAATGATAGCCAAGGCAAATTTTTTTACCTGTTATAGAATAAAGAAGATTCTATAACTATGGTCCAAGGGGTCAATGGTCCATTCCAAACTTGCAGTCAGATTTGTAGTGTCATCCGTCTGGAACTGGATTTGGATACAAGAAAGATTGAGGAGGTCATTGGTTCTTCATCTTAGGTTTCAGAGAGCTACTGGGGTCAGGCAAAGGGTGGCAGGGTCAGAGTTCCTGTGAAGAGGTCCTGAGAGGTCATTGGTGGAAGCTGTAAAAGGAAGGCTTGAGCTGCAGTGGGGACACCAAATGATGGAGATGATAGAAAATGATAGGATGTGAGACAGCTCCTGAGGAGAGCTGTGCACAGGGAGTGGATATAACACCCCCCCTCCAAGAAATATGTATGATTCAGGCAATTATCTGCTTGGGGTAGGCCATCTACGCTCTTTTGACTTATTTTGGTCAACTATTTCCTCACTTTGACCATATCTCTCCCTTTTGAAAAGGGGATATATATTCTGTCCCACTGTGGGTTGTAATATAATTTGATGTGTTTTTTGTTTGTTTTGTTTAGTTTGAATTTACAAGGATCACTGTAATTAGTCAATGTGCAGAGAAGAAGAGGCCACAGTACTTATCTATGCATAGGACACCTATTTAAAATCTCTGCCAAGCCTCAAGGATCACTGAGGAAGAAAAGGCTGAAAGATTGTAAGAGCCACAGGGGGTGGGTGACCACAAGGAAGCAGAGTCTTCGAGACTGCTGCTCAGTTTCTCTTATGAAATGCAAAGCAATGGTGACAGCATGGAGAAGCTGCATGAAAGCTCAAATCAGACAGAATTCCAGCATAGATGGAGGAAGTATGTAAGAAATAACAACCCAATCCAAGGAACTTTTGACAACTGATGGCTGTTTGGAGAGGGGAACACAAGGACAGGATTCTTGGTAGGCCCAGTGGGTGGACCCACACCGAAGGACATTTGAAGTCACAAAACAAACTACTACTTGCAATATATATATATGAAAGTACATTAAATCAGGAAGGGGTGGTGGGAGGAGATGTGGATAGCAAAACGTTTTGTAAATACAATCAAGCTTTATTGTATGAAAATTGCAAAACTTAATTAAGAATTAAAAGTAAAAAATAAAGAGATTGCTATGAGTCTCAGAAACTAATTTGGACTTTGAACTTTAGAACAGTGTTGAGATAGTTAAACACTATGGGACTTTTAGTCAGGCACGGTGGAGCATGCCTTTAATCCCAGCAACTGGGAGACAGAAGCAGGCAAATATCTGTGAGTTACAGGGTAACCTGGTCTACTTGGCAAATTCCAGGCCACTTGGGACTCAAAAAGCAAAAAAAAAAATTTGACTTGTGCAGGTGGACTAAATGAATTTTGCATCATGAGATATCCATGAACCTGTAGGGCTAGAAGAATATTGTGACTTCAACAACAAATGGAACCATGGTGCCATTTATGTAAATACTTAAGCCCCAGTTGATGGTATTATTTGGGGAAGTTACAGAACCTATAAGAGGTGCAATCTTGCTGAAGGATGTATGTTCTCAGAGGTGGGCATTAAGGATTTATAGTCTTGCCCCACTTTTCTTTCTTTCTGCTTCTTGTGTGTGAATGAAAATATGATCAGCCAGCTCTGTGCTCTAGCTGGCATATTATACTGCCCATTGCCATGCCTTCCCAGCATGATGTATTTTATTCATCTGGAATTGAAAGCCAAAAGTACTCTTCTGTAATTTGCTTTTGATCATGGTATTTTAATACATCATTTCATTCCTTTTGGGGTGTTAGCTTTAATTGTATGAAATAAAAATTTTAGTTCAATTTTCTTCACTACAAATTCATGTTCGCTTCTCTGGTCAATTTTTGCAGAAGAATCTTGTGAGTACATATGAATTTATCATTCTCTTAATTTTTAGTTCTTTTGTTTCCACTAGTAATTCCTGCCTAGTCTTTTTCCAAAGTATATTCTTTCAACTTGAGTACTACTTTTATATTATCAACTCACATTAATTTTTTTTCTTAAAAAACTTCAAGCTATCTCCTGTTCTGAAAAACCGCATTTTATATTTTTCTGTGTCTTGACATTATATTTAACAAATTCTATTTTTTATCTTTGAATGAAGATATTTATTAATAAAAAGTAAAAATTTACATTATCTTTTGTATGATATAGTTATCTACGATATGTTTGAACTGTGTACTGTTAAGCGTACTGTCAGATAACTAGAACTGGCTATGTAAATTCATATAATACTGGTGGGATATATTTAATTAGCTTATATATTGTAAGAAGTAAATGAATACATGTAAAAATTTCCTGTTAATGAAGCACAAGTCCAGTATATTTTGTCTTCCAAATGAAATTGCCTCACAGAATAGAGGTAGATGAAATTAATTAATCAGGAAAGTTATTCTAAGTGTTTGCTAACATACACTTTTTTAGTACCAGGGCTGGAAAGATGGGTCAATGATTATGAGCACTTGCTGGTTTTGCAGGGGACTGGGGTTCAGTTCCCAGCTGCCATAAGGTGTCAGTTTGGGGGTGTAAAATGCCATCTTCTGACCTCCACAGACATGCATGCACATGGTACACGTACATACATTTCTCCAAAACATTCATACAGATAAAATAAAACATTTAAAATTTTTCTTGGTGCCATTTGCTATCAGATTCAGATTTAAAAATAAAATGTGAATAAATAAAAAATTAAGACATAAATATGTCATTTACTCTTTCAACCTTCATCACTAATAAATGCTAGTTCTCTTAATAAACCACATACACTATATAGAAAGATGCTTATTCGAATCTAACCATCATCTACATGATTTGAAATAGTAGAAATCTATGTTTCAGTATCTTCAGTGAGTATCCATGGTAATTCCACTGATATGTAAAATGTTAAAGATTTTTACATATCCACTGTCAAGCATTAATACTCAACTAAATTTTTGATAATGGAAGATGATAAGCAATCTTTTGTACCAAAGCACACATAACATGCTAATTATAATTCTCTCTTCACATTTGTAGAAAATCATATGCTCAAATTTCAGATTTGAAGCACTGTTAATTGTAATAAAAATGATTTAATAAATATGCCTTCTAATGCAGCATCTTAGAAATGTTATAGTTCTATTTAACTGATAAAATTTTAAAGAATTAACACTTTATGAATTCTTGGAGCTTTATGTTCATAAATGAATGATATACTGGATAACTCTCATTTCTTCTGGGTGATTTTTATTCTAAACATATGGGATTGCTCTAACATAAATGTGAATCTAAAATATTTAAACTTTACTTCTAAAATATGGCCCATTAAATGTATACAATTTGATTTAACTTTTCAGCATAATTATTTTATTTTTTGAGAATTTCATACATGAGTATTAAGTTTGCATTATTTCAATTTTCACATCTCCCAGTCCTCCCTCTAATTCCTCACATACACACCCACAACTTCACAAATTCTTGTCAAGTTCTTTGATTATTAATTTATATAAGCAGTTATTATACATAATACACATAATGAACTGAATCCATTTAATGGTTCACATATGTACATATGTTTATGGATGCCCACTTGCAATTGCATAACTCATCAGGGACCTAATCGATGGAGAAATCTGATTCCCCTCTTTCAGCACCTATTACTTGCCCTTATCCCTTTATCTTGAGGTGGGACCAGGTGAAATTTCCCTCATCCACACTGGATTGTCAAATAGAATTTTCATAATCAACTTCTATTTTCACCATTATTTGCCAAATTGATTTTCTAAAAATATTATGCCTTTCCACCCACAACTAAAAGAAAATTCACAGACAATAAACAAAAAGAAAGAATTAAGAAAATTCATCAGAGATGAACTATCAGGTAGTTTGATTACTTTCTTAATTTGTCATGAGTCTCTTATAGATAATAATATTTCTATAATTTTAATTGATATGATATTAATAATGTAGAATATGAATTGGGGAGTACAATAATTATATGCCTCTAGTATGAAATAGTCAAAAATTTCTTTTGTGTACATTCAAGAAGTTCTGTTTTAAACAGTTGAATATCATTATTTGAGAAATTGGTCCATAAAATGTCTTATGTGAAGCCATCAAGTTGAATTGATCATTTGCATTTACCCAATTTACATAAGCAGTTTTAGAAAATTAAAAGCTAGCCTTTATATAAAAGTTGCATTTGCCTAATGAATTTCAGAAGTAATGCCAAATATCCATTTCCTACAGAAAGCCCAGACTACAGTTTGTTCATTAAAGATTTTGTTTTGTTTGTTTTCTTGTTTTCATTCTTGTTTTTTCAATTGGTATTTTGTTTGTTTGTTTTCAGGGGTGTTTTGGTGTGTTTGGTTGGTTTGAGGCAGGGTCTCCTTGTAGCTACAGCTGGCCTGGAATTTGGTATGGTCCTGATGTCACGGAAATCTGCCTCTGCCACCTAGCTGCTGAAATTAAAGGCAAGGGCAACCAAGCCAGGCCCTCATTAAGGATTTTGTTGCTATGCTTCAGTTTTCAGACAAGGTCACCCTGTAGCCCCTGGTCACTATGTAGACCAGGCTGGCCATGTGTCACAGAGATCTGACTGCCTCTGCCTCCCTGGCGCTGAGATTAAATGCATGTGCCACCATGCTCAGCACTCATTAAAGATTTTTAACCAACTTAAATTTCTGACTGAGCTATAAACACTTGGTTTTAAAAAGTGTTGTTGTACTTGGATCCTTGGCACCTGTGTATGTCTATAAAATCATCAGTTAGATTTCAATGGTAATGTTTATTACCTCTACTAAATAGCATGACATAAATTTCCAAGTACCAATTATGACTAGTAATAATCAGATACATATAGATTAGAGATGCATGCACCAACCTCTCAGTGTTAGTAGCAAAAACAATGAGTCTTTCTTCAAGGAACAATATACTCTAAAATAAATGGAGATTTTTTTTAAAGGTTAAAAAACTCATTCAATTTTATGTCCAACAGGGCTTATATTGAGTTCAATATTCTATAACTGTATTAACTCAACTGTGAACCTAGAAACTTGAACCCGCTTATGAAAGAGATGTACTCTTGCTCTGGAGTGTGTTACTGAGTACGTTAAAGCTGTAGTGAAAGGCTTCTTGTAATCATGTAGTTATTAAAAATTAAAAAAAGATTAAAAAAATAATAGTTCTTCAAAGCACAAAAATTTCCTACTTAATAGTTAGTAGATGTGAAAAACATTACCATTGAAATCTACCTGATGACTTTATATCCATGCTCAGATGCCAAGGAGCTCAGAAAGTAATCAACTGTGACTAGTAATAATCAGATATGTAGAGATTAGAAATGCATGTACAAACATATTAATGTCAATTGCATTAAAAATGAATTTTTCTGTATGAAACTGTGTATTTTAATAATTAAATGGAGATCTTTTTTAAAGGTCAAAACCTCATTTAATTTTATGTTTTATAGGGTTTAAACTGAGTACAATATTGTATAACTGTAATAATTTAATTATAAACCTAAAAATTTACAGTCAATTTTGAAAAAGATGTAACTTAGCTCAGGAAATTGTTATTGAATATGTCAATGCTGTTGTAATGAAATGCTTCTTCAAAGTATGCAGTTAATAAATAAATAGAAATAACCTGAAGGAGAAGAATAGTAGGTAACAGGCCTTAATAAGG
>NW_008349353.1:2755003-2758406 GCF_000622305.1 Nannospalax galili
TACAAACACATTAAAGAGAACATCATAAATCAAACTGTAAGGTAAATAGTTTTATATTACACTTATGATATGCACATGTGAAAAACATGTTCTTGTGACTCAACAAGTAAATGAAGTGTGGTACTTTAATAGCTTAGGAACATGTTCTTAGAACATCATAAATCAAACTGTAAGGTAAATAGTTTTATATTACACTTATGATATGCACATGTGAAAAACATGTTCTTGTGACTCAACAAGTAAATGAAGTGTGGTACTTTAATAGCTTAGGAACATGTTCTTTATAACATTCAGAGGTAATTCACTAGCTAGCAAAAGCATGCATTTTAGTTGTTTCAGCTTTATAAACTGAAATATAACAGGTTTGCCTAATGTCCTGTTATTTAGCAGATCATGAATGTGCTTTATACTTTGAAAGTCACAACTATCCATTGCATTTATTAACATACAGCAAAATGTTTCTAATCAAAACTGTTTCTGTCTTAACTTCATTGTTTTTGTGTCACAAATCCCAAAGGATGAAGAATCTAATATTTGAAAACCAGAATGACCAATGTTGGAATCAAACCAAGTCCCCCAAGCCTGAGAAAATTGTACAAGGAAGTAAAAATGAAAAATAATTCTAACTGTTAAGAAAGAGCTGACTGCGGTGACCTTTTCATGCTCCCTTGCCCAAGCTGGAAAACACCCGAGAAACCCCCCTCCCACTTCTGCTGTTCTTGGCTTGAATTGCTTGTGGTTTGTGGTTTATGCCTTTAAATTAAGCTTGCAAGCTGAATTCAGGACTTCTCCTTTTGATTGAGGTAGAAGTCTGTCTATAGATGAAATTAAATCCTCTTGCTTGTTGCATCTTCTGGTTTGAAGACTGAGTTACTGGGGTACGGCCTCCTGTGAATGTTGGGTACCCCAGTTTGGGGGTCCAACACCATCTCTCAAGATGAAATTGGTTGGAATGATTTCTTTGGTAAATCACCATTTCGGCATATGGGCTAAATGGTTGTATGCTCATGACTCCCCAAGAAAAGCCACAAAACAGGGAGACATACCTTTGTATTCACTTATGGCAAGTATCATGCTGAAGATCCCTAGAATACAAGATAGATTCTCAACAGAATATCATAAAAATGCACTTAAAGTAAAATTTTCAAGAGCCATCAGTAAAGAAAGCTCCCCCCCAATAAGGAATGCTGCATTTTATTTTGCTTATATTTAAAATATTTTCATTTTTTAACGTTTTCATACACATTCATAATGATAATCATAACTCATTACCCTTTCTTTTTTTTTTTTTTTTCTTTTTGAGACAGGTTCTTCTGTACCCTGAGCTGGCCTGGAACTCACTTTGGAGACCAGACTGCCCTCAGTCATACAGAGATCTATTTGCCTCTACCTCCCAAGTGCTAGGCTTAAAAGTATGCACCACCAAGTTATTACACTTTCTTCTTCAGCTTCCAATCCTGCTGAAGCCCCTGTTCTTCCTAATAAGATCCCTCCTAGTTTCATGATTTTTTATTGTACTTATTATTTCTTTATTTTTTTGACCCTCTAAATGTAACAGCGGTTACTTGTACAAGGAAGGGCATGTGGGTGGTTGTTATTCACCTTCGGTAACTTAACAAAGGCTGTACCACATTCAGATTCCATCTCACCCCAGTTAAAATTTTATAAAATATATGAAGTCATAGAAATATGACTAGAAAAAATAAAATAAAATTTAATTATAATAAACTTGGAAGAAGTTAGTAGGTCTGTTAAGTAATTTCTTTGTGTGTTTCTAATGTTCATAATTTTTCTCCCGGTTACAGAAAGATACCAATCATGTGAGAATCTTTGGGGAATAAGGAAGAAAGAAGTTCAGAGTGCTGTTTCTCCTTTCTCAGTTTGATGACGTACTTCAAGGGATCTGGGTGAAGGGAAGGTGTGTAAATGATCTTAGGTCTACTCTTGGCTACATTTCTAAGGATGCAGTTTTAGAATTAGCATGCTCCTCTGCATATCATTCAACTTTTGGTTTTATTCTGAGGAATTTATTATAATTTAAGATTATTAACTCTTATTTCAACTTTCCAGGTCCCCAGTATTTCAATTTCATTTAAGTCTAAACTCTTCTTTTGATTGCATTGTTTAAATTCCTTTTACTCCCTCCCTTCCTTGCTCCCACATTTACTTCCTTCTTTTTTGTTTTGTTTTGTATTTAAACAAACCATTAGCATGACATGGGAAAAAAATGAGAAATCCTATCTTACCAGAGAAGAACGGTCCTTTTCAGATCCCTACTTTCCTAGAAAAGCACATACAATCAATCACAAACAGACATTCTCAATCTAACCCCACCTGTTGTTTGAAACATAAAAGGTGTAATTCATTGCTTTCAATGATGCTGCTTTCAATTCTGTTTTCACAACACTGTAGCCCCAAACTACTCATTCCTTCAAACAGAGTGCACCTATGGAGAATAAGCTAGCTAGGGGCAAAAGGAGGAACACCTTGGGAAGAGGGGTGAAGCTGCCTGCCAGAGGAAGAGGGAACAGCTGGAGAGGTAGTTGTGACCATGTTGGAACTCCTGGAGGTATTAGGGAACTGAAGGCAGGGCATCCCATGGAGTGAGGTGCAGTGCTTGAGTGGCACAGGGGTTATAAGAAGCTGTTTCTTTGTAAGTCACTCCCTCCCAAATGTCATATAAACTTGCAAAACCCAAAATAGACATGTGTTGTGCTGGTTTTGTCTATCGGTGTCAAGACCACAGGACCCCAATGACTGAGGGCCAATCTCCCAGAGGGCAGGAAGGGAAAAATTTAGTCACACACACACACACACACACACACACACACACACACACACACACACACGCCTAGGGGAAAGGAGAGGTCATAAGGGAGTAAAACAATATGTTTTGGTTATGAGGAAAGCCTAAAGCCTAGTAAGATTTTTTACACTGTAAAAGTGTGTAAGTAGTGTTAAATGATCTTGAACCATAAGATCAAATTAGATTTCAACATTAGGTAAGATTTTCATTTGTTACAGAAGTAATTCCCAAAAAAATCATTACCACAATAAAACCTTTCCACATTAATATGACAAATATGCAAAAGGTTTGAAATAAATACATCTAAAATGTAAAATATTGTAATGATTGTTTTGTTTCTGTTTTATACATAGAGATAAAGATGTTTATATAATTTAAGAATACGTATACTTTTAATTGTAAATTTACTTACTATTATTTGAATATGAAATATATTTCTGATGCTCATGTGTTAAATGACTTATTTCTGTAACGTGGTACTGTGTTGGAAGTGATGAAAACTGAGAGGCAGAGCATAGCTAGAGGAAGAGGGTGACTGGGAGTGTTTCTTTGAGGGGGGTCCATTCCTTACTCTTGTCTTTATTTCTGCCATGAGGT
>NW_008349353.1:2758970-2767567 GCF_000622305.1 Nannospalax galili
ATGCAAGCTATTTTTAAGTATTAATTAAGGGATAGAATGTCATCATGAGCTGCTTTGTCATTTCTGAAACATGGTGACATTGTTCTTCTGAACAATTCAAATATATGCATTGGCATTTCCATTTTAGTACTGTCTCTTAAACATGTGACTTTTTAATGCAATATAGTAACTGATGATGTTCAATAGCAATTAACTTTGTTCTTTCACTAATTATACCTTTCCTATTGTAAAATTAGAAATTAAATTGTGGGACTGGAGCGATGGCTCAGTGGTCAAGAACATTGACTGTTCTTGAAGAAGAACCCGGTTTGAATCGCAGCAACTACACGGCAGCGAACAACTGTCTGTAACTCCAGATCCAAGAGCCTCTTCTGTCCTCCAGGGGCATTGCATGACATGGGTGCACTTACTTACACGCAGGCATAACACTCATGCACATAAAATAAAAATGATAAGTAAAATATAAAAAAAATAGAAATTGTAATAGTTTCATTTTTCAGTGACGATTTAAGGTATAGTCTAACTTTATACATTTCATTCATAGTAAACTTTCACAACATATTAGGAGTCACCCAAGAATACAGTAAAATACTAAGCACTAATGTATAAACTCTCTAATAGAGGAAAGCAATATATATTTAAAACAATGTCAGCCAGACACAATGGCACACACCTTTAATCCCAACATTGGGAAGCAGAGTCAGGCGGATGCTTGTGAGTTCAAGGGAATACTGCTTCACAAACCAAAGCCCAGGCTAGCTGGAGCTACAGAGACAATTATGTAGTATATAAAATTATGTAGTAAGAACTCACAGTTGTTTGTATACAATTAAAACATGAGTCTGTATGATAATAGTCACCTTATTTTTTTTCTTCTCTTTTTAAGGAAGTGGTGTTAGGTTTCACACATATGGCCTTCTGCTTGTTTTGCAAGCTCTCTACTACAAAGCTATATACCAGCTCCTTCTTGGAAATTGGAAAATCACAGAGCTTGAGAAAATCTCTAAGTCTTAGATTCCTAAACAGGTATTTTGCATTTAATTATTTTACTTGTTCAGTTTTCAAATATTTAAATTTCCTTACACTTTTTCTTCTTTAAATTTGTTGTTCATAAGAGTCATTGAAATAATTTAAATTAATGAATAATAAGAATAAATTATGCTTATGGCAACTCAATTGTGATTGTTTTGAGGAGGCATGTACAAAGGAGATGTAAAAAAGAGACGTTATTGAAATGCTCAGATAAAGAAAATTCCTCATTCATATAAGATTAGGACCTAATTGGTTTGTCTCACAATATTATCACAGAATTTTAGGAAATGAAATAACTAAAGATAACTTTATTTACTTTACTATTTTAAGGTATTGGAAAAGTATGATGATTTTCAAATAGATTCTTAAATTTGATATTATTTTAACCATTTTTTGAAATACTTATTATTTTATGTGTATGAATGTATTGTCTGCATGTATGTGAGTCCAGCAATATAGTGCAATGCCATGGAGGTCAATGCATGGTGTCAAATTCCTCTGGAACTGGAGCTAAGGATGGTTTTTAGCTGTCATGTGGGTACTGGAAATTGAACCCCAATCCTCTGCAGTAATAGTCAGTGCTCTTAACCACTGAGCCATCTCTCTAGCCCAATTTAATCACTTTAAATAGATTTTAGAAACTTTCTGAAATTGAGTCTCTATTGTTTTACTATCTGAATTAGTTACTTTTCCTGTTGCTGTGATAAAACAATCAGGACCAAGAGAATTGTAGAAGGAAAACAGTCTTATGGTTACAGAGGGATAAGTGTTCAACATGGTGAGGGAAGCATGGCAGGAGGCAGCCAGAGCAGAAAGCTGAAACTCACATTTTCACGCAGGCATAGGAAGCAGAGAATAACAGATTAGAAATGGGATGAAGCTATCTAATCCTAAATCCCAACCCTAGTGACATGCTTTCTGCATCATGGGACACCTCCTGAAGTTTCCATGATCTTTCCCAAACAATACCATTAAATAGGGACCAGTTGTTAATACTTGAAGCCCAGGGAAAGGACATTCTCATTCAACTACACAAGCAAAAACATAAATATCTGTTCATCTGTATGTGTGAATAAAACATTATATAGTCCAAAAAATTTATTTCCTTTATTTTGTTCAAAAAAATTAGCAAAGCCTTAGTGAATACAATGCTTGCATTGTAAGCATGATGACCTGAGTTCAGATCCTCAGCACTCAACACAAGCACTGGGCCTCGTACACCCTGAGGATAGTTCCCTGGAGCTTGCTGATCAGCCATTCTATCCTAAATGGTGAGATACAGCAAAATACAGCGAGACCCTGTCTCAGAAAACAAGGTGGAGCAGCATGAAGAAGCCACTTTATGTTGACTTGTGCACATTCAAGTATGCCCCCCTCCCATACTCAAAAATACTGTTAACTTGTGGGTAGGAGTTTAAGGTAGCATTATGTTAATGAATGGGAGGTTTGAATGAGAAAACAATTAGTATAAACCATTCAAGAAGTTTTTCAATCAATGAGGAAATGATCATTTGAGAATCAGTATTTAAGAAAGAAATTTTAGAAGGGGGACAATACCCCTCGCCCTAAGACAGAGTATCCCTGTAGTCAGAGTTGACTTGGAACTCAATATGTAGAACAGGTTGGCCTTAATCTCACAGAGATCTGTCTGCCTCTGGAATTAAAGACATGTGTCACTATGCCCAGTACCTTTTAATATCTTTTTATAATTTATATACTTTAAGATGCTTTTATAGTGGTAGATTTCCATATGGCTTTTCTAAAGGCCTTTAATGTTACTTATGGTCCCCCTTCTCTGCTCTGCTCTCTGATTCCCTACCCTATTTAACCGTTCTTACTCTTGTGTTCCCCTTTCCTTCTTCATGTGTTCCGAGACATCATAGGCTAATGAATAAAACCCTCCAGGAATGGATTCTGTGACCAGGATGTTCCTCTGATCCTGTGACAAGCCATGGTCCCGCCTCCTTCCAACACTCTGCCCAAGCAATCAATCTGATTACCTCTTCCAGCCAATTGGTTGACCTTAGGGAAGAGACTAAGGCTATGTAAGCCAGGAAAACCACGAGACCACTTGGCCATTCTGTGCCAGCTGTTGGGAACCCATGGGATTTATGTTTGAGTATGGACTTTGAGCACAGCTGTGAATGGGGGATTCCCATTCTTCTGTAAGTAAACCCACACCCAGCTCACTTAGCAAGTCCAATAAACTTGTTAAGAGTCTTCAAATGGCAGTTTTGGAGAATTCTTGCCTCAGGTTGTCATAAGGACAGTGGGAGGAATGTATTGGACCACGTGCACCTTCCAGCACTGAATTTGGCTTCCACATTCCTTCTCTAGAAACTGTTGACTAGGGTTCCTGTGGACCCTCAAACGATACTGGCCATTGTCTCTGCTCTTGGTTAGCCACCAGAACTTGATGGTAAGACCCTACTTCTGAAGATACTGTATACATGAGCTGTAAAACAAGCAAAGAGAAATCAAGCTGGTACTGACTCCAAAGCCTCATCTCTACTGGTTAACTTCCATAGTGCTGGAAGGTGCTATGCATGCTATTGGAAGGAAAAAATAGTCATCAACCTTACTCAGCTATAAATCGTGTGAACTACAGCAACAGCTGGCCTGGCAAGATAAACTCATCAGTTCAATGATGGCACAAGTATTATGACAATAACCAACCACTATCTAATTGGATTTAAGGTCTGTTTCATAGGATGGATCCTACTCCTGACATTGATGTCAGGCTTAGGAACCTGAAACTAGACAGGTCATAGGACATGGGGGAGAGTCTAAAACTTGTTTTCTACTAAATAGTTATTATATTAAACTAACTCTTCATGACGTATTGTTATACCCATAGATTAATGCATATTTCTGCTCTAATTAGCTAAGTTTCCTTATGCAGAAGATGGTGATTATCAATATAAACCCACAACTGGCAAGTGTGAGAACAAGCGCTACAGAGTACTTACCTCTGAATAGGATACCTTATCAAACTTCTGCCTCCCAGGGTTCAGGGATAATTGCAAAAGTGGAGTGGATGGTGGTTGTTAAGACCCAGAGGTAGTTTATGACTATGAGGAAAGAAGAGTTTTCTAGACAGCTGGTCAATTACTCATATGAACTCACAAGAACAGTGATAGCATGCATAAGTCCCATGCAAGCTCAAAGCAGACAAAATCCAACATAAATGTGGGGAAGTGAATAAGAAACCACAATTCAACTTAAGGAACTTCTGACAACTGATGACTGCATGGAGGAGAAGAGACAGCCTCTCCCAAGGTTGAAACTCTTAGTAGTTAACCATCCAGTGGATAGACCTGACTGAAGGACATTTGGGGACACAAATTAGACTCTTTAGGCCTTATTATATACATATGTGTGTATGTGTGTATACACACACACATATATATATACACACACTCACACACACACACACACACACAAACATACATACAGAACAAATAAAGTACATTAACTTGGGAAGGGCAATAAAAAGAGGTATAGATTGGAGAGGGGATATAAATGTTATCAAATTATATTGTCTGAAAATCATAAAACTTAAATTAAAAAAAGAAATTTTATAATTATCTGACTTAAAAAATTGTAAAGTCTGATAACACAGCAATGACTGGCACAGCAAATTATGTCTATGGATGTAGTAGTGGCAATTTTATCTTGGGGGTAATCAATAACTATCTAACTGGACTTAAAGGCTGCCCAATAGGAGGGCATTCATGTGTGGTACTGTAAACATAGCCAAATATACATGACTGTAAAGGTCATAGATCCTACAGCAAACCCTAAGTCTGTCACATCCTTAGATAAACATAATTTCTTACTGTTTGCTATATATCCATATATTTACAGACAAGTACATCTTTCAGTGTTCACTAAGTGTCTTTTTGAATCAGATTAATAATTTTACAGAGTTCTGCAACTGGTCAAACTCAGAGAATGATTGTTGTGAGATGGCCAGTTCTAAGTGATACATCTACAATAGAATAGCTCTACCTAAGGCTCACAGAACACAGCAGAACAGAGGAGTAGAGAGAATATTAATGCATCTCTCAACTCTCTCTAATGAAGTTTCCTCATGCAAAAGAATGTGATTAACACAACTGTTCAAAATACAGAGAATAAGAAACTGCAGAGTGTGTATCCCTGGATAGGACTCCTCTAATAAAGCTCTGCTACTCAAAGTTTAGTTAGGAACCATTATGGAAGAAGGGGCAGAAAGAGTGTAAGAACCAAAAGTCGTAGATGACCTCAAGGAAAAGATACTTCCAGGTGGCTGGAAACTAGCTCACATGAACTTACAACAATGGTGATACCATGAATAAGACCCAAGCAAACTTAAACCAGCCAAAACCAAACAAACAAACAAAAATTAGAGAAGTGGGGAAATGTCTAAGAAGATCCAACTTTAGCTAGGAACTACTGGCAACTGATCATTCCTATGTGAGGGAGAGTTGGTATTCTTTAATTTAGTGACACTATATAGGCCAATCAGATTCCAATAGATGAACGCACACAAAAAGATATCTGGGGACACAAATTTCACAGGATAGGTTTTAACAAATACAACAGAATGCATGAAACCTGGTGGGATGGTGTATGAGTCATTGCAAATAGGGAAGATGATCTAGATTTTGTCAAGGTGTATTGTATAAAATATACACAAATTCAATATATATGTATATATATTGAAAAAATAGTTTTACTTGTAAACACAAATATACATACTTTGGAAAAATCTACATTACATTGGCAAAAAAAAATACATGTTCTTCTTTATTGTGTCCTTCATGGCACACAAATTTAGGATTTTAGGAGATTGCTTACATGCAGATATTTAAAATATATTAAATCTATAATTTCCTAGCACACTTTTAACAAATATAGAACAGGAAAAATGATTCATTCTTCACAGGAAGAAATATGTATTAATGCTGAGTAAAATACTTTTGAAGAAACTGACTTAGAAGATGATATAAACACTACTTATGATTTTGTCTCATAGTTCTATAAATCATAGTTCTATAATTTGAATCATCCTCATATTAACTTTGCGATTAAAAATATTTTATATGCAGACATTTAGTCCATTTAGGTCTTGTTCTCTCTGAGGAAGAATAAAATGATTTCATTATTAAATAATACAATAACAACTATTTCAGGTGGAAGAATGTGGTCCAAAAGAAACATAGGCCCATAAAAAAAACCAAGAAATCAAAAAAGTTATAGGCATATAGGTATATCCAGATGTTTAAAGGGGGGACTATGAGACAGTATTTCCACATCTTCATCTATTGTTCATTTTTCAAAAATAGTCTGAGTCTTGTACCTATTCTGATACCTTCACTTTTGTTATGAAGCTTCCTTGTGTCCAATTTCATCATCCTTATCCATTTGCTTGTTTCTGCTGATTTCAAGCTGATGACATAATCTGCCTTTGAACAAATCATACTGAATTTTCAAAATTCAACTTTTCTCATTCTACTCTTAATTCGAAAAGAGTTAAATTTTCTGTCTCATCACTTTCTCTTTGAATATTTCATAAACATAGTGCACATTAATTTCAAATGACCAACAGTTTCCTTTCGTATAGGAATTTTCCATTGTTAATCCAATTACTACATAGTGTGTTTTAATCACTTATATATTATTTTCTGCCTATTAATTATGGAATTAGGACATCTATATTTACTGAAAGATGTGTCTGCTTTAGTGTCAGGTTGAGTTCATACCACTGACAATCAAACTACACTTAATTAAATTAGTTATTAGTAAAATTTAGAACTAAAAGCTGACTCCAAAATACATATTCACAATTGTCACAATCATCTACTGGTTTAACCCATATTTTAAGACTCTTTCATCATTTTTTTCATTGATTTCACCACAGTTTGTTTAATATTTTCTGTGTCTGAATCATATATTAATGATAATTTGTATATGAGGCAATTCAGAAACAAGAAGTCACAAAATAATATGCAAGAGGCTTAAATACATAATTAAAGCCATTAAAGTGTTCATGACTCAGCTGGTTTATGTCTTACGGAGGAAGTAATATTACTGAATGCCAATTCAAGTTTGAGAAGATGAAAAGAAACAAAACAAAGATACCTAAGATATGAGAAAGAAAATATACTAATTACAAACTAGAAATGAAAAACTACAAAAACAAGAAAACATATTTATGACAGAGAGCATTGTAGAACTAAGGATCTTGGGTGAATCTTAAATCATTTTCTATACATTAACAATGTTATAAACATAAAAATATGAATTTGTTTAAGTATGTGTGTGTTTATGAATACATAAATGAATAAGGGAGAATCAGGAAATTCCTCTCATGTTATTTAACGAAGACAAGGGAAAATTCTTATTTGTTGGGAAAATTAATTGCAGCTGATAATATAATTAACCATGTTTATAAAACATTTTTTATCATTTTGTTTTATGTGTATGAGTGTATTTCGTGCATGTGTATTGTACTGGTGTCCTGCAATGCCCACAGAGGTCAGAAGACAGTATCAAATTTCCTGGAACTGGAGTTATCAATTGTTGTTAGCGACCATGTGCATGCTAGGATTCAAACCTGGGTACACTCTAAGAACAGTCAGGGGTCTTAAGTGCTGAGCCAACTCTTTAGCCCCTGAAAAGTAATTTTAATGATTATCTGTAGGGTTTTCACCTGCTTGACTTTGCCACTCATGTGTACTCCAACAAAGGATGCTAATCTCAGGTAACAGCATAATTTTCATTTTATTGACTGATTTATGTAGAGTATAAAAATAAATTCACAAATTAATATTTCCAGTGTATTGCATAGGGAAACAATTAAATAAAGTTAATGAAGTTTTATGTATAAAACATATTTCTGGGCTTGAGATACTGGCTAGGTGTGTTACAGGTAGCATTATCTGCACAGATCTTTGACACAAGCAAGAGAAACATTAGTCTGAATGAGAAATGAGTACTGTGGGTCTTCAAATTGTAAACCTTGGACAAAGGCTTTGACCACAGCAGACAACTCAATATCTGGGAATGTCTGACCCTCAAGGCGCAGTGGTCTTCTGGGAAGAGGGGAAAAAAGATTGTAAGAGCTAGAGTTGGTGAATGTTTCCCAGACAGCAGGGAAGTGGCACATATGAACTCACAGCAACTGTGACAGTATGCATAGGACCTGCTCAGCCTCAACCCAGACAAAATTCTAGGAGGGATTTAGTAGGTGAAAACTGAGTTCCAGTCTTAGCTGAGATGCTATTAGTATTTGGTAGTTCCTGGGAAAGGAAGAGCCAGTTTTGGGTTTCACATTAGAGGGAAGTTTATGGCTCTAAGTGTCTTCATCAAAAAATCGGAAAGCACACAAATAAATGACTTAAAACTGCAACTCAACACACTTGAAAAGCAACAGCAAACAAAACCCAAACCCTGCAGACAAGAAGAAATAACAAAAAAATCAGGGCAGAAATCAATGAAATTGAATCAAAGAAAACAATACAAAGAATCAACAATTCCAAGAGCTGGTTCTTTGAAAAGATAAACAAGATTGACAGACC
>NW_008349353.1:2770291-2770736 GCF_000622305.1 Nannospalax galili
GGAGCAAGGGTATTAGTAAGGAAGAAAGGGGGGGAAGTGCAGGCACCTTAAGTGGGAAAACCATGATAGAGTGGGGAGACGATACAAGAGAGAAACAATGCCTAGCTAGTCACGAAAACCAGAGGGAACCATATTATTCCTACAATCTACTGACAAATTATACTTAACAGATCAAGAAAAATATCTCTAGATAATGTTTATTTGAGACCAACCGGTCAGTATCCAAGGTTTATCTGCAGGACACACAGTAATTAAAAATGCCAGAATGGTGGAACTAACCTTGGATGTTTAACAGACATACCTTTAGATCTATACTAATTGGGTCAGAGGGACACAAAAGACACTTTTTGCTCCTTGCTCTCCTAGGTCGATTAGTTCCCAGGGACTATGAGCATCTCTCAAAATGTCCTGTAATGGTGGTGGGTCACCTGTCCTCTTGATCAAG
>NW_008349353.1:2770976-2771483 GCF_000622305.1 Nannospalax galili
TAAAAGAAAGGAGCCAGGGGCTCCTCCCAAGCCCATGGGACCCCTGAGGAACAGATCCTCAAACGAGCTCAAGAGTAAAAACAAATCAGTTCATCTGGTCCATTTGTATGTCCTTAAACACCCAAAAGGGAAGTATAACCAAAGATGAAAGGGGCCAATATAATTTCATAAGAGCATACATATATAGCTAAAAGCTACTTGACAAACAGCAAAGCCAGACAGGCAATACCTTCAGTCAAGTTGTTGGACAGGCTGGATAAAGGCTCTTCCAGACAGTTCCAAGATACTACTGGAAAAATGAACAGCAGACCCCATTTCTCTCCAAAGGAATATTGACAATAGATTGCTGAAGATGAGGAACAGCTGATCCTCCTGGATCACAGACCTCTGGCTGACTAGATTTACCAGAAGGGAAGATAGAGGGGAATGGATGGGGGTGCTGACAGCACAGTGGACAGTGGCAGGGATGGCAGAGTATGGAGGCTCTAGTGGGAGAGGAAGGCTGTC
>NW_008349353.1:2771638-2808956 GCF_000622305.1 Nannospalax galili
ATCTTTTTTAAACGTTGGAACCTCATTTAATTTTATGTCTCATAGAGTTTATAATGAGTAAAAGATTGTACAAGCATAATAATTCATCTGTAAACCTAAAAATGTACCGCCAATTTTTAAAGAGATGTACCCTAGCTCAGAAAAATGTTATTGAATAGGTTAATGCTGTTGTAATGAAATGCTTCTTCTAATTGAAAAAAAAATTTATTTAAAAAAATATACATAAAACAAAAAAAATATTTGGACAACACAAATTGGCCTAAATGAGGAATAGTAAAATGAACAGGAAAGTGGGTGGGGAGTGAGGTAGGGATAGATCTGGGAGGAACTAGGGGAGATGGGGATATCATCAAAATATGTTTATAAAACTCTAAAAAACTAATTTAAAAATTGACATGAACTCTTTTTTTAATTGTTACCTTAAAAAAGTTAATAGACTTTATTTATTAGAGCAGTTTTATGTTTGCAAAAAAAAAAAGAACAGAAAGTATGTAGAATTCCCATACATAACTTTATCTATTTTTTCTTTGACTGATTGATTTATTTTTGGGGGGCTTTTTGCTACTTTAACATTCACCCCCCTGAAGAGGTAACCTCAAAATCTTTTAAGGATTAGATATAAGCTCCCAAATACTTTCGACATTTTTGGCTTTTGGAACAGATGATGTTACTAAGGGGCCCAAGGACATTTTGACTTTCAGCCAAGAAACTGGTTACTTTTCTTTGGGGTCTTTTTAATCTAACTGCCTAGCCAAATCCTTCCTCTTATTCTTATCTCAGGATCCTCTGAAGGGATTACCGAAATTGCCAGTAGGGAATCGGGACACAGACTTCTCTGGCTTCTTCCATGCTGAACAGGGACAGAGGGTGAGGCAATTGTAGTACCCCTTCAGTGGGTCTATCTAAAAGACTCCCAAAATGCATAATTCTTACCTCTAAAGGGAAAAAGAAAGTCCTTGAATCGTGAACAAGAGATGTGAAGAAGTAAAGGGAAGAGTACTTAGCATGACAAGTTCTAGACAGGGAACTAGAAAAAAGAACAGGGCAATTTTCAAATTGTACATATGAAAGTCCATTGGAATTTCTTGACAAGTGCTTCCAGAAGCATCCCTCTATTGGGTTCCTCCTCATTTTTCTTTTGTCTTTCAAGGCTGCACTCTAGAGTGATGGATCCAGGATTTGCTTTCAGGTATTCTGATAGCTGTTGGTGTGGTTAGAATCAGTGTCTGTTCCCTCTCAAAGGCTTCTAGATAGGGGGAGAAAGTAAATGTAGCCATCATTTTAGAACAATAGTGGGTTATCTCTATAAAAATAGCTGGTTGTCTCCCTTAGCTATAGGAAAGAATTTTTTAAATCAGACAGAAGTTACTCAGGAATTAAGGTCAGCAATCAAAAGTGGGAACTCATTGAACTAAAAAGCTTCTGTACACCAAAAGAAACAATTAATAAAGTGAAGAGAAAACCCACAGAATGGAAAAAAAATATTCATCAATGACACATCTGACAGAGGTTTAGCAACCAGAATAGGTAAAGAATTCAAGAAACAAACAATCGAGAAACCAAATGACTCAATGAAAAGATGGGCTAAAGCTCTAAATAGAGAGTTGTCAGGGGAAGAAATAAAGATGGTTAAGAAACATCTTAAAAAGTGTTCAACATTGTTAGTAATTAAGGAATTGCAAATTAAAACCAGCCTAAGGTATCACTTTACCGTAATCAGACTGGCTAGGATCAAGAGAATGATACCAAATGCTGGAAAGATGTGGAGAAAGGAGAAGGCTCATTGACTGCTAGTGGGGTTGCAAACTTGTGCAAACTCTTTGCAAAACAGTGTGAACTCTTAAAAAACTAAAAATTCACATGAACTTTTAATGAGCTTTCTCTTCCTCCTGTTCAGCCTTCTTCTAAAATGGGATTTGGGGGTTGGTGAGATGATCCAGTGGCTGGCTGTTCTTGCAGAGGACCTGGGTTTGATTCCCAGTATCTACATGGCAGCTAATGAATGTCTTAGACTCCATTTCCAGTTGAATTCTATGTACACTTCTGACCTTCACAGGCATTGCACTATACAGGTGCATTTACATATATGCAGACAATATGCTCATATAGGTAAATTATTTTTTTAAATAACTACTAAAATGGGATTTTATTCCAATTTACAAATGATCCTTGCACATTTATTTTGGATCATATATCCTTTCACCTTCTCCAAGGATTCAGAATTTGTATCAGTTTGTACCATGTTCCCTTTCTTTCATTCAAACTATTCTTAATTGCATACAAAAGAGGTTATTTAATGGCCTGTCTTATTAATTTTTTAAATTTATGTGTTTGCATAATTTGTCTTTCCTTCCAACTAGATTGATGGTATTTATTGAAATACCATCAGCATTTGTTAAAATATGTAAATGCAACACACATTGCAGGGTCAGAAGTGAAAATTTCTTCCTGATACTAGTGAAGAGCCAAAAGAGATTTAGCATGGAAATGACATCACTAGAGGTACATTATATAATATGAAGAGTTCTATGGGAATGTTTGGTTTGCGGGCACACTGTGAGGACCCTGAAGTGTCATTTTTTGATTCTCTATGTCCTGCAGTGCTAATCCTCTTCTACAGTTTGCCATTCTCATCAGCATGAAAACATGCATTCATACAACTTCAAAAGTGCATAGTATCACCACATCCCTTCCAGTCACATCACAATTTCAACACTCTCGTTCAGTATGGTTGACATGTGTTAGTATGTTATCTTTCCCTTTTTTACCACTTGTTTACTTCCAATCTTCTCAAATATTTTAAGGGAAAATAATTATTGAATTATCATGTGTATGGAAAGGACAGAGATAATTAGTCTACAGTTCTTCATTTAAAAAATGGAAATAGGGGCTGGAGAGATGGCTTAGCAGTTAGGAGCACTGACTGCTCTTGCAGAGGACCCAGGTTCAATTCCCAGCACCCACATGGTGGCTACAAACTGTCCTTAACTCCAGTTCCAGGGAAATCCAAAGCTCACTTCTGAACTCTGCAGCATTGTACGACACAGGTGCACTCACATACATGCAGGCAATACACTGAGACACATAAAATAAAAATAATAAATAAAATAGTAAAATGGAAAATAATTATGAAATTAGCAACATTATTATAATAGGGAAAAATTGAGAACTTCAAAAAATTCCCAACATATTTTCCCAGTCTTGAACAATATTGTTATTTTTATCAACACTTGCTTTCTTTAGAATATGTTTCATGCAGTTCTAATTATTCACTTCTGTATGAAATGGTATGAGTACTTCTTTAATGGTCTACATAGAGATTTGCATCTTCAAATATCATATTGATATTTTTAGAGTGCTGTACTAAATTTTGGGTGTAGGACATGAATTTGTACAATAAATTCTGAGAGGGAAAACACAACTAGGCAAATATTCTTTTATATAGTACTGTGTTCCTTTTGTTAATATTTTAATAGGTTCATGGTATAGTATTCAAAATTTCATTGGGTCTGTATGATCCTAGGATATATATTTAAATCCTCACCTACATTGCATGGCATTTTTCTTCCTTCTTTTCCTTTTGCCATTAACAGCTTTTAGTTTGGTTCTGATTTATTTTGGCTTGGTTTTGTTGTTGTTTCTGTTTATGTGTTACTTGGCTTGGTTTTGGGAACTGGGTCACTTGAAGCCTAGTCTGGCCTCGAATTCAACTTATAGGACAGGCTGACCTGACCATGAACTTGAGAGACTCCTACAGTGCTTCCTGGTGGCTCTGATTGAAAGCATGTTTTACTACTTCTGAATTCATTTAGGACTTTCCCCAAAACTGGTTTTGTTGTAATGTTATATTGTACAACCACAACCACATTTTCCTTTTTTTTTTTCAATAAGGGCAGTTGATTTAGCATCATCATTAGTAAAAATACTTAACTGTATTTAGTGATGTGTGATGACACTACTGTAGAATATCAACTTTTCCATACCGTTATATTTTAGAATCAGCACTTCAGTTTCTCTACACTCACATATGCAAATTCACAAATTTATGTAGATTTTGATGAATTATGTTTGATCTGCAAAATAATCTGGAATGAATAGATATATTTATGATATTGAGTATGTTAATTCCATTAATTTTCCCAGGAAATATGCTACCCATAATTTAGATTACTTATAGGTTAAAATATTGTAGGTGTTGTAACAAATACATACAAAAATTTAGTTACTGTTTTTGTCAGTACAGTTGCTTAGTTAGATGATTTTTTATTTTATCCAGGGTAATGAGTATAACACTACTTACCTGTGCCATGAATGCCCATAGTTTGTGTGTGTATTCTTCTAATCTTACAAATTGAAAATCATAGTTATCCCACCCTTAGCTGAGGAACGAATGGCAGTGATCACTGCTGGGTGAGAGAGAGTTGATTTTCTTTAAGGGAGTGGTGCTAGCTATTCTGACCAGGATTCAGTGGATGAACTCACATTAAAAAACATCTTTATACAAAAATTGTCTTGATAGGCCTTAAAATATACTACAGAATGCATGAAATTCAGGGGGAAGGCTATGGGGGTGTAGATAGGGGAAGCATCTAAGTATGATTAAGATATATTGTATGAAACACACAAAATTTTAATTAAAATATACATTAAAAAAGAAAATCAAAGTTACTGAGCATGTAAGTTTTTAAATTTTAATCTCTTACCTTTTTAACTTACTTGATTGAATGGAAGTCATAGTACATGTTTTCATTTTCTTTTTCTTGATACTAGGATAAATTAACATTGTCAAATAAATCTGATGTTTGATAACAGTTTCTGAACTTATGGTATTTTTTTATAAATTCCTCTATGTATTCATTATTAATAGGTTTTCAAAAGAAATCGTACAAAATTTTGTCAAATATGTCTTGTGTATCTCTATTGATATGACAGCTACCATATTTTTATTTTAAAAATATATGTGCCGAAGACTGGAGAAATATCTCAACAATTAATAGCATTGGCTGCTCTTGCAGAATACCTAGATCCATTTCCTAATGCCAACATGGTGGCTAGCAACTTCTTTTAACTCCAGTTCCAGGGGATCCAATGGCCTCTTTTCACCTCTGTTGGCATTGCATGACATGGGTATATTTACATGCATTCAGGCAAAATGGTCATACATTCACACACACACACACACACACACACACACACAAACACACACATTCACGCACACATTAATACACAAAAAATTGAAAGAAATACAAATTTTCTGAATTTCCTTGATTTGGGGCATGTTGATTTCATTTTACCAGGTTTCTAATATTAATAAATCATTGTTATGATTTTTTGTTGTGACATTTTTTAGTTTCCTTTGATTATTTTAAATAAATTATATATAGCTTTCAAATCTGAAATGAAATGAGGAACTTTGATTTGCTGTCTTTAGTATGGCACAACTCAATCTAGTGCAGGCAGGAAATCAACCCTGGGTCCCAGGTTATAGATTCATCATTGCACATGTATCAAGAACACACATACCTGAGAAGTTATCTGCTAAAGCTGATCACAGCAGGTAGTCAATTCCATACACACTTCTGGTTTAATGACTCTATTCTAGACAGTTGCTTTGTTGCCTTAGGTTGCAGAAAGATTCCTTAAATCTGAACACGTCTTTGAGAGTCTTTTTATCCAAACTTACCTTCTTTTATGTGATTGTTCAGAGCTATTTAACTCAACTCCTTATTTGAACAGTTTCCATATCATTTTTTGTTCCTCTTTTTTCATATCATCGGGCATTTACTCTCAGAAACCTCTCACACATTTATCTTTTCTCTAATCTTTGATTCTGAAACACTGCAAACTAGCACAATTGGCATTATATTATCACAGACATCAACACAGTTTAAAAGTAAACCTTTTCTACTATTTTGTGAGAAAAATTTTGTAGTCTTGCTACTTCCTATTGGCATGCAAATTTTAAATGAGAAAATAAGTCTTTACCAGGATTGCTTTCCCTGGTAATACTAGAGAGGCAGAAATTAACCTATGAATTAATAACCACCACCACCGCTCACAATAATGACAAAACAGTAAATTGATAATCATGTATTGATTTAAGTTTCTATGAATGTTTGTGCATAGGTACTGTATGGAAAAGCTGGCAAGGGCATACATATGAGACTTTCCAGCTTCTTCAGGACTTGCTTTACCTGATATGTCTATATTAGATATAACATACCTTCCTCTGATCAAGGTTCAATAAGGTAGAACAACTATATTTATTTAGTCCTTTCTAAATTAGAAAAATGATTTAAATGGATCTGTATAACCCCATCTCATTATGCTTAAAGTACCTTGGTGTTTCTCTTCATGACAGAGTTAGAAATGGAAAAAATTTGCTAGCAAAGGTATGCCATATTATTTTTATTTTTAATCTTATAGCAACTCTAACTCAAAAATAACAACCAAAAGCATGATCAAAATTATATTTGTGATATGTCAACCCCATTTGTATTCAAATATATCTATTTGAATGAGCATTACATATATTAGTTCATAACATAAAAATGATTTATTAGATCACTAAAGTGTAAATCTTTCTTAGTGTTGTTATGAAATAATTGCTATTTCATCTGAAAACTATGTCAATAATCCCCAGACCATAGCACTACTAGATTGAATTATCAGGCATTCCATTAGTAACCTGCTTGAAATGGTGCAAATGGTGAGATAAAACAAACACAGAAAAGAAGGGTTTGTCTTGTACATTTAGCAGTGTAACTCAACCTTAGGGATATAGTTGTCAACTGCCTTGAGTCCATCATCACATTTCTTTTCCAATTGATTTAATCAGTAATTTACAAGTACTATCAAAAGAATTCATTTCTGTCAAGCTGTGAAGATAAATCAGAAAACAACCCAGTGGATAAACTATTCCTGCCAAATTTTTAAAATTTATCTATTTTTTGTTTTTCCCATATTTTTTTGTCTATTTGTGTTGAGACAGGGTCTCCCTGTAGCACAAGCTGGTCTGCACTTCACTATGTAAATCAGGCTAGATTCAATCTCACTTAGATCTACCTGTTTCTGCCCCGTGAATTTCTGAGATTAAGGGGGTGCACAATCACCCCCTGCCTTCCTATAGTTTTACTAGGCTTTCCAGTGTGACTCAATATTCTGATGTCAATTTATGTAGCTTGCCTAATCTTGTTAAATTGGCAAGCAGTTTGAAGCAAAAGAATCTACCTTTTCTTCAGTTGAATCTTAATCTTCAGTAATTATTTCAATTCTGATGTTACTGGTAATGTCTCCAAAGTTTTTTGTTTCTTTTTTCTTTTTAGTAAAATTGAAAGTTTGCAATTCTAAAATATATGTCTAGGAGCCATGAAATGTCAAGGGTTTTTTTAAAGAAACGCCAGAGAACAAAAAAGGCTTAGGCTTCATATCCATAGAATTTGGTCTGTAGTTTATGTGTATGTGATGCTGGGAGGCTTTGCTAAGGGTTTCTCTAAACATAATATAAAACCATATGCTAAAGATGTTGTTTATCCTTAAAAATATCTATTAAGCTATTTATATATACTTTTTCTGAGTTTTTAATGTAGGCACATAAAACTATGAATTTCCCTTTTAGAACTGCTTTTTATGTGTCCCAGAGATTTTGTTGTGTTGTGTTACCATTTTCATTTAGTTTGAAGAGTACTTTTATTTCTTCTTTGACCCATTCATAATTGAGGAGTGTATTTAATCTCTATGAGTTCATGCAGTTACTAGAGACTCATTTTAAGTTTTATTGTGTGTGGTCTGACAGAATCCATAAAATTATACCATTTTTTTTGTTATTTGTTGGGGTTTGTTTTGTGACCCAGTATGGGGTCTATTTTAGAGAAACTTCCATGGGCTTCTGAGTAGAATGAGTACTCTTTGGTGCTTGGGTGGAATATTCTGTAGATGTCTGTTAGGTTGTTTGTAAAGTGGTTTTACCCAGGCAATGCACAGTCTGACTGTTACAGCTTTACACAATATGGAGAAACAGACCAGGTAACGGCATAATATGTAACATATATTTTGACAAAATATTCAAAGGTCAATATCAGGTATTTACTCTTGATAGTAAATGAGGCATAGCATTAAAAATAAACAAAATTATCAAAATAGTTTCATACATGTGTTTTAAATGTTGTATAGTTAATCATTTTTTTAATCTCAACATAATTTGGACTATATCTGTGCCATGCCAAAATAGTTGAGTGTGACAAAGTGAAGAATCATTTGGTAGTGATTCATAGTAAGTTGTAGTGTTGGTTTATATATAGATATCTTCTGATATTCACAAATCTGAACATCTTACAGAAATGTTTTTAAGCTTAAAACTGACGGATTAAAATGAAATAATTTAGACAGGTGTGGTGGCACACACCTGTAGTCCCAACACTTGGGAGGCAGAGGCAGGTGGATCTCTGAGAGTCCAAGGCCAGCCTGGTCTACATAGTGAGCTCCAGGACAGCTGGGGCTACAGGGAGGCCCTGCTTCAAAAGAGAAAAAAATGAAATAATTTATAATGCTTTTATCAAAATCCTGTCCAAATGATTTTTTAAATTATTAATATATTTTCAAACATATAACTTGATTGATATGTCATATACATTTTTCCTAGTTCATCTCCTTCCAAAATATTATTTGGATATATTTATGTCTATGGAAATAGAGTTGAGTTAGTGGCCTACATTCAAATCATAGAAACATTAAGACATTCATCCCCCTATGCTAGGTAGCTTTTGAATCATCTAATTTTCCTGTTTATTACATGGCCAGTGCCACACTATGACAGTTCTGTCATCTGTCTCCATTCTCTGTATGACTCAAGCAAGAGAGTTGTGAAAGAAATGATGTATCTGTTTTCAATTTTGTAGAAAATACCTGATATTGTTCTTTCAAATCCATTCATTTCAATCACAGTAGGCAAGGAAAGGTGGCATTCGGCTTACAGTGTTCCCTAAGGTACCACACTGCAGTAAGGTGAGGTGCTTCTCAAAGTAACTTAACGTACATTCTTGAATTTGGTAAAATAAGGTAAGAAATTGGCTGGAACTAAGTGTGACTGCTAAGTCAAGGAAATCATGAAATGTGAAAAGTTAATCTATACTTCTGGATAAAGCATGGTAAAGTTGATGAGATCTGTCAGTCATTAACTCTGAAGACATTAATTTTAATATAATGGAATTGAAAGTGTCTCACTTAAGAAAGCTCTCTGTCATAGTGAAATTGTTTCTGTAGGAAATACTGTCCTAAGTTCATACACAAGCATTGGGCAAGGGAAAGTAACAATATATCATGTGAAAATATATTATGTGTCTCAAGGAAACAGTCTCATAGGTCACTGGGTACCTGGATCCACTAGTCAAAAGAGGGAGTCAGAAGGTACCAAGATCTATCTATCATAAATCCATAATTAAGATTCTGTGAATTATTTAGACTGGGTTGGGATTTCCTACTTTTTCCCCATGGGTACTGGGAGTGAGAGAAAGTTTTTCAGCAGGAAATGGATTCTTCATGGGCGCCGTGGATGGACTCACATTAAAAGGCTTTAAGAGACATAAATCTATAAGACTACGTTGAATTTGGCATGGGGGAGTGGGGGGGAGTGTGAGCACCAAGGTGGATCCAAATATCATCTAACCATATTGCATGAAAATCAAAACCGTTCAATTAAAAAAGTTTTTAAAAAGATTCTGTGAATTCATGTTATAGCTCTCTCCATATATCAACTTAAAAAACAAAGCTAAGGGCTGGAAAGGTAGCTCAGTGGTTAAGAGCACTGTCTGTTCTTGCAGAGAACCCAAATTTGATTCCCAGCACCCACATGGCAGCTATGAAACATCCTTAACTTCAGTTCCAGTGGAATCGGAAGCCCTCTTCTGACCTCAGCGTCATTGCACGACACAGGTGCTCTCACATACATGCAGACAATACAGTCATATACTTAAAATAAAAATAATAAATAAAATATTTTTTTAAAAGTAAGAGGAAGAGGCTGGGATGGAAAGGGCAAGTATGTCAAATATATATTTTCACCATCTCTGCTTCATATTTCTACTTAATTTCAAGTACAAGCCAATAAGTGGATAACATGCGCAAAATCAGCATTTTATGAAAACTTTTTCTTCAGGCTAAACTGTTCACATTAATAAATGGAAGCAACATGCTGGCATGTATCAATGAAACAAAATCTGAGAAATTTCCTCAAGATATCACCCATGCATAGAGAAGTAGTAAGAACATTTTCAAGCGACAATGCATAAACTTAGGTAATTATTTGTTGATTCTCTGCCATGGTTTCCATCTAGAATGTCTCAAAAATACATACGCTTTTGTTAGAAAGATTTGATCTTCAGGGTAAGGTTGCTGGGAGAGAATAGAATGATGTGAGAGTTGCTTGGCACATTGAGAACATTAACTCAAAGGGAATATCAGGATCCTATTCTGCTATTCTATCTCTTTTGCCGTGGCTCATGAGTTCATCTCCTTGAGTCCTCAATCCTCCCATGTGATGCTCCCTCACTGCAGGCCCAAAATAGCATCATAAACTGATCATGGAGTGAAAGCTCCAAATTTGTGAAGCTCCAAAAGCTTTTCTTCTTACAAGTCATCAAAAATATTTCATTATAACAGTAGAAAGATCCATAGCTTGCTTCCTAAAAGGACTATTTTATTCAACAGAGTACTTTCAAGTAAGTTCAAATTTACTATTTTATATGAAGATGCCATGCATATACATAAAACAAAAATAGTGATACCGATCTATATAACATCATTCTGAGCACTGACCCCAGAGCATTGCACTTGTTAGGCAAGTACTCTACCACTGAGCGAAATCCCAAACTCCACAAAATACAGTTTTTAAAAATTACAAATTTAAAAATATAATTATTACAAAAATTCTTTTAGAATATCTTCACTCAAATATGAAATTTTCAATGTAAAAATTTATGTCTTTTATGTTAAGAATAAATCTTCTTGAAAAAGTATGGTATTGATTGATTTTCCCTTAATAAAATCCTATTACTTAGGGGGAAAACAAATTACTTGAGCACATAATACTTAACAATGATCACAAACAGCTACAAGTAATTATTTCTTGCTAACTTTTCAGTGTCTGCATCCCAAATAAAAATCAAGCAAACAAACATGAGCCAAATGTGGTGGCTCAAGCCTTTAGTTCCAGAACTCCAGAAGCAAAGGCAGGTGGATCTCTGTGAAATCAATGTCAAGCTGGTCTTCATAGGGAATTCCAGTCAGCTGGAGCTACAGGGAGATGCTGTCTCGAAAAGAACATGCACACGCAAACACACACACACACACACACACACACACACACACACATACACACCAAAACAAAACACAAAACAAAACTAAACAGAGCATATGTATATGGGAAGGAACAATGATGTAAGGGATAGAGGAGGAATTGTAGGATGTATTTGACCAAAACTCATTAAATGCTTATAGGAAATTATCAAAAAATATAAAAAGAGAATAATTATTTTGACTGTTTTAACCCAAAATATCTATAGACATAAGTACAAAACTAATGGATCAATTAAGCTTACACAGATAATGTTCAATCTAAGGACTTGCTCATAAGGTGATAACATTCTTAGAATGTAATATATTTCATAGTGAGTATTGCTCATGGTTCTGTATTATTTACTAAACATTTGACAAATGAGAAAACTCCAAGTACTGTCATCACATAGTGCACAAATACATAAACATGCATGAAGTTAAATTTGTGGAGTAATGTGTTAATTAGATGATTTTTTATAACACAATACAATGTATATAAACCCATAATATTGTAAACCAATAAAAATATGAACAATTTTAAATTAATTTAGAAAACAAGGAAACTTTGTACAGGATAAAGATAATATCCTTTCTAGTGACAAAGCAATGATGGAAAAATCTTAAAACATTTAGAGAGATTGTAGATTTTTATTTTGTTCTGAAATTATTCACCAACTCATGGGCACTAACAGAAACTTCTGCTTCTAAAGGATTTTCTGAAATCAAGAAATTATATAATTATGGGAATATATAAGTATGAATTTATGATTATATGCATATATGCATATAATCATTAAGAAATGTTATATAACATCAAAAAGTACAAATTAAGTCATTATAATTAGCCATAAATAAGAGCATTATTATACATCAGTGCTAAATAATTTATTTCATTGAAAATGCAATGCTGGGATTGTTAATGATGTTTTCATACTTTCTGTTTAAAGGTTAATTTCAATTTAAAAGTAAATAGAACCTTTGGGTAAATTATTGGCAATATTCAGAGTGCTAGGTTTGCTTTCTTGTGCATATAGAATATGGTTCAATGAAAATACTTATTTCCATAAGAATGTTTCTCTTTAATCAAACAGAAGAATTTGTTCAATAAATAATTTAATAGAAATCTCTGTGTTCTTATCTTTATAAAATTCCTTTAAATAAATAAAACTTCTATTATGCTATATAATTTATTATCGGGGAAATAAAGATAGCAAATTTGTGTAAGATTGAAAATGGAACATGCAATAAGCTATTGACTTCATTACATTTATTTACTGATTGTAATTCAATGTCATTTTCATTGAAATATTTTCAGGATCATATGAACTAATAATAATAAAAATACTGTGTCAGTGTTAGCTTGTTTGCAAAGCAGTAATACAAGATAAAATTTCTATTACCCAAAGTAGAAATTCAGAATATCAGGTACAACAGGTGACTGTCTCTTAAAATGACTTTCAAGTAATGATAAAAATAATATTAGATTTTCTTATAGTTGTATAAATGTATGAAAAACTTTTGCAGAACTCAGGCATTGCAGGGTACTGTATCCATTTGAAGTATTGATGCAATTCACTTTCTTTTCAGGAAATCTAAGAAATATTGCTGAGCTAAATTGGCCTTTTCCTACTGTCTTATATGATTAACATTATTGAGTCACTCTAATCATTTTAAGTACCATGGCAATCACATGGCATATAAAAATGAATAATTTTATCTTATTAAGTTATTTTGGAATGTGATACGTACAATATATTTTGATCATATCCACCCACAATTGTCCCCTTCTAACACTTCCATGTCCTCCCTTACTACATTCCTCCTTCCAACTTCAGGTTCTCTGTTTGACATCCCTGGTGAATATTACCTTTCTCTACCCCAGCAGTCATCAGCTACATATAGGTCTCAGCTAGTCTTGGGACCCCATGAGATCTTCCACAGCCTATACTAGAATTTAGTACTGGCTTGACCTGGGGTAGGTTTTGTGTATCTAAGCAGACTTCTGTCAGTTTATGAGTGCAATTTCCCTGTCATGTCCAGAAGACACTGTTTTGTACAAGTCCTCTATGACTTATGGCTCTTATAATCTATCCATTTCCTCTTCTGAGATAATACATCAACCATGGACGTGCTAAAGATGTCCCTTTTATGATTAGTCACTTTACAATACTTATTCTCTGTACTTGACTTGCTGTGAGTCACTGGAGCAGGGGGAAGCTTCTCTGATGAGGACTTATAGTTACACTACTTAGGTATTTAAAAGGCAGCTTGGTATTATGTCCATTTAAAAAAAATAGTTTTAGATTCTCATGTAGGGCCTATGATCTTCCTACCCTAGCCATAGCTTGTCATCCAGGTATCAGGCATGAATTTTCTCTTATGGAGTAGGCCTTAAATCCACTGGTAAATTGGTTGATTGCCCCCATCACATTTATATCATGATTGCATAAATGTACATATCTTGACAAATCAGTCACGATTGTAGATAGCAGTATTCAGAGTTGGATAATACTGTTGATGACCTCCCCTGCACCCTACCCCACCAAGTGACTGGCATAAAATCTAGTAGGATAAATGCTAGCAACAGAGGGGAAACTGCCAAATCTGTACTAGCTTGATTTCTCCTGACCCTGCCTGTGATCAATGGGTATGGATTCTTCCATAATAACATCAAATTCTGATGGACTACTAAGAGCAATGGCAGTAACCTGTGTTTTTTTCATATTATCTAGGGTTTATAATCCACAGGGAGATGTCCAATATCAGGCACTGGGCTTTTTGTTTGATACCTAAGTCTTCTGGAGGAACTTTATCTTCACATGTAGGACAACTCATATATATGTTTGTGTTGTGTAAATGTGTTTGTGTAAATATAAACATATATATATGTATATTTGAAGCTGTTAAAATGGCAACTTCACAAGTGACTTTTTCAAACATTCTGTAAATAACGTTACCCCTACCATACATACTCTTCAGCATTACCCTCCCATACCCTCCCCACTTCAACTTTCTTCTCATTATTACACTTTTCCTTTTTATATTTTCTGACATCTTCTCCCCTACATTAAGATAAATTTTCACTATTTCCTGCCTCTGCCCCTTCCTAGTTTCCTTCTTTCTAGAGTTAATTCAAGTTGAACACACAGATTTACAAATTTGAAGCTAGTGTCCCACATAAGAGAGAGAACAAATACTGCTTGTCTTTCTGGGTCTGGGTTACCTAATTAACTAAATAACAATAACACTGAATTATATTCAATCTAATTTATAGGAATGTCATTTTGAAAATTCAGCAAATCGTATAAACTATAAAAAGAAACCAATTGGGAATGGTTTATTGTACAAAGCTAAGTCAATAATGTATTCTGATGCAAAAAAATTATATTTGTATGAACATACATAATTTCATGAAACTTATAGGATCATTTTTGATGAATCTTTATTCAGATATATATATATATATGCACATATACAATGATTTAGATAGAGAGGAAGTCAAAATAAATTTAATTCTGTTTGTTTAATGTACATATTTCTCTTCATCAGTGTCAAAATTTACTTTCTTCTCCAGTGAACTGATAATTACACCATTATTTACCTTTAAAAGTGAAAGATAATCTATTTGGATTAAGCATCAGGTAATTTTTGCCACAGAAACAGATGATATTGTTCCAATACACTTATCAACATTGTCACAAGGGACATTATTGGACAATTTTGTTGAGTAGAGAGATGTGACGGGAACATTGCCATTCACAGTTGCTGTGGCAGTAAAGTATGACTGCTAATTTGCTCCTATATACAATATAATATAATTAATTTAGGAAAGTTTTTAATATCAGATATATTCTAAAAATCTCAAAAATGTTCTTCCCAATGTTTAGATATCACTACTTCCCTATTTTATTGATAGCCTAAAATTCTGAAATAACAGTAACTTTAACTCTATTTGTGTATACAACCATATTTTTTCAGAATGTTTTAGAAGTTGTTCAAAGGTAAGAAAATTATACAGTTTGACTAAACAATGAAAACTAAATGACAAAATATTGATTTACTTATCCTTTATGTATTATAGTAACTACTTTGTTTTCTCACAAGTTAACATAATTATATTATTTGAAATGCTAATAGTATTTATAAATATGTGTCAGAAAGATGTATGTTGTTTTAATTTTAACATTTTCTCCTATTTATTCAAAGTTCTTAAAATAGTGGTTGTATTTTGTGTAAAATTATAAAAATTGCTGTGTTTGAAAATTTTAACACTTGTGTGATGGATAGCTTTAGTGTCAACTTGACACATCTGGGTTGAGGGAGCCTCAGTCGGGGAATTGCCTCTATTGGACTGGCCTGCGGCCATGTCTGAAGGGCATCTTCTTGATGAGTAATGTGGGAGGGCCCAGTCTACTGTGGCTGGTGCCACCCCTGGGCAGGTGGGCCTGTGTGGCATAAGAAAGCAGGCTGAGCAGGGGCCAAGGGAGCAAGCCTGTAAGCAGCGTTCCTCCATGGCCTGTGCTCCAGCTCCTGCCTCCAGGTTCCTGGCCTGAGTTCCTACCTTGGGCTCCCTGATGAACTGCGACCTGGGAGATGTAAGACAAATAAACCCTTTCCTCCCCAAGTTGGTACTGGTCAGAGTGTTTTGTCACAGCAATGAAGAACAAACTAAGACAACTTGTTAATATTAGAACTTCTGATGTTTCACTTAATGACACTAGAATGTATATTATATTTCAAAATATTTTTTGTAAACTGGCCAACGTGCAAAGAACAAGAGGCTGCAGACAGCTTATCCCTGAATAGGACACCTGTATCTAACCTCTGCCTCCCAAGGCTCAGGGATCATTGTAGAAAAGGGGGCAAAAAGATTGTAAGAGCCAGAGGTAGTAGATGACCACAAAGAAATAGAGTTTTCTAGATAGCTGGTCATGTATTCATATGGTCATGTATTCATATGAATTTACAGCAAATATGACAGTGTGGACAAGTCCCATGCATCCTATTCCAGCACAGAAATGAGGATGTGGCTAAGACTCTCCAACCACATTTAAGGAAATTGAAACAACAGACGACTGCTGGGAGGAGTAGAGACAATCTCGTTCAAGATTGGGACTCCTGGTATGTTAACCAGACTCCAATGTTCACTGAAGGTCATTCAGAGCCTCAAATTAGGCCTTATTACATATGCATACACACACACAGATATATATATAATTAAATTGTGTGGAAGACAATAAGAGGAAGAGAAGATAGAGGAGGGGATCTAATTAAGATCAAATTATTGTATGAAAATTTCAAAAATTCAATTAAAAGTGTAAAAGAAAAACTAAACCAATATGATGATGATTAAACTCATTGCAATAACATAATAGGAATTAATTTGGCAATATATAACTTCGATGTGATAAAAAGTAAATATCTTTCATTCCAGACTGCAAAATTGTATTTCCTCTTCTATTCAAAAATAGAATAATTGAAAATAATACTTTGAAGAGATGACATATTCATATTCAAATTGAATCTGTATTGTTTATTCTCAACCAATATATTATAAATTTATGTTATTTTTCAACAGTTACTTTCATTTGTACAAACCTCCAACATCATAATTTTTATAATTTCTACATTAAATAATAAATTATAAATTACAAATAAATAATACATTTCTTTACTTGGTAACAAAATTGAAGGGATATAGTGGTGCAGCTGGAGAAAAAAATAATAAATTTTTAAAAATTTTATGTGTATGAGTATATTGCCTGCATTTGTGTAAGTACACCTGTGTCCTACAGTGCCCACAGAGATCAGAAGGAGGACTGGGAATCCCTTGGAACTGGAGTTATGCATACAAATAAATAATACATTTCTTTACTTGGTAACAAAATTGAAGGGATATAGTGGTGCAGCTGGAGAAAAAAATAATAAATTTTTAAAAATTTTATGTGTATGAGTATATTGCCTGCATTTGTGTAAGTACACCTGTGTCCTACAGTGCCCACAGAGATCAGAAGGAGGACTGGGAATCCCTTGGAACTGGAGTTATGCATTATTGTTAGCCACCATGAAGGCAACAGGAATGAAACCCAACCCTCTGCAAGAGCAGCCAATGCTCTTAAATACTGAGGCATCTCTTCAGCCCCTTAAAAATATTTTAATAAGCCAAAAAGCACACTCAAAATTCAAAGAAAATTAAATAAGCACTGTAGGGAATTCTGCTTCTGAGTATAATTACAGTAATTTTTATCTGACTAAATTATCTTGTGTAAAAAGAACTGTAAAACATGGACATATCACAGTAAGTACACTGCCATGAAGTAATCATACTACTCTCATGAGATGTGTAGCTTTGACTGGGGAAAATTCACAAACTAGGCTTCTTCTTCCCTGGTTTTTAGACTAGCCCCATACATTGAGTTTCAGTGGTGAAGCACGGGGCCTTTCTGGATAGGAGATCCCAGACTCCCAGACACTAAGAATAAAATGGATGCTAAATAGTCTGCTCAAAATCCAAACAGGAAGGTGCAAAATAGATTTTCTTTCAATAAATACCTGCCTTTGCTTTTATCCCCACCCCTAACACAATCAGTTCAGAGAAAAAGCCTTCACATCAAGTGCCAGTTGGGTGTGGGCATGCAGGAGTTGGGTAACTCTAGTTAGCTTCTGAAAGTGAGCAGGGACCAAGGCCTGGAAATGGGAGAGAGAGCCTGGCAGACTCAGTCCTCCTGCTTAGGACTGAAGTCACAGATGCCCCAGTGGCCTCTCAGTGCCCTGGTCTAGGTCTTTAACCATGTTTGTCACCAACAGAGGACTTGGCATTTTCCCACACCCCTTGGATCAAGACAGGTAACTGGTCTCATTCCACAGTGACAGGAACATTTACATCTCTAGGGACCATGCTCTGAAGCTCGAGCCTGATTTCAGGGGAAAGCTGTGGGTGGGGCTGCAGCTAGAGCCGTTCATGCAGAGCCTCCTTCTGGTTTGTGGCTAAGTGGGCCTTGTAGCTTTGTGTCAATGCCAGGAGGCCCTGATTCCAGGGCAAGGACAGCTGGTGCCTCTCTCTTTGGAAGCCCAGGAAGTGGAAGACAAGGGCATCCAGCACCTGGTAGCACAGGAAGATGCCGTTGGAACCACAGAATTCCATCTCAATCTTCAGCACAGCCACACTGTAGTGCAACAACACAGGATGGAGCACGTGGGGATGATGCTACCCATGATGATGAGTTCTAGGAAGGTAGAAGTGCTGGACTCACACAGTGGGATCGGGATTCCTTTGAACCAGGCCCCAGATTGGAGCAAGGCCTTACTGAGTGCCACATAGTGATGAAAGTTGAGTCATTTGTTTTCAGCAATGTGATCTTGTACCCCGAGGGAAAAGGACAAAGTTGTAGAAGCTTTGAGAGAGGAGTTCCTTCAGGTCAGTGGCAAAAATCCTGGTGGCTAGGTACAAGGCAGCTGTAGTCCAGGTCTCAGGGTCTGAGTCATTTGGAGAATGCAGGGATGATCTTAAAAGCCTTGGGTAGTTTCCCGCTGCAGTACTTAGATAACACCTCCAGGACCCATTTGTAGACATCCAGGACCCCTTTATAAACCTCCAGGACCGGGAAATTAGCATAGGGAAGCCTGACACCTCTGACAAGACAGTCTGTTTCTCAGTGAGTTTCTCCATGATGACGTCAGCCATGGTACGCCTTACTGGAAGGTTCTTGTTCTTGGATTTTAGTGAAACATTCTCTCTCAGAGTCCACTACTACCTCTGCTTGGTGGTCTGCACTAACCATTTTGCATGCCTTTTACAGGGTGGTTCACCCCTTATCCTTCTATAAGATTCATCCTGGCCCCAGACTTTTGGCATGCTCCCGCAGTTTGGCCGTCTCCAGCCCTGTGTCTCAAACTCTCCTCCGGCTGTGCGGCTTGCTGCAAAATCTGTGGTTCGCTCAAGTGGGGTCCCACATATTCTTCTCTGTGAACTTAGGTCCCCACCGTCTTTTCCCTGGTCCCCAGTCAGAATCTGATGGGCCAGAGACACAAGTTTCTCGAGATTCTGATCCTCACGGATCATACTGAATTTGGACATCATTCTCAAAAAACTTCACTACAAGGTTGACATGTGGTGACCCGTTAAAAGGAGAGACTGCTGCACTTGCACCATGAATTTCGATGACCCAAAATAGGTATTTTAAGCATTCTCTTCAAAATATTTTCCACAACTCTGGTTGATACTTGAAAATTTCATATTTAATGAGCCGAGCATGGTAGCACATGCCTTTAATCCCAGCACTTGGGAGGCAGAGACAGGTGGATTTATAAGTTCGAGGCTAGCCTGGTCTACATAGTGAGTTCCAGGCCAGCCGGGGCTATAGAGAGACCCTGTCTCAAAAAAGACAAAAAATAAATAAATAAATAAATAAATAAATAATAATAAATAAATAAATAAATAAATAAATTTAAAAGAAAAGAAAATGAAAGCAGCTTAAACAAAAACAGAACACTTGAACAGCGATCAGAGATAGCACCCAAGAAAAAGTACCTGAAGATGGACTCTAAAAAGTGGTTGCCCATGCAAATAAGTTTTTGACAAAACATATGGAACCATATAATTCACAGCTTCATTGTCATAATGTCTAGAATACAACTTAAATTGTTTTAGTGTAAACAACGGAGAAAACCAAACATTAATTTAAAAAAAAGCTTAATTAAAACTTGTCTTGATATGATCCAAATATCAGAATTAAACAGGATTTTAAAGACATCTTTTAAACCCATCTCCAATAAAGTAAAAGGGCTGCATTCCTTACAGAAAATTACAGAAAATTTCATTAGTGATATAATCTTTAAAAGATAAAATAAATCATTCTAGAGTAAACCTTGTTTGAAAAAAAATCTAGATAGATGAATAAAAATATACATTATAAAAGCACCATGACTGAAATGATAATATCACTGCTAATATACATACAAAACACTGTGTGGTAGGGCATCTGAATGTTTGAACTCAAAGAAATAGTGCCTGAGGAAGAAAACATAAGTGAAGAAATGATTTAAAAAATTCCACAATTAATGAATGATTGTGATGATAAATTTTAATTGTCAATTTGCCATAGTGTTTCAATAAGTTATTGCTTATGTTAGGTGTTCTATGGGCAGGTCTTTAGGGGATTATTTTGATTATATTAATTGATGAGAGAAGACATTACCATTACAGTATCAACATTCCCTGGGCTGGGGGTTCTTGGTTGTATAGCAGTGGAGAAGCATAGTTCAGATTAATGTGGACATGCAGTAATCCATGCTCTCTTCTCCTGACTCTGGATATAATATGACTAGCTGCTTCAAGTTCCCACCACCTCTATTGTCCCAAAATGACAGACTTCAATCTGCAATTGTGAACTAAATAAATATTCTCCCTTTTAGTTTTCTTTTTTCAGGGTATTTTCTCACAGTATGAGGAAATGAGACCAGACAATTACCAAAATTTACAATAATTACCTGACTTTAATAATAATAGAGGTGTAAAAGGAGATCCTCATTTTAAGTAATATAAGCTGAGTACAGAAAGACAAACACCACATGATATCTCTCATGTGGAAAATCTGAAAGACTTAACTATATTAAAATTGCTAGTAAAATGTTACTTAATATAGTGTGTTCCTTTCCTTCTACTGTTTGTCCTGGCATTGAACTTGGGTCATCAGGTTTGGCAGCAAGTACTTTTACTCACTGAGCCATTCACTGGCACAGTAGATGACTATATTACAATAGTTGATAATACAGAATACTGTGCTGCATAGACAATGATTTTTCTTTATTATTTTGTATATGATTTTATTTTTCAGTATTTACTGTGCTTTTTCATTTTCATGTAGAATTGCCGGACCTCTCATTGTTTAGGGGTCATGGCACAACAATGAAGTTGTTTTTTAGATCATTGTCTTTCTCTAAATCTACACTATTAATAACTTACGTTTACACTTCAGGTATAAGAGCTTTGTAAAACAACTGAAGACATTTGTTCTGCTGCTATGTCTTTCTAAGCCAATGGTTCTTGCCTCTAAATTGGTGTTCTGAATGCTTCTATTTACTCTTTGTCTTTAGTGTAATGAGTTGACCCTAACTGGCATGAATATACCAATTATCTCAGCAGAATTGCACAGAAAAACAGTATTATCTAATTTTCTGTGATGAGACATCTGTGTCAATGAAATAGAAAATCAAAGCCGCCTTTTTTTTCTGGTGAAATATAATGCAAGCTGCACTGATATGCTGTCATTTTGACTTCTTGATTTCAGTGTCATTAGGACATGGAATAAATTTGGAAACTATTTGTTCTTTATTTTGTCTCTCTGTATATCAACATGTTATTTTACATATCTCTTACTATATATCACTACTTAAGAAACCTGTCAGAATATAATTTCTTAAAGCAATTGTTTTCAGAATTCTACAGTCTGGCAGGTACATATTGATGGCTAATCTGTTAGCTCTTTTCTATCTCTCTAGCAACCCTAGTTACATGTTGGCTAAACCAGAAACATGCAAAGTATTTTTCCCCTAAGTCTTCAACCTATTCCTTTATTATGTCCCTTGCTCTTTCTAAACTGACGAATGACATCTGGAGTTACTAATGAAGTAGATCAGGAGGTAGTAAGTGGAAGCTTCTACTATTCCCAGAATGGTGGGGTTTTTTTTGCTCAGTAGAACTTATTTCATGTGCGTGCGCGTGCACACACACACACACACACACACACACGTATCATATACAAATTTCTACTCTTCTCTAATAAAAGATTAATGTAAAGAAATAAATAAGAACTTTTAGGGATGTGCACATAGCTCAGTTGTAGAGTAGTTCTCTAGGATGTGTGAGGCCCAAAGTTCAATCTCTGGTACCAAAACATAAAATAGTTTAGGTTTGTTATAGTAGTCTACACATAGCACATCAACAGCATCTAACAGGTAGAAGTTGGAAGATACAAATTCAGCTTCATAATCTACTACAAAGCAAGCTTGAGGCACCATATCCAACAGAAGAGAGAGAGAGAGAGAGAGAGAGAGAGAGAGAGAGAGAGAGAGATTATTTTCAAAACTATTTTAATTAAGGAGTTTTGTATTCTTCATTTTTTAAAGTTAATCTACCCTTTCTTTTAAAAGAAATAAGCAAATGATAGAAGAGTAGGGGAATATTATCATATAGACATTTATTAAATGAGCATTAGAGTCTGTGTCATCTCAAAATAGCCAATAAATAACATAATTTTAAAAACAAGAAGGCAGGCTGGAGAGATTGCTCAGTGGTTAAGAATATTGGCTTTTCTTGCAGAAGATCTGGGATGAAATCCCAGCACCCACATGGCAGCTAACAACTATCTGTAGCTCCTGTTCCAGGGGATCCAACTACCTCTTCTGTCCTCCGTGGGCACTGCACAACAAGGGTGCACTTACCTACATGCAGGCAAGGAACTCATATGCATAAAATAAAAATAATTTTTAAGAAAGACAGAAGAAGATAAGAAAGCAAGTATTGTACAATGTAGTGATGTATTGCCTGGAAGCCCCCAGACCCAGTTTCAAGGGGCCATCATTACTGAGCATCTATGTATACTGTTCAGCAATGAATCTGGCTTTCACACGGCTCTCACCATTTGACAAATACACTCTGAATGGTGACATTATGGAATGGTTTAATGTAGTTTGGATTTATAATGGTGTTTCCTCATTGTTTTCTGTTTCTTATATATACTCATTATGAAATTATAATGTAGATAATAGCATGATCATTATCTCTTTATATCTAAATTTTTCACAGCCCTTCTGTCTTTCATCTACCTTGGTACTTTCTTCTCACATTTATTATGTTTATTTTCCCACATTATATCCAAATGCTTTCAATTTGTTAACTTTAAGTCGAAGGCTCGTGTGTTCCTGAATTTGGTTTCTTATTATATATTGCCTTATAGCTGTTTCCTTTCTTCTCTTTCTGGGCATGTAATAAATTTAATTTTAGGTTTCAAGTTTTAATTTTAGCTTAAACTGTGCTTAGTTTGCTTATTTTTCTATATTTTCTACATTAAAATTCCCTTTAATATTTTTAGAGTTTTTTTTAACTCATTAACTTTTTACATGCTGCCAAGTCTGTCATATTTCCAGTAGATGAAATTTTTTATTCTAATACTTAAAAGTAATCATTACCTTGAATTTTTGGTCTTAGTTTAAGATACTTATTTCATTATTGTCTTAGTCTTTTGTGGTGCTGTCATATAACCTTACTGATTGGGCAATTTATAAAGAATGTACATGTAATTTTCACATCTTTGGAAGCTGGTCAATCTATCATCAAGACACTAGCCAGTTTTATGTGTATAGTGAGGGCATATTTCTGCTTTCAAGAGGGTACCTCGCTGTTGTATCCATTAAAGGCAATGAGTGTTATGTACTCACTAAGCAAAAGGTTGTAGGGTTAAAGTACCTCCAAAGGCTTGCAGTCAGGCATTCATCATTATACGCAGGTAGAGCCCTCACACGTTTTCAACCTAAAGGCTTCACCTGTTACTGTTTGTGTACTGAAGATTGTTTCGATCTGAACTTTGGAGGAGTCACAAAGCATAGTAATTTTCACATTTGCCAGAGATCATGGAATTAATTAAAGCTAATTATTTTTCTTTTTGTTCTTTTCTAGTCATTCCATGTACATGTCTTTGTTGACTGTTTCATTGCCTGTAGTTATGCTGACTCCCTCTTCGGGTTCTGTAAGATTAAATTTTAAAATATAGTGGAAGGTACATTTCCTTCTTGTTATTCTTGAAAATTCCACGGATCTCTCTTTGACTAGAGATTCCTATGTAAACTATGCTTATTATCTTAGATAATAGGATTCTTATTGTAAGTAGGTTACATGGTATAGACTCTCATCTTTCACAATGTAGACTGACTGTGGTTCTGATATGAAGGAAGAAATATTTGAAATGCTCACCACATAGGAATGGAGTTTACAGCAGTGGACATAGCCATATAGTGAGTTTCCAGTCTTAAAAAATGGGTTTTGATTCATTAACTTGCCTGGGAATAGACTCACTTCAGTCCCTGGGGACCAGTATGAACTTCATACTTGAAGTTCTTTTTTTATTCTCCTCTTCTTCCTCCTCATCTTCCTCCTACTTCTCATTATCTTTTGCCTCCTCCTTCTACTTTTATTTATTTTTTATTTTATATGTATGAATGTATTGCCTGCATGTAGGTAAGTGCACCTGTTTCATGCAAAGCCAACCAAGGTCAGAAGAGGGTGTCAGATCCCCTGGAAGTGGAGTTAGTACTGTTGTTAGCCACCATGTTGGTTCTGGGAATTGAACCTTGGTCCTTTTCAAGAACAATCAGTCCTCTTAATGCCTGAGCCATCTCTGCAGCCCTTCTTCCTCTGACTTTTCCCGCTCCTTTTCCTTGCATTCTTCCATTCCCTCCCCTTCTTTCTTTCCTTTTCCTTCACTGCTTTCTTTTCTTTATTTTCAAGTAGGGAAATAGTTGAATTTCCTTTCAGGAGGGGGAATGCTGGGAATCAAAACGAGAGTCTGACAGGTATATTTTCTTCATTTATGTAATTCTTACTTTCCTGTGTTTGTGTGTATATGTAGTTATTTTCAGTGTTTTTCTTAAACAAAGAAACATTTTTGCTTGTACTTCATAGTACATTTTGTATTTACAATATATCAGTTTTGTATTTCAGTCATAAATGCCTTTTATAAGAAATGTTTTACCAGGAAAAATGTATTTCCTGACCTTGTTGTGGAAATTGTAGTTATCTGGATTTTTACCAAGAAAAATCTAAAATTTCTCATTTGCAACCTTGGGTTTTTTATTTTCAGTGTTACCAATTTCCAGTGTTCCAAAGGGGAATATTATAAGTCACATGCTTATAAAAAATAATATGGTCTTTCAGTTTGCTACAATTGCAGACCCCTTCCTCTGTTTCAGTAATAATTGAAACCTGTGTGTGTACTGCTCCTGGCTATAGTGTAATTATTTATCACCATGAGTTATGGTATGTAATATAAGGGCATAAATAAAACACTATGAATTTCTCTCTACCAAGTATACTTTACTTTTGTACTGTATGACAATAATTGGTTAAAGTTCTCACTTTTAGACCTTAAAAGTTATTAATAAACTCTATACTGCCTGGACACATTTTTCTCTCATTATAAATTATTACTGCATTGACAAGGCACTGCTACAATAAGACATTAGCTTGGAGCAGCATGTTAGGCAAAATGTTCACAGTAATGTGAGAGACTAATTTCTTCTGCTCACACATGGAACTTTTAACAGAGGAACAAGAGTATAGTATTTTGTGTGAAAAACCAAAATTTTATATTGTAAAAATATCTACTTAAATATTATTTATTGGAGAAAAAAATCCCAGAGGTTATGTTGTATTTTAAAGACTGTTTATATAACTCTCTGTTCCTTTTAGTCATGTAGCTAAATAATTTATCACAATTATGTCCATATTCATCTCATCAAGGTGTTCTAACAGAGTATGTATGGAAAAGCATGCTAGCCAGAGTGAATTTTTACAATGTAGATGAATGTACAGGTGTTTGGTAGCATAAATGATTAATATATTCAAGATACTTAAACACACCTCTTTAAATTGTCAGAATCAAATGTAACTCTACTAAATTTATCCTTGACAAATAATAGGTGTGATTTTATGGTTAAACAAGCACACATATACATACAAACCTGTGCCACAAATATTTGAGCAATATTTCCCTTAGGTCTCTAAAATAATTACCTGATTTCTATCAGCTTATAAAACAAAACATAAAATTTGACTTTACACTGTGATGAGAAATATAAAATGTGAAGGTGTCCTCTTCTGAATGCCATTGAAAACTCTGTATTTTAATGTTTTCTTTGCTTTCAGAAACAGAAAAATTAATGTGCCTGGAAAGAAGAAATGATATATCCAATTTGGATTTATTGTGGGAAATGTATTGGGACTGCCTGGCTTTGTAATATGTGAGAGTTCCAAGGGCTGGTAAACTGTTTTCTGAAGATCTATAAGAAATTGCCGGTAAAATTTACTTTGACCTTTTGACAATGTTATATTCTTTCATATATACAATAAAGTTAAGAAAAGCCCTGAAGAAATATATCTTTAATATTTCTTTAGCCATCTAACACTTATTTCTATACCAAAGAAAAATCATAATTTATGCTGCCCTTTGGATTTGTCTTGTATTTTCAAAGACATGCTGTATATATGGATGTTGTGATACTTTCCCTAAGATATGCCTGAGAATGTTCTTTTTTGCTTCAATCATTCCATACAGATCCGACATTCATTATAAAATTCTATGGTTTATTGTAAATATTTAGATATAAATTTCTAAGTCATTTTCTGGATTGATGATTCCTTGACAATAAAGTAAAAATCAAAAAAGAATGTTAGTTATTGTACAAATACCTTTCTGATACTGAACTAGATATCCTTACTTCTCAAAGGTGACATAGCCCCAGAAATCTAAATTTTATCTATTTACATATATAGACATCTTCTCAAACAATATTAGAATATTTTCATCAAAATTTTATTGGAATTACTATTAAATAATTAAGTAACATAACAAAATCCTTACCTAGTCAACTACCTGTTGTCTATCATCTATGTAGGTCTATAAAATTTTAAGAAGTACAAATAAAATTATTCCTAACTGGAAAAATATAATTAGGCTAATAGGAATGCAAAAAAATCCACAGATAAATAATGGAAACAAAAAGATAAATTGAACTATTTGAATTTAAAATAAATATATATAAATTTGCACATCAATTTACAAATTAAAAAAATAACTTTAAGCAAGGAAAATATATATTTTATTATTAAAACAAATATCCAAATATTATGTAATATTAATATTAAATCATATTATCATATAAAATAATATTAAACTTACGTATGGTTATTGGGTACATTAAAAATATATATGTATGAAGCTGGAGAGATGGCTCAGCAGTTGAGAGTACTGACTTCTCCTGCCAAGGACTAGGTTAAATTCTCTGAACCCATATGGTAGCTAACAACTGTCTGTAACTCCAGTTCCAAGGGATCTGATACTCTATTCTGACCTTCTTAGGCATTATACAACATGGGTACACTTACATAGATGCAGACAATACACTCCTACACATAAAATAATAAGCAATAAATAGAATATTTATTTAAAAGACTATATAGACATATGAAAGTTTTGCTATCTAAAGTGATTGGAAATTTTTTTTAATTCCTTAGCCAATCTTAAAATAATACAATCTTAATAATTTATGCAACTCACTGTATTTTTTGTGTAAATTAGTTAAATCATTTTAAATACCTCTGAGAATAACCAATAAAATCTTTACAAAGCACACATTGGAAGAAAATATTCTATCAGCTTGTTGGGGAACCCTGCTGTTAAGGCTAGCTCCTTTCTCAGCAGAAGCTTCCTGCCTGACTTACCTGGAAAGTGTCACCAAGCACGGATGCTTGGCCTCCTTTAAAACATGACCTTTGACATGGTTACCTGGAGTAAAACCTACCCCCAGGTTTTTTCTATATGATGATTAGGCATTGCCTGGTAGTTGAATGATAGGAGCCTACTGCCACATGTAAATAAAGCATACTATAAGCACCTATCAGCTGAAGCGTTGGCTACTGCCTCCACACTACATTTTTCCTAACCCCCACTGAGTAAATGGAGCTGTTTCACTGAATCTGGAGCTGTTTGTATCACTGAACTTGCCTCCCCAGAAGGGCTTTCTTTGGTCAGTGCTCACTGGCCATCCTGACCCCTTTCGTCACTTCTGCTTCCTTTGTCCTCGTGGAATGGTGGTCAATGACCCACGAGGAGAGGGAGAGACCCCACAGCTGGCACCCAACGTGGGGCTCTTGGAACAGGCAGAGTTTGTGAATATCTCCTCTCACCAGGAGGATAGCGTGGCAGCTTTGCCTTTAAGCCATCCCACCCTTGAGGACTGGCAGTCTCTCTTTTTCCTGCCCCCTCTCCAAGAGGGTAACAGCAACTTTGCCTTAAAGTCATCCCACCCTTGAGGATCGGCAGTCTCTCTTTTTCCTCCTTTTATTTTCAGTCTGAGTCTTCACATCGGACTGTTAAAGACAAAGAAGAAACTGAGGCTTTCTGATCAGGGCTACCCCCTGATATTAGCCAAAGGCTCTTAGCCCTCTTAAGGGACCCTGACTGCCTGCACAGGTGTAGACAAGACCCCCTATCTATACATCTTTCTAATGCAAAAGCCCGGTAACGCAACAACCAGTTAATTGCTCTTAGAGAGGTCACGGGATCTCTTAAATTTGCAGGCAAGCTTGCTCTGTGGCCTACGTGGAATCACCTGAGGTTTGATCCTGGGCATGTTCCCCTAGGAATCAGTGTTTCAACCCCCTTTCCTTTTCTATCTTGAACAACACCCCTAAAAACAAAATCCCCAAGTTCTAAGGGATTTTTATACAAGCTTTGAAGTCAACTTCTAAAATAGCAAACTTCCTTAATCTGTTTTGTTATCTCACCCCCGGGGCCCTCAAGCTCAAGCTAAACCAGTTAGGTGAGAATTTAAATTAACTAGCCTTGGGACAAAAGGGCACTCCAGCTCCAAGTGCCCCATAATGTAAAAAAAAAAAAAACAAACAAAGGATTTAAACCACGGGTGGCCATGGAGCACTTAAAGAATTTAAGGCGGCTTATGCCATACAAAATGAAAAAAGATTTTAAAAAGCCTTTTTTTTTTTTTTGGAAACTTTCTTAGGGAAGGGGCTCATCAGAGGACAACCCCACATGGAGGGCTTTCTCCTGTAGTCCTCTGCACCCCTGCAGGCTTCCCCTTAGGAGACATGACTTCTTACAGCTCACACCGGAATGGTGGCTGGCTCCCACTGAGGGCTCACATGCTCAGCACTGGTCACAGCCTTTTCAACCCCCCTCCAGAGTCGCACACCACGGGACACCGCTGTGTCTGTCTACAGATGCAGGGCTTGCGCCTTTTCTGCTTTTAGCCTCTTCTCCCCCCAAGCTACTACCAGCACATAGTTAAGTTTTTTTTCCAATCCAGACTGACAGCCCTCTTCAAAGAAATTCACCATGCAAGTTAACAGTCTTAAAGTTGTAAACTATTAAAACAGAGGGTATTACTGTCTATAGTAAAAGTAGTTAATGGGATTATTTGGTCACTAACACAGACTAATGTAAAATGTATATTTGTATACAAATATATATGTAAAGTACTGCTGGCTTTTAAGAGTTTCTTTCAAATACATCTAATCAAAAAATTTGTCAAGGTAATAGGTCTTGGTTTTAAAACTGGTTTGTTGTGACATTGTGTCTAACCACAGTATTTAGTAAATGAGACTGTTACAAATGGATTTATGTTCAATACTAATAAAATAATAATTAATTTACTAGATATCAAATTGACTTGTAAGTTCTCTTGTAAACTAAAATTGTTAAAGTACAACATGGTTCCTATTAAAAGTATAAATTAACTCAAGAAATAATTGCTACTGCTCCAAGGTATAATTTATCTTTATGTTTAGATATGTTTTATATAAAATAAACAACTTCCAAGTCTGCATAAAACATCTCTAAACCTTTAAAGGAGACTTGGTTGTTTAAAACCTGCTTGAAGGCTTACAAGGACATCTCAAAGTTTATATAATATATTTAAGATAAATGTTCATCTCTATATATGTGAGATAAAAATTGCTTGGTAAATTTATAGATTTGTTTATAATTTGTTATTAAAATTATTAAATTTTAATAACTTAAAAGTCAAAACAGGGTTACAGCACAGTTTTCCTAAATTGATTTTGCTGGAGGTTGTAAACATCAATTCAATAATGTTTAACTATGTACCAATTGCTTTTTTCCACCTAAAGCAAGGTTTTGGTAGACCACTCTCTAAACTACATAAGGTAAAAGATTTGCAAACTATCTTGTGTTTTCTATAAGGTTTACCTGGAAACTTATAAAACACAGTATGTACATGGGTAATATTAATTTATTACATTATCTTATATATATAATTTATAGTCCACGTTCTTTAATAACATGATGCTACACAATATGTTCTTTTGAGTCAAACTGCTATCTTCATGACTTCAGCTGTGTCCACTAACAAAAGATCATCACAACTGGACTTATGGACTTAAGTATCTAATTAAAGGAGGAGGGGTAAATAGGGTCATTGGACCCTCACTTGAGTATCCAGCTGCACTTCCTAACCAACTGTATGTAATTTGGCCCTAATCATACATTGTCTCCTGGGTTTGGGGAAGACTAAAGTATATTATCTGGGAAAGGCTAGGAAGAAATGACTTGATCCATGCTGGGTTAAGGCTTTCCAATGTAAATACTCTCAGATCACTCATACCCCAGCAACCCCTCAGTCATATCTGTAACAAAGCTCAATAAATTTATTGGTTCCCCAAAAAACTTTAATGTAATCAAACATTGGTTTGATACTACAACCCAAAAGGGGGAAAAATATTGCTTAATATCCCAAGAAAAAAATCTCACAACAGATGGAAAGTTTATTTGTTAATGTTATGTCTCATGGTTATTAAAAAAAGAATGGTAAGATAAAAGATGTAAAAAGGATACAGGAATGGAGATATTTTGTTAAAAATGAAAAAGCATAAGCAAATGTTGGAGGCCTATGTAGATTTGTTATGATTTATCAAGCATGAAAAAAAGATCTTAAAATTTCTAAGGTCATAGCTTAGTCAACTTGTTTAAGGATGTCTCATCAAGGTTTATTTTAAAATGTTTGGGTTTTGTCCAAGCTCCATCTACATAGCACATGGTAATTAAAAGTACCAGATTGGCGTAACTAATCTTCTTGGATGATTAGTAGCCAGACTTTCAGGCCTATACTAATCTGGTCAGAGGGACTTAAAGGGACAATTTTTTGTTCCTTGCCCTCCAAGGTCAAACAAGTTCCAGGGGCTATGGAGCATCTCCTGAAAAAATGTCCTGTGACTGTGGTGATTCACCTCACCTCGTTTTCAGGGAGGCCATGGAGACCCCAAAAGATGGACTTAAACCAGTGTCCAGTCTTCAAAGAGGAGGGTCAACACAGAGGAAACATTTCCTCCATGTTTCCAAGCAAAGCCCAGGTCAAGCAAGACCTCTTGGCTTATCTTCACATAGATGAAACTCGTAAAGAAAAGCCTGAGGAGCCAGAGGCTCCCCCCAAGCCCATATGACCCCTGAAAAACAGATCCTCATATGACCTTAAAAGTAATAGTATATTGGTTTATTTGGGCCAACTGTATGGCCTTAAACACCCAAGGGGAAAGTATAACCAAAGATTAAAGTCATCAATATATTTCTTTAAGAACTCAAAGGATTACACATCCCAGACATTAGACTTATGTTCTTATGTTATTTAGACAATTATCTCGCATTGGTGATTTTGTTCCTAATAGGACAGTGCTACTCAGGTGTAGGACTTTAAATCTTGGTCTACAATACTGTGGTGCACACCTGCAACTGAGGGAAACAACTCACTATTGTAAAATGATGCTAAATTTGTTTTTGTTCCCTATCTAGAGGCCATTTAAGAGGCAGCTGATTCTAGCCACTCCAACAGTTATCAAAGTGCCTGACAACAAATCCTGAGTTCATTGATCATTCCAGCCTTGGCAGGCAAAAGAAAAATAAGAAAAAAAAATCTGTTAGATGGATGCTTTTGGGAGCCCTCATCAAGAAATTCCAGTGGACTTTAATTTGGACATTTTCTGGTTCCCTGCCTAGAAATTGTAATACTAACTACTCTTGCCCTTACTCTTACCTTTACTTTTCCTTCACATCTCCCAGGCACCAAACACCTTTCTTTTCTCCCTTTAGTTAAGAGATATGTAATTTGGGAGTTTTTTAGATAAACCCACTGAAGGAGATACCCCAATTGCCTCACCCTGCTACTCTGTTAAGCATGGAAGAAGCCAGAGTGGTCTGTGCCCCAATTCCCTATTGGCAATTTTGGTAAACCTCTTCAGAGGATGATATGATAAAAATAGGAGGTAGAAATTGGCTAGGCTGCTAGGGTAAAAAGACCCAAGAGAAAAGTAGCCAGTTTCTTTCTTGGCTAAAATTCAAAATGCCCTTAGGCCTTTTAGCAAAGTACTCTGTCCCAAAGGTCAAAAACGTTAAAAGTATTTGTGAGCTCTTATCCCTAAAAGATTTTGGGGTTACCTCTTCAGAGGAAAAATGTTACAACATCAATAGCCCCCTGATTATGTTATATTAATGCTTGCTCTCTGTTTCATACAATTTCTTATAAATTACTACCATTGCTAAAATTACTACCAAGCAGGTCATGGTCAATTATAAAACTTTGGATTCTCCTGAGATAGATGAGTTGGCTCTTAAAGCTTGTGATGACACTTCTCCATTTATAAAGCAAAACAGGGGGAGATGTTGGGGAATCCTGCTGTTAAGGTTGGCTCCTTTCTCAGCAGGAGCTTCCTGCCTGACTTACCTGGAAAGTGCTGCCAAGCACAGGTGCTTGGCCTCATTTAAAAAAATGACCTTTGGCATTGTTACCTGGAGTAAAACCTACCCCCAGGTTTTTTATATATGATAATTAGGCATTGCCTGGTAGTTGGATGAAAGGAGCCCACTACCACATGTAAATAAAACATACTATGAGCACCTATTAGCTGAAGCTTTGGCTACTGCCTCCACACTATATTTTCCCTAAGCACCACTGGACAAATGGAGCTGTTACACTGAATCTAGAGTTGTTTCACTGAATCTGGAGCTGTTTGTATCACTGAACCTGCCTCCCCAGAAGGGTTTTCTTCTGCCAGTGCTCACTGGCCATCCTGATCCCGTTCATTGCTTCTGCTCCCTTTGTCCTTGTGGAATGGTGGCAAATGACCCACGAGCAGAGGGAGAGACCCCACATCAGCTAGCAATAGTTATAAAAGCACAGTAAATAAGATGCTCTTAGAGGAATGGATAAAGTCCAGGACTCACGCTGCACATCCATTCATACACAATTGTTTTTGATAAAGTTCATTGATGCTCAACAGGAAAAGAAAAAGAATTTTTAATCCACGTTAAATATGAAATACAAAGAAAAATTTCAGAAATGTAAACTTCCTCATATTATATTAATAAACTACCATAAAAAGTGTAATGAAATCCTGCTGGATCATAAAATAAACCATTGAAGTAATATACCAAAACTATGAGAAGAAAGTTGAAAGGTGCACAGGAACTAAAGTAACATCTTCACGTAGTGTGCTGGATAGTGTCAGTTGGCAACTTGATACACCTGAGGAGAGTTAATCTTAATTGAAGAATTGTTTCCATTGTATTGGTCTGTGGCCATGTCTGTGGGACATTTTCTTGATTGTTGAGTGATGTGGGAGGCCCCAGCCCTCTATGGGCTCTTCCACCCCTGGGCAGATCTTCCTGTGTTATATAAGAAAGCAGGGAGAGAAAGCCAGGAAGCAGTGGTCCTCCATGGTCGGCGCTCCAGGTTCCTGCCTTGAGTTTCTGTCTTGGCTTCCCTGGATGACAGACTATGCTTATAAGTGAAATAAACCCTTTCCTTCCAAAGCTGGTTTGGGTCAGTGTTTTGCTACAACAATAGAAAGTAACTAAGATAGGTATTGACTTGTCCTGATGTGCTAGAATTCTCAACGAGGATCTGCTGGTGTTGATTAACTGGTAGGGACAGTAAGTGGCCCATTTAGTGCCTTGATCAGAATCTTGTCAAGTAAAAGGAAAAAGAAAATTGAAAGTAGAACTAATGATACTAGGACAAAGTATATTTTAAACAAATAAAACTAAGAAAACATACCTAACTGGACAATAGTATGTTTCACTTTAATTAAATTTTAACATTTTCTGTGCAACTTCTTTTTTAATAAAGTAAGAGGCAAAATATGTAGTGAAAGACATATATACCATAGTTCCTTGGAAAACTAATAGAGCTCCCAAATAGGAAAAAACAAAGAAAATATAATTGAAAAAGTAAGAGTCTATGTTTAATTTGCTTAAGTGCAAGTTAAAGCAAGGAAACCACTATAATTATGGTTTTATGAAGTCTAATGGAAACTGTCATAAGCTTGTTTTGGCATTCTCAATCGATTTTACCATCTTTGACATCCACTTGATGATAAGACATGCAGAAGAATGTTTTCTATTTATGATTTCTATTTATAATAACCTGAAAAAGAAAGAGAATATATGAATATGTTATGAGATGTACACTAATTGCAATAGTCTCAAGAAATGGAAAGTATTGGGTTTTGTATATAGGACATAATCATGAATTATTCTGACATTATGAGGTAATTTTGGCAATATACTTGCATGTCAACTGATATAAGTTCCAGATATTCTGTTTATTAATGCATGCCTAAGCTACAATGAGTTCAAGATATTACTTTTGAATGGGAGGAATTGGAAACTTTAGTGATTGTTTTTTACTTTTATAAGTAGTTATTTATTTTTATGTGTATGAGTGTTATATCTGCATGCATACAAATGCACTCATGTTGTACAATGCCCATGGAGGCCAGAAGAGAGCATCAGATCTCCTGGAACTGGACTTATGGATGGTTGTTAACCACCACATGGGTGCTGGGAACTGAAATCCTCTCTCCTGTCTCCTGTCTCCTCTCTCCCCTCTCTCCTCCTCCTCCTCCTCCTCCTCCTCCTCCTCCTTCTCTCCTCTCTCTCTCTCTCTCTCTCTCTCTCTCATTTGTGTGATACAAGTTCTCATGAATTCTAGACTGTCCTCAATCTCACTTTGTGACCAAGAATAACTTTGTACTTCTTCTTTCTGCATTTGCTTTTGGAGTGCTGGGATTATAATCCTGTGGTAATGACTTTTACAGTATGGATATATTCTGGGAACATGATTTTAGTTAACTTTTAAACAAAAAATTAATTTTATTTTAGCTTGTTTGTAATATAAAGAATCTCATTAAGTCATGTTTTCCTCTTGTGACTTTAGCATATGTACTTAATTCCTCATAAACCTTACAAAGCCTTGACCCAAAATACTGATTATGAGATTGTGACTGTCTCAAGAAAGCATTGCAAGCACTGATATTCGTTGGGAGCAATTAAGATATGAATATTATCCCATTTGAGCTGCAAATAATTGATGGGATTAAATTGAAAAAATATGTGTATATGTGTGTGGTAGTCTAAGTCAATAGGGATTAGAAAGGGCAAAATTCTTCTCTGATTATATGAGTCTGACTTTTTCTCCCCCATTTAATACTGGATATACTGATTCAGTAAAAGAAGAAAAGGAACCCTTGCTCTGGAGCACAGTTTTGAGAAAATTCTGAAAGAAATGTTCACAGCATCTTAGGTAAACTTTTGACTTGAAATGCATTCTAAGAGTCAGGTTGATTTTATTCTTATATAACAGTAAATGGCATTGTGTGGTAACCACTGAAAAATATATCTTAATGCCCAATTTAAATGGTGATGGAGATTAAACATGGGTATTCACACATGCTAGGTAAATATTCTACCAGCTGGACTTATCTCATATGCCTATCCCTATCTTCAGAAATTTTCTATATTTTGACATGTAGCTGATGCATTAGTGTTTTGCACTAGAGAAACTAAAATTCCACTATCCCAGAAAAAAATGAGTAATGGTTTTGTGTCCACAATAGGAAACAAATTCTGAGTTCAGTTTCTGTTAAACTGATGGATGGAAACTTTGTATAATCCATGGTTAATATGAATCTGTAACACTTTTAAAAGCTACCCCTCAGACACAGCTAATACATAGGAGCAATAAGTATGTAAGTCCATCAGTGAAAATCTCATAGCAGCAAATAGAATGCCAAATAATTGTCTTTCCAAAATAGCTAGCTGCCTTACTACAGCTGACATTAAGCACCTAATCTCCCTAAAGGTTGCCAATTGCTGACCTCCTTGAACTTCTTATACTTTTCACAGTTTGTGCTTCAAAAACCAGACCTCTTTGCTATCTTAGCTTACCATGTATTCAGCCTATTCTTTCCTTTTTTGCTCTTGCTTCCCTCATTCTCACATTTCTCTTTTCTGTATACATTCATGTGTATTTGTGTGTGTGTGTGTGTGTGTGTGTGTCTGTCTGTCTGTCTGTCTGTGCGTGCGTATGAGATGAGTGCACACCTTTGGCTTAGTATGTGCATGTATGTATGCAGTTATATGCATGAAAGCCAGAGGAGAACAAGCCATGTCATGCTCTATCCCTCTCTCCTTTATTTCTTCAAGATAGGACCTCTCAGTAAACATGGAGCTAGGTGAGCTGGCAGCAGCTCTAGTGATCCTCCTATTTCAGCCTTCTACAGCACTGGGCATAGAGCACTGGTTATAGGTAGAAAGAGTTTAAATTCATTAGTGGTTTAAATATTTAAAAGTGTTCTCATTGAAAACAGAAAATGAAATGCAGTTTCCTTGTTTAAAAGCAAGGACCAATATTATATTAACATACATGGCACTGGTGGCATCGAGCGTGAGACCCATGTCAGCTCAATTAAACAAGGGCCCAAAGGGGAAGTGCGAAATAAATGACAGGCCAGCTCTATTTTGAGAACTATTTGAGACTGATTGCTGATAGGTGAGGGAGAGTTTGACTTATATATGACCACTGGATGGTCTGTCTAGACTACAGTGGACACATTCACACTAAAGGAGATTTGGGTACAAACACCATAATGAATAGGACTCAGCATGTATGGCAGAGTGCATAGGGTTCCGTGGGGGGATGAGGGATTTGGATTGGGGATCTGGATTTGAGTGGAAAATGTATGAAATTTAAAAAGCTCAATTAACAAATCAGTTTATCTGGTCCAATGGCATGTCCTTAAATACCCAAAAGGAAAGTATAACCAAAGATTAAAGGGGCCAATATAATTTCATAAGAGCACACATATATATATAACTAAAAGTTACTTGACAAACAGCAAAGCCAG
>NW_008349353.1:2809313-2819619 GCF_000622305.1 Nannospalax galili
ATGTCAATAGGCTTGGAATGAATTTTTCTGTATGAAACTGTGTGTTTTGACAATGAAGAGGAGATCTTTTTTAAACATTGGAACCTAATTTAATTTTATCTCTTAGAGAGTTTATAATGAGTATAAGATTTTATAAGTGTAATAATTCATCTGTAAACCTAGAAATGTACAGCCAATTTTGAAAGAGATGTACCCTAGCTCAGAAAAATGTTATTGAATAGGTTAATGCTGTTGTAATGAAATGCTTCTTTTAATTAAAAAAAAAGCTCAATTAAAAATGTTTAAAAAGCATACATATATGTGAGTCACTTTAACAAAAGAATAAACTTAAATTGTGTATGATGAATTCAACTTCAGTTAAAATTTTCTATCAACATTGCTGGGGGTTTGTATTAGTAGCTGACCTGCTGTCTGGAAACCTCTATTTCCTTGTGGTCATCCACCCTCTCTGGCTCTTGCAGTCTTTCCACTTCTTCTTCTGCAATGATCTCTTAGCCTTGGAAGGCAGAAGTTTGATATAAGTGATGAGCATTTTGCCACTTATTGTTCTGTGCACAGTGGTCAATTACTATGATCCTTATAGTATTTTCTTAAAAATCAAATTACATTAAAACACCCCCCAGCACTAGGGAGGCAGAGGCAGGCAGATCTCTATGAGTTCAAGGCCAGCCTGGTCTACATTGTGAGTTCCAGGACAGCTGGGACTTCAGGGAGACCCTGTCTCAGAAATACAAAAAAAAAAAAGCCACACAATGGCACATAATATACTTCCCATTCAAAAAGGACAGAGAGATATGGGCGCACTAACCAATTGTGGGTCTCTGTGTTAATCACCATCAGATGAACAGGGAAATTTCTCAGGTTAGAGTTGAGTCATTCATTAATCTATGGATATAACAATAAGTCATTAAGTCAATTTTATGCTATAAATTTTTAGTAGAAATTTTGTCTCTGCCCTATGCACTGTGACCTGTCTAGCCTCAGGTTCCTAAGCCTAGCATCAATGTCAGATATGGGCTACATATCGTAAATCCAATTAGATTTAAGGCAGACCTTAAATCCAACTAGAGAGTGTTGATTACTGACATTATAGTCATGACACTTGGATACCAGATGTCATATCTTGCTAGGCCTGTTGTTGTTGTTAGCTGTACTCATGGCTGGGTAATGATGATTATATTTTTTTCCTTCCAGTAGCATTCATAGCACCTTCCAGAACTAAGAAAACTAACCAGCAGATAGGAGGCTCTAAAGTCAGGACCAGTTTTATTTTTCTTTGATTGTTTTACAGCTTATGTATGTACTGTCTTCAACAATGGGGTTTTACAGTGAAATTCTTGTAAGTAACCAAGATTAGGGCAAGGGACAGTAGGCAATGGACAGTAGTGCTGAGGATCCCTTATCAAGAGCTTTAAGAGAAGGAGTTCATTCCTGGGACTGGGAATTTCTTTTGTTAGTGTAAGATATCTAGTAGTGGCAATGTCCCACTGTTAGAAGGTAATTCCTTTTATCTCCTTTTTAATGTGTTTTTATAGAGATTTTGTGCATTTCATGTACTAGTTCTTAATCAAATTTAGATCCCCCTCCCCCATCCCCAACTCCCATATCCCCAGTATTGGGTTTCATGCAGTCTGTCACACATGTTAAGGACTATCTGATAGAGCACTTAGACCCAGGTGTCCCTCAGTACAAGTTCATCCACTGGTCTAGTTAGCCTATCTCGAGTACCTCCTTTAAATATCAACTCTCCTTCACTAACAGTAATTGGTTGCCAATATTTCCTTGGCAAAGTTTGTACATTTCCTCAGTTCTAGCTGCTTTTCTGTCTGGTTGAGTCAGCATAGGACTTGTGCATGCTGTCACCATTGTCACAAGTTCATATAAGTATGTTCCCAGGGACCTGAAAGCCTGTTTCCTTCTGTTCATGTATATATATATTCTTTAACAAGCTTCCGTAGTGGTAGATTTCTATATGAGTTTTTCTAAAGGTCTTTGATGTTACTGATTTCTCCCCGTACTCTCTCCTGTCTTACCTTCCCATTCACAACCTATTTAAACCTTCCTATTTTATTATTCTCTTTTCCCCTTATTATTCTCCCTTCCTCTTACGTATTTGTGGATTCTACCACTCATTTCAGGAAGCCTCCCCTACTCCATGGCCATTTATTATTTTCCTGAGTTCTCTAAATTTTCAAATTGGAATATGCATGTCTAGAATTTGAAAGCTAGCCCCCAGCTATGAGAAAGAACATGCAACATTTGTCTTTCTTGGTCTTGGTTACCTCACTCACATTTTTTTTTAGTGGTAATAAGTTACTATACTTAAGTATTTTATCCATTTAAGAACAACTATAATTAGTATCCAGCAAAGTACTTATAAATGTGTAAAATAATACACTGAGGAAGTAATATTTTCTACATAGAAACAGATTATTAAATACAATGGAAGGAGCTGGTGAAATGATTCAGTGGTTAAGAGCTCTGGCTGCTCTCGCAGAGGATCAAGGTTTGGGTCCCAGTACCCATATGGCAGCTAACAATTGTCAAGAGCTCCAGTTTCAGAGGATATGACATCGTCTTCTTGCCTCCATGGACATTAAATGCATGAGTGCACTTACATGCATGCAAGCAAACCACTCAACACATAAAACAGGTAAATAAATACAATGGAATATTGGTTTTAATATTGTGGTATTTTAAAACAAATTCATATGTCATTTTTGTATTTCTAGTATGCAAACACACATAAAGAAGTGTGAAAATATACAGAGCATTAGTGAAGCATTTTCTTATATGTACTAAATATTTAGTTCAAATTTTGCAAGTATAGATTGAAGACCCCAATAGTCCTTACAAGTTATTTTTCATTGGGTTGTTCTACCCTTTGCCCACGATGATAAATATTAAAATTCCAACATCGCATTCTAGTTTAGCATTATCTCAGTCACTACTCATCAAAGAAGCTAATTTTTCATCAGTGAGGGACTAATACCAAGTACCACAATTGCTCACATATGGAGATTGTCTATGAATGGCCCAGGCCCAAGGGACACATCTGCAATGCAACCTCTATGCCTAAGGCTCATGGAACATAGAACAGGGATAAAGAAGAGGACACTAAGGAATCAATTCTCAATAATGAAGCTCCTCATGCAGCAGAGGGCCAGGAACACAAAAGGTCACAAATGGCCAAAGTGTAGAGAAAAAGAGTCTGCTAAATAATGGTCCTTGGACAGGACCAGTTTATCAAACTTCATCCACCCAAGGCTCAGGGACCATCACAGAAGAGGGAGCAGAGAGATTATAAGAGCCAGAGAGGAGGGGCATGATCATATGGAAACAGAGTCCTAACAGCTCCTTGAAACCTGCTCATATGATTCTATTGCAAAGGTGTCAATCCCCTGCAAATTCAGGCAGACAGTAACCCAGCATAGAAGTGGGAAAATGAACAGCAGACCCCAAACTTATATGAAGGCATGTTGGCAACTTCTGCTCATATGATTCTATTGGAAAGGTGTCAATCCCCTGCAAATTCAGGCAGACAGTAACCCAGCATAGAACTGGGAAAATGAACAGCAGACCCCAAACTTATATGAAGGCATGTTGGCAACTGATTGTTGCTAGATGAAGATCTGATCTTCCTAAAACAAGGGACTCTAGATAGGCTGACTAGACTCAGCAGATGGACTTGCTGAGGAATGGCTGGGGGCACTGACAACACAGTAGACAGTAAGGGGGCGTGTCTATGGGAGGGTGCCATTTGGGATGTGGGTATAAAGATGAATAAGATTGTTTGGTATGGTCTGTATGAAATACACAAATGAAATACTCCATTGCACTACACATTGAACCTCAATCTAATGCAATGGAGAACCAGGCATGCATCATCAAACTCAGCTCTCATTGTAGGTTGCATTTGCATTTCAGACATATGCAATGAAATTAAATGATCATAAACATATATTATTTGCATATATGTGTAAAATTTTGCTTTTCTTTTTTAATCTTTTTCAGAAAGCCTGTGTTTTCTTTGTAAAATGCTTGTTTAGGAGTTATACTTAATCTACTAAACATATATTTTATGTAATATATACATATCCCCCCGACATGCATGTATAATACATATGTATGCTTGTCTATGAATGCATGTATCTGTATATATTTATACATGTGCATACATCTACATTTATATTCTGAGAATATATGTGTGTGTATGTGTGTGTGCTCTAGTGTATAAATTAGTATCTAGTTAAATAGAAGTTGGATTAGGAAATGATTCTAAAATTGTATATATATATATATATAATTGCATATATAAAAATAATATTAAAAAGCCCTAGCATTCCAGAGACAGAGTCAGGCAGATCTCTGTGAGATCAAGACCAATCTGGTCTACATAGCGAGTTCCAGGCCAGCTGGCGGTAAAGGGTGACACTGTATCAAAAACAACTACAACAACATCATAAAAATCATACATGTCCTTCAGATAAGATTGAGGTCTTCTGCTCATTTCCTCAGTTCTATGCTGGGTTATTGTCTGCCTGAGTTTGCATGGGACTCGTGCATACTGACTCCATTGCCATAGATAAGCAGGTTCCCAGGAGCCTGTAGGACTCTGTTTCCATATGGTCCTGTACCTTCTCCCTGGCTCTTACAATCTTTCCTGCCCTTCTTTTGTGACAGTCCCTGAGTCTTGGGTGGGATATGTTTAATAAAGGGATCCTGTCCAAGGACCAGTATTCACCAGACAGTTGATCTCTACACTTTGGCTATTTGTGACCTTTTGTGTTCCTGGATGGGGGGGCGGTGCCAGTGGGGACAAGAGTATAAAGATGATTAAGATTGAGCTGTTCTGTATGAAATACACAAAAATTCAAGACAAAATAGAAAAAAGCATCCATTTCCTTATATGTTTTAATCCTTACAATACATCTTAATCCATTCAAAAAGCCATAACCTGAGTAGATAAACAACAGATTTATTGTTCACAATTTATAGCCTGAACAGTATCATAACCACGTGTTAGCAAACTTGATGTCTTCTGAGGACTACTGGTTTGTACAATACCCCATCTTTATGTATTCATATAATAGGAAAATGAAGCTAGGTTTTTTTTTTTCACCATTCTTATCATTGTAGTTTCTACTGAATCACTTTCCAAAGGTTTTACGATCTCATCATTTTTACTGTTGGGTGTTTTATATGCAAGGTTTAAGAGATAACCTTTAGACCAGAGTACAGCACATCACTATTGTTGTTGAAAGTGGTTAGTTACCCTGTGGAAACTATTTTAAATAATTTCTAGTCATATGAATAGGAACTTTAATTGGAATCATAAACATTTGAAACAAAATAGTTAAAATATATTTATCAAGAGTACAGTAATATATAAGTAGTAATGAAACTGTTATAATGTCTCCATATATCATATAAGAAGTAATGTGACAATTGTTATTAAAGTATTACTCGAAATACATTTGCCATCTAAAAGTTTCATAGAACACTATAAAACAGGATTATTAAAATTTTATTATGAAAATGAGTCAAATTAAATTTTGGGAAATTTTTCTCATTGTCATTATTTTGGTAGTTTTCTTTTGTTGAAATATAAATCTAGAACACATTTAAAAGCATGTTGGAAGCCAAATACAAATGCCAACATCTATTCTATATTGACTGTAATTCTATGAATTAGATTCTGTTCATAACATAGTACATGAGCAAATTTGGTTCTCATAGTGCTAAATGTTTAAGCAGAAAATAATGTTATATAAAATATATCTAATATTCTACATTTAATTTTAGTAATTGTTTTTAAATTTCAAAATTGTGTAATTCCTTGAAGATCCTTGACTCCATACAGAATGAAAAGAAGAGAATGTAAAGGCATGCTCAAGAAACAATCTCAGAATCACTTACCTAATATAAAGGTAATTCAAATATGACCTGAAATATGCAAAAAAAGTTCTTATAAAGTCACACATCTATTAGCATAAGATGATTAACTATTAGCTTTGCCCTGCTCTTCTTTACCATCAAACACATTACTTGACAATTTATTTATAAGGCAATTATAAGAGAAATGGCAAAATGTTTTTGGCACCTAAGATTGATGTGACTAAGTGATAGCCTGAAAGCTAATGTCTTGTAGAGAGAAAATTTGTGTAGTATATTATGGAAATGCAATAATTTGTAAAACTTCATTTTTCAGTGTTTTCATGTATGTATAATAAACCAATTTCTTTCTTTCATAAAGCAATGAAAGAATAAACTAATAGTGTGAAACATATTGCGATAAGACCAATTCTCAATATAATCATTATTTTATGAATAGCAGTATCTAAAATGCAAAGAGTAGTTAAGAATATTAAGGAAGATTAAGAATGTTTAAAGTGGGTCTGGAGAGATGGTTCAGTGGTTAAGATAACTGACTGCTCTTGCAGAGGACCCAGGTTCTGATTCCCAGCACCCATATGGTGGCTATGAATCATTCTTAACTCCTGTTCCAGGAGAATCCAAAGCCCTCTTCTAACCTCTGTCGCATTGCACGACACGGTGCACTCACATACATGCAGGCAATACACGCATACACATAAAATAAAAATAAGAAATAAAATATTTTTTAAAAGAATGTTTAGAATTGTTTTCAAGATTATTACTATTTAAGGATAATTAAAGATTAAAAAGAAAATTACTTTCAGTATATCTTTTAAAATATATTTTATTTATTACTTTTACTTTATGTGTATGAGTGTCTTGCCTGCATATATGCAAATTCACCCATGTCGTGCAGTGGATCAGAAGTGGACATCAGATCCCCGGGAACTGGAGTTCAGGCAATTATTAACCACCATGTGGGTCCTGGGAATTGAACCCGGATCATCTGGAAGGACAGCAAGTGTTCTTAATCTCTGAGCTATCTGTTCAGCCCCAGTTTCAATGAATCTAAAAAGGTCATTTATGTTATCAAACTGTTAAAAAATAAGGTTACATTAACATATCCATTATATTTTATATGCCTATAATGAATTCTCTGTAGCTATGATGAGAAGTTGTACAGTGAAATACATTCCATGGGTCACATCAAAGAAGGATATAAAAATAATAAAATCATTCACCAAATTTTATAGCCCACTATTTCATCCCATTTCAAACAATTAGTATGTTGTATATTACTAATAAAAATATCTGTATGTAATTTTATTATATTGACAAATTTAATCAACTGAAAAATTCTTATGCAAATATGCAAATTATTTTGGAAAATATAAGAAAAATTTAAGTGCAACTTAACAATGGCATAAGCTACCTATGTGAGAATCATTTTTCACAGAGCACACAATTGTGATTTTGATGTGCTAGAATGAATGATACATGTTATGAAGCGAACACGAAGCATGCTTATTTTACATTACATTAAGTATTGGCTCTGTGTTTAATACCATGTTAATGCACTAATACTGAAAATTCCTAGAGGAATTTATAATAAGAAAACTCCTTTGTTTATATTTGAAAGATGAGTTAATAGTGGGAAATAAGGTGGAATTTAATATAAATTTCCAAGATTGCTTTTTGTTAAATCATTTATGTTTCCCATTTCATTTCATATAATATTTGACATAACGACAACCCAATAGAGAAAGTAGAAATTATCTTACACATATTGAAAGTTTGTTCATACAGGATGAGGAATTGCATGATGATATGCACCATATGCTCTCATTCCTTAGTCCAGCAAATCATGTGTTATATTTCTTTTGATATAGAGTGTATTACAACATTTCAGAGACACATACTATGAATATAGACATTGATAGTTTTATCATAAAATAAGAGACAAGGCTACTTATTTGGAAACTGATCATAGAAATATAGAAATATTTTTCATTAGATTTTCCAGATTAGTTCAGTTTTTAAGTCCTCCTGATGATATTAAGTTACCAACTCATCATATGTCTGGAATTTTCTCATATTCAGCGTAAATTAATGCTAATATTCATATTCCCAGAAGAATTTCTATTCAAGTCATTGGACTGTACTAGCATTGAATGTTTAAGTTCCACATAATGAAAAATATACTTGGTTGTTGTATACTCAGTGCTAAAGAAAAAAGAATCGTGAAATTTAAAGATAAATGGATGCACCTAGAAACTGATATTAAGTGAAGTAACACAGATGGAAAAACAATAAAACGAGTTTACTCTCATTTTATTAGGTCCTCCAAATCCTTATATGTAAATATATCCTTATGTAAGAGCAGGAACCAAGAAATTACAAAGGAACCATGGGATAAAGGGGAAGAAAGAAAGTGGTGTTATCTGGGGGAAATGTGGAAAATGGAGGTATTTAATTCAAAAGGAGTGGTTATACTAGGAACCATGGAGGAAAGAGGGAAAAAAAGAGCTCAAAAGAGGAGTATAATAGGAGACACGTAATATCAAAGAGTAGATGGGGAAAACAAAATTACTTTAATTGGGGAGGAGAGAGCAAGTATTAGACACAGAGAAAGAGAGGAGAGATAAATAATGCATAGGTGGTTTGAAAAACTAAAGGGAAATGTATTAGTTCAAAAGCTTACAGAAAAATATACATACAATATATGTATATGAGTATATGTATATAACTGAAGGCTTTAAAACAAGAAACACAATGTCAGACAAGAGAAACTTCCTTTGAGTTATTTTTCAGGGTAGTCCAAGAGACTCCCAAAATATTACGGGCTATTGCCATAGCCCTTGATTACCTCCAAGAACTTGAAGGTAAGACTCTATTGCTGAAGATAGGGCATAATTCAGTCATAGGATTGGAACAATAGAGCTGGAACTGACCTGGAAGACTCTTCCCAGAATACTAACTCTCAAGAGTATCAGAGGATTCTATGTAAGTTGCTAAGGGAGATAAAAGATCAATGCTTGAACCCTGCTTTAAAGCCCAATAGCTAGAACAATGACTGACACAGCAAACCTTTGTTGCAGTCGTGGTCCTATTATCTTGGTGATAAACTACAGTCATATAATTTGACTTAAAGTATTCTCAATTAGGGGGAATGCATTTTGATATTCTAAACATAGCCAAATACACATGACTAACAAGATTGTGGATCCTAGAGAAAAACATATATTTGTCACATCCCTAGACAAGTGTAATTTCTTATTGTATGCTAAATATGCATTCTTCTTTTCTTTTCCAACATGTATTTTTATTGAGTTTTTGTGCATTTCATACTGTACATCTTAGTCATATTTAGATCCCCCTTTCCCCCATCCACAACCCCTACAGTGCCCTCACCAGATTTTATGCATTCTGTCATATATATTAAGGCCTATCAAGTCAAGTTTGTGTACCTAGATGTCCCTTAGTGCAAGCTCATCCACTGAAATTGAATCAGCTAATATATATATTTGCTCCCTTAAAAAAGATCAACTCTTCCATACCCAGCAGTAATCAGCTGCCAATAGTGCTTTGGCTAAAGTTGGGGCTGCATTTTGCATCCTTATATTTACAGACAAGTCTTACAACTAATCAAAGAAACTTCTTTTTTCAACAGATGGAGACTATTACAGAGTTTCACAGCCAGTCAAACATAGACAATAAGGGTCTATGGGATGCCCAGTCCTAAGAAACACATCGATAATTGAACCTCTACACGTATGGGTCATGGAACATAGCATAACAAAGGATAGAGAGAATATTAATGCATTTCTTAATTCTCACCAGCATAGCTTCCCCGTGCAACAGAGAACAATGAACAGAGAAAGGCACAACTGGCCAAAATGTAGAGAATAAGAGAATACAGAGTGTATGTACTTGGATAGGACTGTAGTATAAAACTTCACCAACCGAGAGCTCAGGGTCCATTGCAGAAGAAGGCGTGGGGAACTGTATGATCCAAGGGTTGTACATGACCGCAAGGAAACAAAGTTTTCCATGCAGCTTGGAGCTTGCTCTTACACACTTACAGCAATGGTGCCAGCCAACAGCAGACCCACGCAAACTCAGCCCAGACAAAAATTTAGAATAGAAGGGAGGAAATGAGTAAGAAGACTCAACCTTAGCTGAGCAACTATTAGCTATGTATCACTGCTGGATGAGAGACTTATGTGAGGGAGTCACGCTAGATAGACCAGGCTCTGGTGGTTGAACTCACACTGGGAGATATCTGGGCATATAAACTTGACTCTATAGGCCTTAGCATATATGACAGAATATATGAAAGCCTTTGGGGGACCTATGGCAGAAGAGTAGATAGGGGTATAGTTTAAAATATATGGAATGCACAAACATTCAATAATATATATATATATTA
>NW_008349353.1:2819768-2847111 GCF_000622305.1 Nannospalax galili
CATATGCAAAAGATTTATGTAATAAGAAATTATAAAGTTCTTCTAATAACCTGTAGTTTTTAACTGAAACATTCCGCTTAATCATTGAGGCATTTATGAAAATAAACACATTTAACAAGAGTTTTAAAAAAAGGAAAAGAAAAAGTCTGGTCCATCTACCAGGAAGAATAGAAATAGGCCTTGTTTTGGGCAGCAAACTGAAAGAAAAAGGACATTGATGGTACAGCAGAAGACAAAAGTTTATTGTATGTAATGGGAGGGAAAACATAAGAGAAAGACAAAGTAAACAATATATTTTCAGGTAATTAATGACAAGAAATGGGACAAGAAAGAATTTCTCAGGCAAAATGAGTGAAAGGACAGGAAGAGAAAGCTTTCTTGAAAAATCAGAATATTTATGGGAAAGAATTACTAAAAATAGGTGAAAAAATATATATAAAATCTTTCGGGTCCCTGTTCAGGTGTCAGGTGTTGATGATCAGACCCGAAAGGAACCATGGACACAGGGGATGCTCAAGTGAGAGTCCCTAGTGCCATTTTGCTTTTCCTTTTATTGACCTTGCAAAACAATTAAAACATGAGAAGTAGAAGCACAGCATGTGTTTTCTCACAGGACACAAACATTTTTCTCTGCTGTGTTTTCACAACTATTATCTACGTACAAAGTCCTGCTATGGTTACTGATTATCTTCAAGGACATTCTGGGCTTTGGAATAACAAGCTCAAGATGAAGGTTGTGTTGGTCAGTGTGCTGGCTGACATCTCCACACAGTTCCTTGTGTGGGAGGAACTTCATGGCATTCCTCCCACTTGCTTATGACCTTCCAAAGTAGCTTGTCCAGTTAACTCTATGTTGCCCAATCTCTTCTCTTTATATTATTTGGTTCCCTTCAGGAAAATTTGTCTATAACCTTACTTAAATATATATGTATATATATATGTTATATTATATTATATTTATAAATATATATTTAAAATTGGGTTACACCACAGATGATGATAATGCATCCTCCAGAGACTTAGATTTTTCTAATAAATACTTCAGAGCCAGGCAAGGGAAACTTCCCTTCCAGTTGTTGGATAGAGGAGTCCAAGGGTCTCCCCAAAGAATATAGGCTATTCCCATTGCTTTTGGTTGCCTCCTAGTACTTGAAGGCAAGACCCTGTTGCTGAAGGCATCACATTCTCAGACACTGAAGTTAGAGGAATAGAGCTGGAACTGATCTGAAGCCTACCCTCTGAGGATTAGCTCTCATAATATCATAAGGTACTATGCAAACTTTCAAGGGAGAAAAGGAAATAATAGTTCTACCTAGCTGTAAAATCTTCCTACCACAACGACAGGCCTATAAAGATTTCCCTAGTGGTGCAATAGTGGCGATTTTATCTTGGGGGAACCAATACATATCTAATTGGACTTAAATTTTTTTCAATAGGAGCAAATTCATACCTAGTAAGGCAACCTAGACAAGTACCTGTGGATAGAGGGGTAATAGACTCTAAAGGAGAACCTATTGCTACCATTTTCTTAAACCAATAGAATTTCTAACTTTATTCTGAATATTTTCCTTATACTCACAAATAAGTGCAACTTTTACCCTTCATGGAAGAAATTTCTTTTTAGAACCACTGGCAGCAATGACAGTAAATCCTAGGATACATGAATAGGGTTTCCCATCTCCAACTGAATGAACTACAACATTAGTCCTTCCCCTAAGGCTCTGAAATCATCATGGAAGAAAAGCTGAAAATATTGTAAAGTCAGGGGACAAGGACTCTTCCTGGTACAAGGAAGTGGTGCTCATGAAATCTCAACAGCATGGCCTAATAAGCCTAAATAGGAACTACATGACATCAACACCAGTAGAAATACCACCAGGGTTAGGGAAATTTCACAAGGGCCTACTCACAGGCAAAGCGCTGTAGGCAAACAAAAGCTGCAAAGAGAATCGATCTTTTTCCAGGGATGAACTCCTTGATAGGATATCCAATCCCAAGTGGCCAGACCTAAACACATGTACATATGAACAACACTTAATGACTTCAGTATGATATATATAATTAAAGAAGAGGGCATGGATTTATGAGGGAGTGGTTGAGAACATGAGAGTAATAGGAAGGGTCAGAGGCAGGGGTGGAAATGATGCAAGTACAGCACTTATGTAATTAATCTTCAAACATATTAAATAAAAAAATATGAGAATAGGAAATAACAGAAAGAGGATGAAATATACTTCATTTCATTTTAAATTGATGCAGGTCAAACTGTGACCCCAAAATTAATATTTTTCTGAAAGATTGTATAATTAGTTTCCCAAGTAATATTGAAAGTATTTGGGAGCTTGTATCTAATCCTTCAATGATTTTTAGGGTAAATTCTTCAGAGGGGGGAAATGTTAGAGTAGCCAAAAGCCCCATAAAAATAAATAAATAAATCAAAGAAGAAGAAAGAGTACATGAAGTTATCAGAAAAAAAGTGATGGGGAGATATGGGAGGAGTTGGAGGGGAGGGAATGGGCAAGGATTTGATCAAAAAACCTGATACACATGTATGAAATTCTCAATAAATTATTTATTTGAAAACAAAAACCCTTACTGGAGTATCCAGCCACTATTCTCAGCCAACTATATTCAATTTGACCCTAATCACACATGGCTTCCTGGATTTGGGGAGGGCCAAAGTATACAATCTGTGGAAGGCAAGGAAGAGAAGGCATGACCCATGCTAGGTAAAGGCTTTCTAGTGTGCATATCCTCAGGTCATACATACACCTCATCAACCCCTCAGTTTTCTTGGTAAGTAAGCACAATAAATTCATTGGTTCACCAGTAAAACTTTAAGGAAACATTGGCTTGAGACTAGAACCTTAAAACAAAATAAGCATTGCTTTGCATCCCCAGCAAAAGAAGTTTCACAATCGATATAAAATTTATTTGTTAATGCTATTATGTCTCATAATTATTTTTTTAAAAAAGAAAATGAGAATATAAAAGATGTTTAAAGGATATGGAAATGGAGATATTTTGAAAAATAGAAAAATGAGAAAGCCTAAACAAGTGATGAAGGTCTGTTTAGGTTTGTTATATATAAAGGATGAGACAAAAATTATATACACATAATCTTAAATTTTTTATGGTCACAGTTTAGTAAACTAGTTTAAGAAACAAAATATAACTCTAGTCAATGATTATCTGACAATATTTGCTTCTTTACCTAAGCCTTATCTACATAGCTCATGATAATTAATAGTATCAGACTGGTGGAACTGACCTTATTGGATGTTTAACAGCCATGTTTTAAGGCCTATACTAATGTGGTCAGAGGGACTTAAAGGACAGTTTTTGCTCCTTGCCCTCCAAGGTCGGCCAAGTTCCAGGGAAGTATAGAACATCTCTCAAAATGTCCTGTCAGTGCAATGAGTCACTTGTCCTCTTGTTCAGGGAGGACATGGAGACCCCATGAGATGGACTTGAACCAGTGTCTAGTTTACAAAGAGGTGGGTCAACTTAGAGGAAGCATCTCATTCATGCTTCCAAGTGAAGCCAAACATTGTCGAACAGGACCTTTGACTTATCTTCACATAGATGGAACTGATAAAAGAAAGGAGCCAGGAGCTCCTCCCAAGCCCATGTGACCCCTGAGGAATAGATCCTCAAATGACCTTGAGTGTAAAAATAGATTTATTTGTGCTAACTGTATGGTTTTAAACACCCAAAAAGAAAGTATAACCAAAGAGTAAAATTATCAGTATACTTCTTTAAGAGTTCAAGGGATTACACTTCCCAGACATTAGGCTTAAGTCTACATAAAAAGTTATTAAACAATTATTTCTCATTGATGATTTTGTTCCTAATCAGAAAGTAAGACTACCCAAATGTAAGACTTCAAATCTTGGTCTCAAATACAGTATTGCCTACCTGTAGCTAAGGGTTATAACCAGCTATTGTTCTGAAATGATGGATAAATTTGTTTTCTCCCCCTATTTAGAAGCCATTGAGAGGGAACTGACACTGATTCTAAGTACTCCAACAGCTATCAAAATATCTGAAAGCAAATCCTGAATCCATCTACGCTAAAGTACAGCCTTGGAAGACAAAAGAAAAATGAGGAAGAACTCAATAGAGGGATGCTTTTGGAAGCCCTTGTCAAGAAATTCCAATGGAGTCTCATATGAGCATTTGAAAATTGCCCTGTTCTGACTTTCTAGTTCCCTGTCTAGAACTTGTAATGCTAATTACTCTTGCCTTTACTTCTCCTTCACATCTCCTATTCAGGATTCAAGGACTTTTCCCTTAGACAAAAGAGTTATGCAATTTGGGAGTCTTTTAGATAGAACCACTGAAGGGGTAATCCAATTGCATCACCTAGCCACCTTGTTCAGCATGGAAGAAGCCAGCGTGGTCCGTGGCCTGATTCTCTATTGATAATTTGGTTAGCCTCTTCAGATGATGGTGTGATAAGAATACGAGGTAGGAATTGGCTAGGCAGTTAGGGTAAAAAGACTCCAAAGAAAAGTAGCTATTTTCTTGGCTAAAAGTCAAAATGTCATTGAGATTGTTAGCAACATACACTTTTCCAAAGGCCAAAAATGTTGAAAGTATTTGGGAGCTTGTATCTAATCCTTAAAAGATTTTAGGGCTACCTCTTCAGAGGGGAGAATGTTGGAGGGGAGGGAGTGGGCATGGATTTGATCAAAACACCTTATATGCATGTATGAACTTCTCAATAAAGTTTTCGTAAAAGTTTTTTTTTTAAAAGAAATCAATATCAACAAATTACTTCTCATTTTCTCACTTTTATATGCATTTTATTGTTTTGTATATTTTATACAATAGATATTAATCATATTTAGACCCCTCTCCTACCTGTACCTCCCATGATTTCCCCTACTGGATTACATGCATTCTTTCATATATGTTAAGGCCTTTCAAGTCAAGATTTTGTACCCAGTATCCCTTAGTGAAAGTTCATTAACTTGAGTCTAGTCAGCCTATCCTGCATCTCTCCCTTAAATATCAACTCTCTCTCACCCATCAGCAATCAGCTACCAATAGATCTTTGTTAACTTTGGTACCTGCCTCCTATTTCCCCATGTCTATTCTGGGTTTTTATCTGATTGAGTCAGCATGTGTCTTGCGCATGTTGTCACCATTGCTATAAGTTCTTATGAGCAAGTTCTCAGAGGCCTGGTAACCTCTGTTTCCTTATGTTCATGCACCATCCCTGACTCTTACAATATTTCTACACCTTCTTCAATGGTTTCTGAGCCAAAGGATAGTGAAAATTAGTATAGGAGCCTATCCAGGAATACACATTCTGCAGTCTCTTATTCTCTATACCTTGGAAGGTTGTTTTCTTCTGTTTGCATTGCACTGTGTTGCATGAGGAAGCTTCACTGATGAGAGTTGATGGATGTATTAGTATTCTCTCTACCCCCTGTTCTGCCATGTTACATAATCTTTAGGTGTAGAGGTTTACAGTACATGTGTGACTTAGGGCTGGGCATCTCTCAGACTTATATGCTTTGTATGTGACCAGCTACACATGGTTCGAGAGGTCACATATCTTAGAAAAAACCCTATCTCTAGCATATCACTACACAAATGAAATTTATTTCTGTATGCTAAATATGAATCTTTATATTTACAGACATGTATACTATACACCACTCATGAAAGAAGCTTCTTCCTGCAACAGATAGAGACATTATAGAGTTCCACAAATTAGTTCTCTTTAAGACAAGGAACATAAGTTCTAAGATATGAATACATGAACTGAAGCATCATCACTTTTTTTATATATTCGTTTTCTTTCCTGTTATGCTTTTGCTTATTATTTCTACATTTATTTTGATTCCTTCAGGATTTTATTAAAATGTATTCTATTACCACAATGTGCATGCAAATAAATTCTAACTACATAGCACTGAAGAAAACGAAACTACCTAGTAGAAATTATATTTTTATTTGATGTTTTAAAAATGGATAGTTTGAATTCACTATTATTCATTATATAAATCTACCCAAAATTTAGCAATTTGAAACAGTACCATTTTTATTATTTTGCAGCTATAGAGTATCTGTTTCAAATATTATTCTTATTGAATTCTAGTACAGATGTTAACAGACCTGCAATTTTTTCTTGAAACTTTGAGATGGAATCTATTTTCCAGTTATTCCAATGTCTGTATTTCATTCCCATGCATTCGACCATGTTTTCTTTCTCTTTAAAGGCAGCAGGTCTCTCAATTCTTTTGTTAACTGTATCACAGTATACATTCATTCAACTGTCTCTCTCTCTCATGTTTATAAGATCTGATGGCTCTCTTCTTCCATTTATATTCAAATTGTCCAGGATAACCTATATTAGTATTACTTATTTAATGACTTCACTTACATCTGGCTACATGAACCTAATTAAAGTTTACCTTAACCCAGGTTATAAGGGACAGTATATTAGAGTGTAGTAAAGAGATAGAAAATAATAAGATTTTATTTTCTTTTATAGGTGGAACTAGAAGAGCTTATCATTTAGATGGTGTATAATAAAAAAAGCTTTCCATCTTTCCTTCCTTCCCTCCCTCCTTCTTTCTTTTCTTTTCTCCTCCCTTCTCTCCTTTCTTTCTTTCTTTCATCTATCTTTCTTTCTTTCCTTTTCGATTTGCAATCTTATTAACCAATTTCTGTAATGGACATTTAATGGAATGACATTTTGAGTGTTAAAAATCAACAATATTTTCAGACATTGTGAAATTGAAACTACTAATTGTCTTTCAAACAGAAATATTTATGAGGTAGTAGAACATATTGAATTTGGATAAAAAATGAGATTATTATGATAATAAAAATGGGCCACATTTGAAGGCATAAATTGCTGTACTCATCAACTCATAGGAACTGTGGTTGCCCACACAAGATACCCACAAGATCAAGTCAGTAAATATAGCATGGAGTGAGAAGTAGGTCATGAGCCCCAGCAGTTAACTGGGAAGTTATGAAGAGTAGATGCATTTCGGGGGGGGGGGGATTTTCTTTAAGGATGAGAATCCTTGTTGGTAATCCACCCCCAATGGAAAGGCTCACAAGTTAGACTATATGAGCAGCACAAATTATAGTGAATGGTTTACTAAATAAAAAAGAGAAGATACAAAATTGGGTGCTATGGGAGGTAGGTGTGAGTCTAGGTGGAATTCGGTTGTGAATATATTCATATGTAATAAAAATATTGGAGAAAGAGTGAAACTGGAGAGATGACTCAGAAGTCATCTTACAGAGGACCCAGGTTTGGTTTCCAGCACCCACATGGTGGCTAATAACCATCCATAACCCCCAAAACAAAGGATCAAATGCCCTCTTCTGTCGACCATGGGTATTACACTACACAAGTGCACTTCCACATATGCAGGCAATACATATATATACATAAAAAATGCATATAGTAAATAAAACATTCTTTAAAAAGAGAGAGTAAGATTATGAAAGTCACATAAGAGGGAAAACCTGATAAATTAGAAGTTTCTTGAGAGATCAAAAAGGTGAAAAGTATAGTAACTGATGATTTAGTTTCACAATTTCCTGATCATTGGTGAATGCCCCCCACTCCCCAAAAATGAGTTGCAACAACACAGTCTTGATTGAAAATATTTTAAGAGAAAATTTATTGACTATGTTGTACATAGAAAACATGTAAACTAATCTTCACATTATCTGTCTATGAAAATGAAAGAAATAAGTTTACCCCGCCTAATTGTATGACATTGCTGAAGTCTCAAATTTTTGGTGTCTCATATATTTCTTTCCTTCCTACTGTAAAAATACACGGGATAATAGATTACCTCTTTAGATGTTGCATGGGAGAAGCTTTAATTAGATAAAAGCAACATAGATTTTGGAGAGAAAAACAAAGCTCTTCCCACTCCTCCCCTCCAAAGATAAACACACACACACACACACACACACACACACACACACACAATAAACCAAGTTCACTTAATGGTTTTCATGTTTGCCTGTGTTTAAGGCTCCCCACTTTGGATAAAACAAAATAACTAGTCCCTGGAGAAAACAAATTCTCCATCTGTTTCATTGGTTGATTGCCTGCAGTTATTCATTTTGGTATGGCAATCCTTCCACCTTGGCATATGAACAGTTTATTTTTTGTTTTATGCAGACCTTGTTAGATTATCATACTGTGGAGATTTCATTGGTGCAGCTTCCTTGTCATGTCTATAATACATTAACTAGCAACAGATATTTTGTCCCACAGGCTCTTACATTCTTTCCATCCCCTCTTCCCTTATGTTCCCTGAGAGGTGTACAGGTTAGGTTGCATTTTAGATGTGTCACTTAGGGCTGGTCCCTTATTCTCTGCATTTGACCAGTTGTGGAACTTTGTTATTGTCTCCATTTGTTACAAAAAAAAACTTCAAAATCTTTCAGTTCATTATAGCAGTTCAAAATTCCCATTGGAGAATTTAAGAAAACTAACTTTTGAAAGACTGAAATATTTAAAGTATTAAATAAGCATTTCAAGCTAATTTAAATATTTATCCAAAATTTATAAATATTGTACTAAAATACTGTTAGAATTTTATTTCATCCAGTAGTGCTTTTTCAATGAGCAATTATAAAAATAATGATTTAAGTGAAAGAGTAGAAATATGAAAATCTATTTTTCCTTGGAAAAGATAACAAATGCTATAAGTAAATGATCTCACCTGAAATCACTTGAATGAATACAAACATAAAGTAACTAATATAAGAAAAACTCAGGTTTGACTATCACCTCACTTCTTTACTGTCTGAATGAACATTGAATGACAAGATTTGTTTAAATACTAACGAAGGTTTAAACTGAAAAATAGAGTAATAATGGCTATCTCAAGATCTTTCTGAAGATTTAATCACCCTGTAAAATTAATTCCATTAGCTCCAAATTCATTATAAAATAATCTAACTTATCAATGTAAATATATGCCCTTAAAATGAAATAGATGCAAATCCTACCATAATTATTTTCTGTTGGGATCAATAGGATTCTTTTATCTGGCATAAAATGTAAATGGTTTGATGGACACTAAAGTTCCAGTAACAACAAGCAACTATAGGCAACATATAAACAAATGAATCTTGCTGGATTAAAATGAAGTTTTATTTTGTAAGACAAATTTCTCATGTATCTAAATGTTAAGCTTTTGATAAGTCAACTGGATATTTCTGAATCCTATATAATGCATAATATTTGATTACTGGTTATTGAAACTTGTTACTATTATGTTCTGTGGAAAATTTATACATGAAATTGTATCAATAATAAAAGCAGGATTCATGCTACAGCTACTCTTCTTGTGAATAGAACACAGACCTATTTAGAGGATCTTTTTCACTTTTGCATCTGTAACATACATAGATAGCCATTGAGAATCACTGCAATCCTCGAACCTTGTCATTAGAAGCTGAAAGATACTAAAGTTTCCATCACATGTTCTCTTTCATATAGAACTGAATTTTTACTACCAAACTTAAAAGAATATTATGAGTCCAATTGACCAATGTCCAATAAAAAAGCTTGTATTGCTTCTCACACACAAAAATATTTTTTTGATCTTTTTGAGACAGGATCTCCCTGTAGCCCCAGCTGTCCTGGAAAAAATACTTTATGAGTAAATTTGAGGGTATATTTTTCCTTTTTCTTTTCTTTTTTAAAAAATATTTTACTTATTGTTATTTTATGTGTATGCATGTATTGCCTGCATGTAGGTAAGTTCATTTGTGCCATGCAATGCCCGCAGAGGACAGAAGAGGCTGTCGGATCCCTTGGGACTGGAGTTATGGACAGATGTTAGCTGCCATGTGGGTGCTGGCATTTGAACCCAGGTCTTCTGCAAGAACAGCCAGTGTTCTTAACCTCTGAGCCATCTCTCCAGCCCCTATTTTTCCTTTTTCATCAGGGACACCTGTGAACTATCAGACATACAAGTTTCCATAACTATAAATATAATCTAGTCAATAATTATCAACCCACAAAAGTTTCTATTTCTAATAACTGAGTCAAATGTCTCCCAAATTCAAACTCACACCCTTATCATTACCACACTGGCAGCATCCTCTCTATATTTGTTGTTGGCTAAACATCATATGGTACATATTTTTATATATCTTGCCATGTATAATGTATTAATTTTCACTAAGAAAAAAGTTATGACACAAAAGACCATTAATGGGATTTTATGCACATACTCCAAAGATGTGAAAATTCTTGTAAAAACCAACCCTCAAGTCCACAAGTTGACCTTGTGGCCGTGCGCTATAAATCGAAGCAGTTTTAACAGCCACTTAAGGAAAGATTAGTTCACTTTTTATTTTAGAGTTTGACTCAGACTTTTTTCCTACTGGGCAAGTTCTTCCTTTCTCATTTTCTTTAAATTTAAATACCTAATCATTTCACAGCTGAAAATCTCCTTGTCCATAAAAGATCTTTTTTTTAAACTCTAGTCTTTATAGGCTTGGGCACATATGTAATACCTTGCTTGATCTTGTAGATATAATTTCCCAAGTAGTTCTTGAATACAAATCATAGATTTCCTTTGTTTTCTGTTTTATATTTTTTCCAGAGCTATTAATATGTAGGATGGTAAGTGGATAACATTCAATAAAATTTGAATGAACAGATGCAATGCTGGTGGACATTAATAGTAGGTGGACTTAATGAAGTGTTTGTTTTCTGTACTCTATTTGTTAGTTTAAATACCATTGTGAAAGAAAAAATGTTTTTCCTTCCACTTTTTCCTCTTCCTTTATATACCTTGTAAAATGAAGGAAGTCTGTCATCTACCTTGTCTGTATCACAGAACTTAGTAAAGTGTAATATAGATATGAACTCTTCAGAAATATTTTATGATCTCTCTTGAATGACTTTTTTCCATATTACATTCCCTGAGGGGCCAGAATCAGATTCCCAGTACCACAGTTTCTAGCTGAGAAAGGGGAGTTCATGCTGATTTTGATAACTGTTAGATCAAAACGTGAATATGCCTTTCTCACTGCTGGAGACTTTGTCTGTGACCAAAGGTTGTCTACTGATGTACACACAGAACTTTCATTAATATTGTGAAAGTTATGCATTCACTACACCAAGGGATGTACTCCTTAGTGTTGCAAGATGATCATTCCTAAAATAAACTCCTTTCATATCTAAATTGCAATTTGCAGGAGGTCTCACTCCTGAGATGTGCAGAAATATAGAGGAACACTCTCATGTGGATAATGAGTATATGCAGAATTCTTTAGTGAATAATCACAGACCCTGGCTAAAGAAATATGCATCAGTGCATGCATAATAACAGTCTCAAAAGCTGTGCTGCTTGGAGAATTGCTTGTTGCTGTATGTAAAAGAAATTAATCTAGGGATGAAAAGTTATTATGACACTGTCTTAACAAACTATAAAATAAACTGAGTGTAATTACATTTGATAAGAATTTAAGCATGTCACATAATCACTTAATTTAAAAAAGATAATTTTGAGAGAATATGAAATACCCATAGTGATAATTATTTAATAATGCCTCAGAATATTATCTACTTAGAAATATGGATGTAACTCAAAAGTGATGAGCAACTTATTCATATTTAGGATGATTACTGTTTGTAAGATTTCTCTTTGATAAATAAAGACCCCACTCTAAAGTGGATTGGCCAAATGAGATTGGGTATTGGAATCCGACTTGCACTGGTTTTGCAGAGGAGCTGCCTCTGCATGAGTTCTTCTTCACGCCTTCTTTTAAGTTCTATTTTGAAATGGTTCTTTTCTATTTTGAAATGTTTCTGTTTCTGGCCCTGTTTTTCTGCTTTTCTAATTTCCCCCTTTATATTTGATAGGATTCCATTCACCATCAACTTTAAAAGAGTTTTCAAAAGTTTTTCTCTTCTTTTTCTACATCTCATCAATAGTATTATAAATGTAATTCATTATTCTTAGTTTTATGTGTGCATGGATCTCTCCTCTCTCTCTTTCTCTCTCTCTCTCCCTTACTCTCGCTCTTTCTCCCTCTCTCTGGTACAGACAAGCATGTATGTGGTGGTCAGAGGACTACCTTAGGATATCAGTTGTCTCCTATAATTCCAGCAATCAAAATTAGTTCAGGCTTGCACAGAAAGTGCTTTTGCCCTCTGAGCATTCCTGCAGGCATTTACACATGATATTTTAGATATTTAAAGATTTTACATAAGAATAGAGAAACAGGTGAAAGCAAAATCTATGTATGGCTTCCAGCTTCAACTTTAATCAGCTTAAGAGTTATTTCAGATCAATAAATGATAGCAAAAATGAACACCAGAATTTAGCAAAAATGGTCAGTGCATATAAGCAATTCATTAATCCATGTGTTGAATTGCAAAGAAAACAATATAATGTTGATACAACATGAACTGAGAAGTGCAGAACAGATCTTAACAAAATTTCACACACTGATATATGACCTATAATAAATATGTTAACCTTTGCCCTCAATACACTCTATTGTGTATTTCTCTAATACACCATTATCATTTATTTTTATAAGCTTTTTTGAAATGTATAATATCTTCAACAGTATAGCCATTGTCTCCCATGACTCATTTTGGAGGAATTAACTACCCAATACCTAAAGTAACTCAGGGAATAGAAACTTTTATACATTTAAAAAACTTCCCTGATTTAGAACAAACAAATGGAATTCTACAATAAAAGATTTACTATTTATGAATTATTTCTCAGTCAAGCTATGCTTAGTGCTGAAGAATTAGGTGTATTACTCATTGAAAGAATAAAAACTTCAGGACTGGAGAGATGGCTCAGCAGGTAAGAACAGTGGCTGCTCTTGCAGGGGACCTGGGTTCAATTCCAAGTACCCACATGGTGAATAACAATCATCTGTAACTCCAGGTCCAGGGAATTTCATCACCCTCTTCTGATCTCCTTCAGATATTGCACAATACAGGTGCACTGACATACATGCAGGCAATACACTCATACACATAAAAAGGAAAAATAATATTTTTTTAAAAAACAGAATAAAAACTTCTTCCTAATAAAAGTACTCAAATATTGGTATAAACTTGAATCATGCGTAGAGGTTTAAAAATAAATCCATGTTTTGCCACGATCATAAAATAATCTAGGGCATGTTTGATACTTCAGTGAATTCTCAGGCTTTGTATTGGTTGTGAAAAAAAACAATAAGAACAAACAACAACAACAAATGTTGCCTGGGAGAAGAATGTCTACTGAAAATAATTGGCTTGAATTCATACTTAGAAGATATAGAAAGGTTGGATTCATACAATTCATTTGTCAACAGGAAGGATGAGAGACACAATTATTCACTGTCAACATCAGCCAAATTTAAACCCTAAATTCTTGCTGTAAGATTTCAACTCCAAAAAACACATCTTGCTAATGTCAGTAATGTAGCCACCATTATTTGAGCAGACTGCCTTCATAATTCTTCCTCAAGTATTTGAGCTATTTAAAACATTTATTATGTATTTTAAGAAATGTTCCTCTTTACTTCTAAATTAGAATTAATAACCTCCTGTTTTTCTGTCTCTTTTATCTATCCGAGCCATGATGAGGAATTCTTACTATTTGTAGAAGATGATCATCAGGGAAACTGAAGACTGCTATAAAGCTTTTGAGTCATGTTTCATCTGTGGTTAAAAATGGTTGCCATCTTGAGTTGCAAGAGTTTCCATTAATCACTAAGTCAGAATGGTTCCATTCCCAAGTGAACTGTTACAGGACATTATTAGCAGGATTGGAGACTATAACTTTCTGGAGCAGCTCTGTTCAACTGAGCCTATTTGGTTTCCTTCATTACTCATACATTTATCTGTGGTATAATAGCTATCAGACTCTGCCAGATGCTTCCCCCAAACCCTGTTTTTATACTTGTCCAGTTACACTTTCCACCTTATGTCCATTCCACAGAAATAACATGATGACCTCACCACCTTTCCTCCATGGGAGAGAGAATTTCTATTTCCACTTTTATGACGCATCCTATTATTTTGCCACAAAAGCACCACTGCCTTGTTATTAGGATCCTCTCACATATATTAGGTTTGAAAACGTTTTTGACTCTTTTTTGTAACACTCCACTCTATCCATTTCCTAGAGAGTTAGAAGAATGTGTATGTTTCTGTGGAAAACAGGTGAAAATTCATATTTCAAATGACACTTATGATGTACAACTGGTATGTTTTATTATCTCTCTGTAAAAATTAATATAGTATTCAGAAAAAAAAACTGTAGAATACCAGCTGTGTTTTCTTCATAAGATAGCAAATGGACTTCTAGAGAAATATTTATGTGAGCTCATGTTATCAGAAAGACTGTAAGTTGCACTATTATTGACCACTTTACTGTTCATAATTTTGAAGTTTTTTAATATATATCTCATTCTAATAGTGTGTTTTTATCTGTCTTTGTTAATGATTATTTAAAATTGCTAAATTTAACAATTATTAATGATTTTTGCAATAAAAAGAGCTTGGTTTTTAGCTATACTATATTACATCTACATGAATGTATAATCGACTGTTTTCTCAATCTCAATATTTATTTATTAATATACAAATCTCTATAAAAAGAGACTTATTCATATATTCTCTAATGTTCTAGAGTGCCAGTTACTATGTAATATTGTTACGTATTTCTATACTTCATTATTTATGTAATCTCTACATTTCTATTATCAGAATTTATAAAAATATGAAACACTATTGATAATGCTTTATTTTGAAAGAGGAGAAGGTAAAGTCTAACCAGAGAAAGGCAGTGGGTGACCACCAGCTTCTCCAATGACATCACTTTTCCATTTTCTCCCCGGGTCTTACTGATCATGGATTGTAGCAAACATTCTCTAACAGCATGAAATAATCAACAATCCTAAACTAGAGAAAGCTCAAGTTCAGTAGGGAAGAAAATGTTATGATGGATTAAAAAATTGTTCTGAAATTTGGAACTGAAAATCTCCTTTTGTACTTAAATACCTGCTGCTAGTTAGTGTCTCCCAGACATGAAAAGGAATCTACATTCTGAAATCCCAACAATATAGTTACTTACAGAAGATTTTCATAATGACAACACCATTTGGATTGTAAACATGGATGGGGTAAATTTCACAATGTCCCACCTCTAGATGAAGAGCTACAGGCAACTGATTGCTGCTGAGAGGCAAAAGAACGTTCTCTGGGTAAGGGCTCCCTGATAGGTGATCCAATTCCAATTGCTCAGCCATAAAAACAGATACAAATGAACTACATATTTATGACTTGAGAGGTTATCTGTGTACGTATATATGTATATCTAGATATATTGTGTGCATATGTGTGTAACAATAATAAAGAAAGGTATCAATATTGAGAAGGAAGAAGGGAGTGTAGGAGGATTTGGAGGGAGGAGAGGGAAGCATGGGTGGAAATGACATAGAAACAGTACTTTTATATGAAGTTCTATAAAATAAATTTTGGGTTTGAGTTTTGGAGTCAGGGTCCCACAGTAATGCCATCTAGCTTAGAAGTTGCTATGTAGACAGACTGGCCTTGATCTCAGAAAATTCTGCCTGTGCCTGCATTCTCAAAAATGCTTACACACACACACACACACACACACACACACACAAACACACACATGTGCACAAGCACACATGTACATGATTACTTAAATATTCCATCATGTGTAACATTCTAGGTTGAGATTTATAACATTCAATTTGCATAAGGTTAAAACTAGCAAAAACCTGAAACATGCATATCTAAGACTCCAAAGATAGCATCCACTTTAAGACGATAACACATGACATTTGTTTTTTGGAGTCTGAGTTACCTCACTCCTCAGGATTATTGTTTTCAGTTCCATTCATTTACCTGAAAATTTCATAATTTTGGGCTTTTTTAAGAGCTAAGTAATATCCCATTATGCATATGACCACACCTTCATTCTACATTCATCAACAAAGTTACCTGAAGGGGATATTTAGCATGAACCTTACCCTGCTGTGAATTCTTTGAGATACAACAACTGGCCTGAAATATATGCCTACTGGTACAATAGTGGTGAGAATATTATTGGAGTAACCATCTACTTTTTACTGAATTTAAGGTCTACTTCATAGGATGGGGCCCATACCTGACACTGAAATCAAGTCTAGGAGCCTGAAGGCAGACAGCCTACAAGCCGGAGAAGAAAGCCTAATACAAATTTTCTGTTAAATAGATATTGAGTTATACTGATTTCTAATGAATAATCCATTGATAACTTTTTCTCTTAACTCTTATTACAGGAAATTCTTTATATAGGAGATGATGATTAACACAGAGCACCACAACTGGCGATCATATAAAGAATAAGAGATGCAGACTGCTTATCCATAAGTAAGACAACTGTATCAAAACTCTGCCTCACAAGATTCAGAGGTCATTACAGAAGAAGGCCTGGAAAGATTGGAAGAGTCAGAAGAAATGGATGACCATGAGGAAATAGCTTGCATGACTGTGAGGAAATAACAGTGTTCCAGATAGTTGGTCAGTTGCTCATAGTAACTTGTAAGAATGATGAGAGCATGAAGCTAGTTCAAGTCTCACATAAGTTCACAGCAGAAAAAAATCCCAACACAAACTTGGGGAAGTGGTTAAGAAACCCTTGGTAAAGGGTTAAAAAGTCTCATTAAGGCTTAGACTCTTATTAGGTTGATCAGGCTCCAGTGGATGAACCCACACCAAAAGGCATTTGGGGAGAAAAACTTGCATTTATACTACAGAAAATTGGTAGGGAGCTAAGAAGGGGTGGGAGTTGAATATATTGGTGGGAATCTAAATATGATAAAAATATATTGTATCAAATTCACAAAAAATTAAATAGAAAACTAGTGAAACAAGTTTACATATAAGGGCAACAGGGTAAGCTGAAGTTATGGCTCAGTGTGGAGTGATTGCATAGCATGCAGATGACCCCGGGACCTATCTCTAATAGTATACACACACACACACACACACACACACACACACACACACACACACCTATGCACAAACACAAAGTTCAGAAATTATAAGTAACTTTTTCATTTTCACTTATGTATAGTCCTCTTAAAAGTCAGATTTAGTAAGGAAATACTACCACTTTTGATGAAATGAATGACATTATGCTAATTGAACTATGTCAGACACTGAAGGAGTATTACTATATGATGTCACCATGGGTAGACTCTCATAGAAGCAGAGTAGGAAGGCTGTCACCAAGAGGTTCATTGTGTACACATTTAACAGAATTTCTAAATGAAGTGTATTTCAAATGTAATAAACCACACACTAATGTGTCTTGCAATTGACTAAATTCTTTCATGAAATCTCTTCCCTCTCATAGTCACATCCTTGAACTATGGTATACATGGATTTTCCTGAACTTGCTATAGTGTGATAAATGTAAATCACTGTCTACTTCATGAAGTTTGCTTAATTTCCTTCTGGAATTTTATTTCCTGATGATATATTTTTAATTGTATGGTTTTATTTTATTATACTTTTAAAACACTATAGGTGGTCTAGGCAGGTAATGTGAAAAGAAATACAATGTTGCTTTAGTGACAGGTTGAGATAATAACTTTTACAAATTAAATGAACACTGAGTAAAAATATACTTGCCTCTTAAATTTACATTAAAGATATATGCAAATAACATTTTATTTTTCTATTTAATAATATTTGCACATAAATTTGGATTCTGAGTCCTGAATTAATCATGTTTCCTAAGCAAGGCGATTGTTACTCAATATCACTTCATTTTGCCATTTGTAGCAGATAAGCTGGCTAATAACTCACTCTGCCCAGTAGAATGCCATCAAGTTGGCACCATATCACTGTGATTTCTTATAAAGTCATATAATGCCCATTCCTAAACCCTTGGACTGATTTACTGTAAAAGGTTTTGGCCAAATACTTGAGTCTAATGGAGAAGACTACTTACACAAGTAAAGTGTATTTACTACTTGGATATAGGCAAGACAGATAAAGAGAAGCTGATCAGTAAGCTGGTCAACCAAAGATCAAGAATACTTCCTAGAATATAAAGTGTGCTTCTGCATGCTTAGTGACACAGTATAGCTAAGGGGTTCTGGAAACACACCATTCAGCACACTGAGAGTTACTTGACCTATTTTAAATAAGAAAGAATATATTGTTCTGTGAGAAAGACTGAACAGCGTAGGTTGTTTCAGATGTGTTCTTATCTCTGGTTGTGGCATTCTTGGGTCATTCCAAAAACTAAAGGGGAGAGAAAGAGTTGTGTAAGATGTTGAGAGGAAAACATATCTCACTGTGTATTTGCTTTATTCTTGGAATTTCCTGTTTTAAAAAAGTTATGTTGAGTGGTATACAGTATGCTTGTCTGTAATTATAAGGATTCATATTTAGCACATGGTAAGAAATTTCATTTGTCGATAGATGTGAAAGAAATAGGATTTTCTCTAGGGTCTATGTTCTCTCCTGCCGTTTGTATTTGGCTGAGTTTACAGTGCCACTCATGAGTTCACTACCATTGAAAAGATTTTAATTCCAATTAGATAACTCTGGGTTGGCCCCCAGATAACAGTGCCACTACTGAACCAATAGAGGTAGTTTGCCATGCTGGTTATTAGGTTTAGGGCTGGATTGGACAATCGTTTTGACAGATTGTATTTTATCATGTACCATTATGATAATTAAACTTTGGGTAGAAGGCCTCCAGAGCAGTTCCTGATCCATTGCTCTAAGTCCTGTTTCCAAAGCATGTTCTGTCTTCAGCAGTAGGGTCTTATTTACTAGTGCTGAATAGCTTTAATGTCAACTTGACACACCTAGTTGAGGGATCCTCAGTTCGGGAACTGCCTCCACTGGACTGGTCTGTGACCATGTTTGTGGAGTATTTTCTTGATTTTTGAGTGATGTGTGGACCCAGCCCACTGTGAGATGTGTCACCCTTGGGCAGGTGATCCTATGTTGTATAAGAAAGCAGGCTAAGTATGTGCCAGGGGAGCAAGTCTGTAACCAGTGCTTTTCCATGGCTCATGCTCCAGTTCCTGCTTCCATGTTCCTACCCTGAGTTCCTACCTTGGGCTCCCTGATGAATTGTGACTTGAGAGATGTAAGCCAAATAACCTGTTTCCTCCCAAAGTTGGTATTTTCCAGAATGTTTTGTCACAGCAATGGAGAATAAAGTAGAACAGGAATTGGTACCAGGAGTGGTGTATTTCTGTGACAGATCTGACTTTGGTGTTTAAGGGAGGACTGTGGAAGTTTTTGGAATTTTGAGTTGGAAAAGTCATTTAATGCTTAAAGTTTGCTGTGTGGAGCTTGGAACAGTTATGCTGAAGGAAATGTGGACAATTGAGGCCTGGATGTGATGCTTCAAAAGGAAGCAGAGACTATCAAGGCTGTTTGTGTGCTATTTTGATTTGAGACTATATGGGTTCTGGTCAGGTTGGGCTAAAGAATCAACTGTGATTAAAAAGAGGTCAGAATCACAGAAGTGAAACCTTTATTTTACTGGGGCAATTGATGCTGGTTAGCAAGGGCTGAAAAGTCAGCTGTAAGTGACAAAAAAGATCTCAGCATATCTGTGGCAAGATCTTCTTGGAAATATTTCCTCAGGGTCAGCACATAGAAACTATGGTCCAAAGGGGGTCTGAGCTGCCATTTCAAGCTGGAATCAGAATTTGGTAATGTCTAAGAGTCTCTTGCATGGTTCTGGTGTTGAAAGGGTGAAGAGGTCACAGAGAGCAGCTTAGGCTTAACACCCTGAGAAGCCAGGAAAGGACACTGGTGAAAGTGCAGCCTCAGTTGCAGTGAAGATACAGGATTGAAGGAGTCATGGAGAGAATCTGAGGCTTTTCACCCTGAGAGGTCAGAAGAGGCAATTGATGAAGTTGCAGCATCAGTTTCAGTGGAGACCCCAGCTTTTTGGAAATGCCAGGGACCATTGAGTGACCACCAAGGACAGCAGCAGGTGTGGAATGGAACTGGTCTACATTTTCAAAATGAGATGTGCATGCTGTGGACTGCAGAGTCAGGCAAGTGGAGTTGCCAAAACCCTTTGGAGCACAGAAGATAGTAAGTGAACCCCAGATGTTTAGCCTTCAGCTACTTTGCTGCACTTAGGTTTTGCTTAGATGTGCCCAATTCTTCTTTTAAATAAGACAGTACTTGTTTGGTCCCCATGGGTAAGAGATTTTAAAAGAAACTATGGACTTTTAAATGTTTGGATTTTTTTAAGGACTGTGGGTCTTTTAAGGTTGTACAATCTATGTTGTGATATTGCTAACATCATAGCTTGGGTACAAGAAATGGAAAAGTTATGGTTTAATAGTGATGTGTTTGTGTGTCAAGTTGACAAGGGGTCAATGGTGCTGGATAGCTTTATTGTTAACTTGACACACTTGGTAGAGGGAGTCTCAATTGGTGAATTGCTTCCACTGGATTAGCCTATGGCCATGTCTGTGGAGAATCTTCTTGATTATTGAGTAATATGGGAGGGCTCAGTCCACTGTGTGTGGTGCTACCCCTGAGCAGGTAGGCCAATGTTGTGTAAGAAAGCATGTTGAGCAGGGGCCAGGGGAACAAGCCAGTAAGCAGCATTCCTATGCTTCAGCTCCTGCCTCCAGGAACAATGGAAAAACAAAATGAAACAGAAGCTCCTTTTTACAACAGATGGAGGGTAATATATAATTCCACAACTCAGACACAGAGAATATACACCTGAGTGATGCCAAGTAGTCGGTGAAACATCTACAGTTGAACCTTTATACCTACGGCTCATGGAACATAATAGAATAAGGGGTAGAGAGAAAACTAATGCATCCCTCTGTGCTTACCAATAAAGCTTCCTTATACAACAGAGTATGTGCACACAGAGGCCACAACTAACCAAGTTTTAAAGAATAAGAGACTGCAGAATATGTATCCTTGGATGGGACTCCTCTATTGAACACCACCCACCCACAGTTTAGGGACCATTGTAGAAGAGGGAGTAGAAAGCTTGTAAGAGCCAGGGCTGTTTCATGAACACAGGGAAGCAGAGGCTTTCAGGCCAATGAAAGCTTGCACACGTGAACTTGTGGCAATGATGGCATTTATCACAGGATGTGTATCAACTCAATTAAACAGGGCCCAGAGCGGAAGAGAGAAATGTGTGGCAGGACAAGAACTTTTGAAGACTACTTAATGCTGGATGAAGGAGAGTATGGACTAACTAGAGTCTAGTGGAAGAGTTTACACTGAACGATATCTAGGTACAAATGCTTGACTGGATAGACTTAAAATGTCTGATGAAATGCATGAATTCCTGTTGGGGGATAGACACAGATGAGGGAAGGTCCGAAATTTGATAATGAACATTTGTCTAAAACTACAAAAGAAATTAAAAAGAGCTATGTTGATCACAAGAATAAATGCTGAGAGTAATCATTATCCTCATTTTATTTTTGTTTTTCATTGTATATTATTTTTACTTAATACAAAAATAAATAATCTATTCTATGGAAACTTTTTTCAAAAGGATATTGCATTTATTGAAATTTGCCAAAATGTTAAAACTCCTAAATCTGTGCCGTGAAACATAGATATTCTTCACATTTTACAGTTGAAAATTGATTACTCAACCAACAGTATAGTTAATTAGTAATAGACTGAATTTTTTTTTCTTTTTTAAAATTTCACTTATTTTTAAGTGTATGAGAGTATTGCCTTCTTGTATGTAAGAATATCTGTGTCATACATTGTTCACGGAAGTTAGAAGGGGGAGTCTGCTCCCCTTGAACTGGAGTTAAAGATGGTTGTTAGCCATCATGTGGGTGTTAGGAGCCAAACCCATATCCTCTGCAAGGGCAGCCACTGCTCTTAGTCACTGATTCATTTCTCTAGCCACACAGAGTTGGAATTTCAACATAGATATTTTGATTGTGAAGTTAATAGCATTTTTTGAATGTCTTTCTGCATTATCTTGTGTAGTAGCTATCACTGAACTATATTAGAAATCACAATGATCTGTCTTGCCACGTTGAAAGAAAAGATTGACAAGACTGGAGAACAACTGGATGTTAATGGAGGAAGAGGGTCTTCACAAGCATTCCTCTCTGTGAGATGGTATTCTGTCTGATGTAAAGCAGGATGTCACCAGGAAGTTAACTCTTGGCAAAAAAGGTGTGAATTAAGACCTATTTGGTTATTCAAAACCAGGATATGTTTTAGGGTTATTTATCTTCTTTTACTTTCAGAACTGTATTTTGAGTTGTCTCTTTTGCCTGACTTTTTATGTCTCCATATTAGGAATTATGACCTTTTTACATACTGCAATTCTGTTGTAGAATACTAAAAATAATCAATATCATTGAATATGACAAAATGTCATGAGTGGGAAGCCACACTTTCATAATACTTTATAAGTTAAATTCAGGTAAAGCTAATGTAAAACTTTTCAAAGTTTCTTTGATAATAAAATTTATGTAGAATATAGACCTGATCCCTTAGATAATAACATAATGTGAATGTGCAAGTGGCACAATTACTTAGACATAAAATAATATGTTTAAATTTCAGAAATAAAATATTAAGTTCAAAATCTGCTGTGAAAAAGAATGAAATGAAATTGTGCTTTCTCCTTTTACACTGGATAACATTCACATCAAACAATGGGTAAATATTTGTGCCATCAGATTCTTTAAAAAATACTGGCACACTATCTGAGATGGAAGGAAAAGTGCTCATTTTTTAAAGTTTCGGTAAATATCATTTTGCATGTTTTTGGCTGTAATGTTCTTTAATTAGACAAAATAATTGACTTTTGCCTAAATTTTATGTACGCATATGGTACAACTATCACCCCATTGAGACACATTTATTTTTCTTTGATAATGTCAATAACAAAAGGAGAATAGAAAAAAAAAACTTGAAGAATTTAATAGTTAATAATTTAAAACAAGTGTCACTTTTTAAACTAGCAGGATACTGACAAAACCTCTGTGTAAGACATGTCAGAATGATATGCAGCAAAGCTGACTTCATACTGAGACTGTTTCTATCAGAGTGCATAGGTCTTTTGGCATGTGGCCTGTTATCTTAGTGTGAAGATCATAGGGGAAATAATTGCTGAAGACTGCATCCAGCTGAGTCTCTATTTTATCTTTATATTTATGAGACAGAAGATAAACAACAGTAGTCAATCTATGAAGATACTACTTCATGGCTCCTGTCAGACGTTGGTCTTGAACTTGTGCATTATGGGTTGCCTTTCCTGACCAACTAACAAAACATGAAGATGAACAACCTAAACTTTCTACTTTGTATAGGAAACAAAAACAGATTACTTTAAATAGGAAAAAAAGAACATAATAATTATTCTCTTTTGAAATTTCCCCTTTAATTTACTCTTGTTTTGTGGTATGAAACCTTACTTAATGTATCAGAAGTGTGCAAAAAGAAATTTTCAATTTAAAAGAAAACGAAGATGAATTAGGAAAGAATTGAATAATCCAGAGACTCTAGCTATGAAAACGTCAACAGGAACATTAAAATGATTCAATAGCAACATCATTCATCAGTTCACTCAGAAAAATGTGGGTATTCTTTGGTACTGGTGTGTCAAACTAGGAGCATATTCATATTAAGGACTCAGAATGCCCATCTATATTTAGTTCAATAAAAACTCAGTTTAAAGAAGATATTTTCTGTTAAACTATACACTGTCATCTTCTGCAAAAGAAAAATGAGCAAATATGTTCACCTTATTAATGTTTTAATTTAGCAATAATATATACTCATTTACAAATATTATAAATTATTAAAATATATAAATATGAATACATTTCATATTTTTGGTAAAATTAATTATTAAAATTTATTTTTATCAAAATTTACAGTTCTTTTACATTTTATTATTGACTATTAATGAGGGTTTATAACTACAAACTAGGAGAGTGAAGAGCAAAATATTAAACATGCAGATAGCCAATATTTAGCTGGAAATGTAATCAGATAAACAGTTTCCATTCTCCCACTGGGTTGAAAACAAATTTACTGAGTTTGAAATGCAAGTATTTCAACCACTGTGGAGATCAGTGTGGAGAATTTATACCAGTCCTTGGCATATACCCACAGTATCCATTCTACTGCACAGATACTTGCACACCGTGTTTATTGCTGCTCTTTTCAAAATAGCTAAGAAATGGAAACAACCTAAATGTTGCTCTACCGATGAATGGATAATGAAAACCTGGTACATTTACACAATGGGAGTTCTGCTCAGTGGTAAAGAAAGACGAAAATCATGATAGATGGAACCAGAAGCTGTTTTATTAGGAGAAGTAAGATGGACTCAAAAAAACAAATGACAAATGTTCTTGCCTATTTGTGGATCTTAGCTCAAAATCGTTAGATGTGAATATATATCCAGATATACCTGCACAAGTCAGAAAAATTAAAGAACCGTGATAGTAAAGGGGAAGGAGCAGCCCAGAGAGGGGATTAGAAGGAGACAGGTTTTATCAAAGAGTAAATGGGGAAAATAAGGATACTTTAACAGGAGAGGAGAGGGCTATACAGAGGGAGAGAGAAGAAAGATAAATAACACTTAGGTGGTTTGAAAAACCTGAAGGAAAAGTATTAATTACAAATGCATACTGAAAAATACACATATAAGTACATGTGCATAGCAGAAGGCTTTAAAACAGAAAGCACAGTGCTAGGCAGGAGAACCCTCCTATCAAGTTGTTAGCCAGTGTTGTTCAAGGAACTCCCAAAATAACACAGGCTATTTCCATAGCCCTTGATTGTCTCCCAGAACTTTAAATTAAGGCCCTACTACTGAAGACAAGACATACTTCAGTCATACAACTTGTAACAATCAAACAGGAACTGACCTGGTAACTTCCTCCCTGAAGACTCTCTCTCTGTCTCTGTCTCTGTCTCTGTCTCTGTCTCTGTCTCTCTCTCTCTCTCTGTCTCTGTCTCTGTCTCTGTCTCTGTCTCTCTCTCTCTCTGTCTGTCTGTCTCCCTCTCTCTCTCTGAGGATAGTATGCAAGATGCTAAGGGACAAAAATAACCAGGTGCTATGCATAAGTAAAGCCTGAAAACCACAACAATGACTTGTTAAGTAAACTATCTCTATTGGTGCAGTGGTGGCACTTCTCTCTTTAGGGTAATCAATAGCATCTAACTGGACCTAAGGCCTGCTCAATAGTAGGGAACTCATGCATAATACAGTAAACATATAATATACACAAGGCTGGAGAGGTCATAAATCCTATGGCCTAGAATAAAACCAACTTTTGTCAAATACTTAAACCAACATAATTTCTTACTGAACTCTAAATATGTATATTTATATTTGCATAAAAGTGTACTTAAAGGACAGTTTTTTGCTCTTTGCCCTCCAAGGTCAACTAAGTTCCAGGGGACTGTGGAGCATCTTTCAAAATGTCCTGTAATTGTGGTGAGTCACCTGTCCTCCTGTTTAGGGAGGCCATGCAGACCCAACAAGATGGATTTGAACCAGTGTCCAGTCTACAGAGAGAAGGGTCAACTCAGAGGAAACTTTTCCTCCATGCTTCCAAATGAAGCCAGTCATGGTCGAGCAGAACCTTTGACTTATCTTCACATAGATGGAACTGGTAAAAAAAAAAAGGAGCAAAGGGGTCCTCCCAAGTCCATGTGACCCCTGAGGAAGAGATCCTCAAATGACCTTAAGACTAAAAATAAATTGGTTTATTTGGGCCAACTGTATGGTCTTAAACACCCAAAAGGAATGTATAACCAAAGATTAAAGTGATTAGTATATTTTTTTAAGAGTTCAAGGGATTACACTTCCCAGACATCAGGCTTAAGCCCATATAAAATGTTATTTAGACAATTATTTTTCATTGATGATTTTGTTTCTAAGCAGAAAGTGCTGCTCAGATATAAGACTTCAAATCTTGGTTTGCAAAATTTAGTGCCCACCTGTAGCTAAGGAAGACAACCCAATATTGTTCTAAAATGATTGCTAAATTTGTTTTCTCCCCCATATAGAAGCCTTTGAGAGGGAACTGACACGGATTCTAGCCACTACAACAGCAATCAAAGTGCCTGAAAACAAATCTTGATTCTATCACTCTCAAGTACATCTTTGGCAGACCACAGAAAAATTAGGAGGAACCCAATAGGGGTATGCTTTTGAAAGCTCTCCTAAAGAAATTCCAATGGACTCTGATATGAACATTTGAAATTTGCCTTGTTCTTTTTTCTGGTTCCCTGTCTTGAACTTGTAATGCTAACTTCTCTTGCCTTTACTTATCTTTCCCATCTCCTATTCACCAGTCAATGACTTTCTTTTATCCCTACAGATAAGATTTAATTTGGAAGACATTTAGATAGACCCACTGAAGGGGGGACCACAATTATCTCACCCTGTGTCCCTGTTCAGCATGGAAGAAGCCATAGCAGTCTGAGCCCCGATTCCCTATCAGCAATTTGGGTAACCTCTTCAGAGGATGGTGTGATAAAGGTATGAGGTAAGAATTGGCTAGGCAATTATGGTAAAAAGGCCCCAAACAAAAGTAGCAAGTTTCTTGACTAAAAGCCAAAATATTCTAGGGCCTCTTAGCAACACACTCTGTTCCAAAGGCCCAAAATGTCAAATGTATAAAGAAGCTTTTATCTAATCCCTAAAATATTTTAAGGTTACCCCTTTGGAGGGGGAATATTAGAGTAGAAAAAGCCCCATTTAAAAAAAAATAAAAAGAAAGAGTACATGAAGTTGTCAGAAAAAACTGATGGGGAGATATGGGAGGAGTTGGAGGAGAGGGAGTGGGCATGGATTTTATCAAAACATGTTGTATGCATGTATGAAATTTTCAATAAATTTTTCACCTTAAAAATAATAAAATAAAATGTTTTTTAAAAATGATAATAGCTCAACAGTGTAAGCAATAGGAAAAGAGATGGGCAAGGCAAATAAGACCACCTTCTATTGGCTCAGTAGGCTGAAGGCATAACGTTCCACACAAGTTAGTACAGTACAAGAAAAATAAAGTAAGGCCTTGTACAGAAGATTCCCTAGATCTCTGTTGATTACATTCTAAGCTGGACTATGCCACTGCTTTAATGGAATAAAAGAGGAAGTGGTAGTGAAAACAAAGGCAATAATGGTGACTGCATTTGCTCATTCTTTGAACAGTAGCAAATCTCTAAACTCATTCTATTAATTCAAACAACTACATCTAATAAATTATGTCATATCTAAAGAAAAAGAAATAAGAAGAAGAAGAAGAAGAAGAAGAAGAAGAAGAAGAAGAAGAAGAA